>NC_133930.1:68115485-68715485 GCF_964199755.1 Larus michahellis
GAATCAACCCTGATAGTGGAAAGAGCTTTTCAAGAGGAAGGTTTTGCGGCTCCTGTTTTCTTTGCACTATAAATCTGTGGAATTGAAGGTGCTTTTTTTTTTTTTTCTCAGGAGAGCTTTCATCGGTTTTGTTCTTCAAGTGTTTGTAAAGGCTAGTGATTCATTGCTTAAAATTTGTTCTTTGATGTAAATAAGGCTTGATGTAGTAATTGCTTTGAAGTTTAGGTCTGAGGTTTCAAGCTAACATCTGGCTCTGCGAGCGGATAGGTGTTGAGCACAGTTTGGTGTGTGTATAGAAAGCCTGTGCCAGGGACCAGGCAGGCAGGCACACTTAATTGCAGCAACTGAGCCTAGAAATGACTCATTCAAGAATCACTGTAGTTGTTAAGGAGAAAAAAAATGGAAAGAAAAAGGTATTTGTAAATATTGAAGTGACTTAGTCAATTTTAATGGAGAAAACCTTTTAGACACCTTAACTATCTTAGACTTCAGATTACTCTAATTTTAGCTACGGCTCTGAATCTTTACTCAGTTTTGATTAATGTAGCCTTTATATCTTTTATGCAGAATATATAGAAAATCTCCTTTCATGCCTACCTGCTGCATTGTATCCAAGAGCTTTTTCTTATAGACTTTCTGACACCTTAATTTTAGTAATAGCTTTCACTGAAAACAACAGGTATGGCTGGGCTTCATCAGCAAACCATCAACAGCTGGTATTGTGATGAGTCACCATCTTTTCCAATGACTATTGAATTATATTCCAATGACCTAAAAAAGAAAAAGAAAAAAAAAAGACAACAGGTAGAACCAAGCAGCTGATGTCTTTAGAGGAGTAGAAAGTGTAGCCATCATCACTCCTGTAGCTTTAGCAGAATGAAATTCTTGGAAGCATTATGATGTTGAATTCTATTCCATGTTAAATCCCACATGTGTATATGTCAGCAGTGTGTTGTATATTACTGTTTCAGGGAGAACTGTGTGGTGCTGCAAGAGTGAAAATCTTTCAGTAGTTCTTGAGCAGGTGCTGTCCTAGGGACTGGTGTGAATTCCAGTTGTAAAATGCTTGAGACAATGCTTTATATATATATATTTTTTCATTATTTACACAGCTTTGGTGTTGGTTTGTTTGGGTGTGGTGTGTCTGGGTTTTGGTGGTGTCTTTTTTCCAAGATTGTTACTAAGAAAATAGGAAAATATCAGAAATCGAAGTTTTTTCATTTCTAGGTAAATACTTCTAGTCATGCTAAACACATATATGTCTACAAGATGCATTGTACATTTGGCTGTCCGTTGTTCCTTCATATTGCATTCGCTGGCAAATCCCTTCTGCACCATTGGTATGTGCTGTAGAGCAGCTTTACTGTTGACTAAAGGTGTTAATCTGAATCCAGCTCACTGTCAGCATTTGGAGGGACAGAGCTTTATGTTTTCTTGCAATTCCTTCTAAAATAGGAAAAAAAAATTGTTAACAGATTAAAGTCAATCTGTCATAAAAAGATATATTGTTAACATTACATAGTCAGAAATCTTTGTTTAAGTATCAAGTTAATTTTTACAGATTGGATAACTGAACATGAAAAAACTGACAGCAATATTTACTTCCTGGTTTCTACATTACGCCTATAGTTTTAAATACTATATTGTACACAATAGTTCATGCACCTCTGAGTGATTTTACCATTCTGGCTATGGTGGTAGTAAGTGGTTAGTCGACTAATCACAGCCTTGTCAGCTCCCATACAGGATATAAAACAACCGCAGTAAAGTTGTTATGATAAGGTTGTGTACAATGGGCTTGGGGTTTTGTTCTTTTGTTTGTTAGTTTGGGTTTTTTTGCTGTGTTTTGTTTTGTTTTGCCACTTGCTTTTGCAAAGGGCTAAAATCATTGTTGATTTTTATAGGCCAAATCTGGTTTTGAATTATTCAGGCGTAACTGTGCAAAGCAGCTGCGCATATTTCGTAATGAAAAACATGCTTTCTACAAGTTAGATATCAAACTGGTTAACTCCTTTGCAGTCTCTTGGAAGCTGTAAATATACACTTTGAAAACTGAAGTTCTCAGTAGGTCTGTGAATGGCCACTCCTCCATATAGTTACTCTTTTTGCCAGAAGTGCTTGTTGATATTTGCTGTTCATGTTGAGAGTGCAGCTCTGTGATGACTTGCTGTAGTCAGTCACCTACATATGTTGGTTGAAACAGGTAGAGCTAGAAAAGTTGATCACCTTCCTGGATGCAATAGTTCCTTCTCGCTAAATAATAAAGCAGACTATTCCAGCAGAATGGAGCAATTCAATAGTGGCTCAATTCAGTGTCTGGAAGGTGGGGGCAATTCTACAGTTAAATATACCTAGGACATGCATGCTGGTAAGGGTTAAGAGGGAAATATTGATTGAAACAAAACATGAGGTTAAAATGCAATTAAGTTGTAGGAGTTGTAGGGAAGAAAGCAATGGGAAATCAATAATCCTCTTTATACTCTGTGCCAGATGCTTTATTGTGGATGTATAAGCATAGCAAAGGATATAAGGATATAAGCACAGCAAAGACCTTCTCTGGAGATTGTATCTTCCTAGTATTAGCTGGCATACCTAGAAGAACTAGATTATGTTTCCTGGACCCAAAAGTCCTCCTTCAGGGTTGAGCTGATCACCTTGAAAACTAGGTGAAGGTCATTGAGTACTGTTATCTGTGCACTGCCCATTTGCATTGCCATCTACTAGTTTCTTGCAGTTCACAATACAGTTAAAGCTGAGCTTAGGGCATGATGTCTTGTTCATGGCAACCACTATGCCATAGCTTCTTCAAATAGGCACATCAACCACTTTTTTCAAGAGTACTGTAGATTTATCTACAGAGAAGAGGTTTCTTTTCCCGAGCAAGGCATGCTTGATAGACTTTGAAGCACACAGAATCATAGAATCAAGTACAGAATCTGGAGCAATTGCTGGTATATTTCATAACAACTAACGTCTTTGCAGTTGTGACAGGTAGTGATTCCTTTGCCAGCAAAGTACTGAGTGTGTAACTGGAAATGGCTGTTTGGTTTAATGACAGGGTTTAGCTGTGCCAAACGATAAAACGAAGCAAATGGTAAACCAGAAGTTTCAAGTGTAAAATTCTTGTTAATAACACCATTAGGAAAGCATGTCAAATGTGAAATCAATAAAACAAAAACCACTCAGCAATTACATTGATATACAACTTCAGATATTTTTAAGGAATTCTACAGCATTAGCAATTATTAGGTGCTTAACCATTGACAATAAGTACTTGGAAAAACAGTAAAGAATACTTAATAATTTCTTATTGTTCAAGAGGTGTCAAATTAGCTATTTTGTTAGTTTCTGCATCCCTAATACTGTATAAATGAATCTTAAAATTCATTAATGCCCTGGTCACGCAAGTGCTTTTGCTAGTTAAATACATCTTAGTTCACAGTCTTCATGAGTCTTGTACAGCTGCAGAGAAAGAAAGCAACACAAAACATAGCAAAAAATAAACTATGACATAGTGAGTCAGTTTTTGCAATGTGTTTGTCATCAGGGTCACTCTGCCCCAAATAATCTCAGTAAAATTTGTTTATAATTGATTTTAAGTGGATGTAGGCTTAAGCCAAATCTCAGTGATTTGGAATAATTCTTAGCCTCAGCCTTCCCATCAGATAATGACAGCAGAGATGATAACAGGAATTACTGACACACAAGCACTCCCAAAATTTAAAGCCAGAGGTAGCTCAATATACAAAATTTCATTACACTGAAACACAGTTAACCAAGTGCCACTGAATATTCTCAGTTTGCCTCCAAATGATACAGAAGTTTTGAATAGTTCTACTTGGTCATATTAATTTGCCCTTGTGTTTTTCTTGCCGTGCTAGCAGGGTTGGAACTTCATGTTAGTACAGTAAAGCTGACAATTAAACAAATCATCAAGACACCAGCCTTTTTTGGTGGTGTATTCTGTAGCAAGAAATAATATCTCTTTTCTTATACCACTGACCTACCTAGGAAAAAAAATTATATGCTTTGAGATAAATGGCTTCAAGCCTGTAAGAAAAGGATATAATTATTTAATATTTTGGCTCATCCTTTTCTTATTTTTCTTTCTTTTTTGGAAATGACAGTAGTATTTGACATTACAAAGAAGTATTATGCAACTCAAAGGTAGATAAGATTCATTTGGGTCACAAAAGGTCCTCCACAGGCAGCTAGAAAAATTTTGAAAGCTACAGCCTCAGCAGCACGCCATGATACCGTAGCTCGGGAAGGAAGCTAATTTAAAAATTAACATAATCTGATGCCTTACTAATGAAGGTGAAAAGGAGATGGAAAGAATAAGCCTACTTAGCATTTAGCTTCCATGAACCGCAATAAGTATTTTTACAGTGTACGGCCAACGTCCTTAAAAGAATGAACAATTTTGAACAACACCTGGAACGGAAGACTAAACCTAATCTCTCATTATTTTCTGTTCTATATAAGCAATGGTTAACTCCTCTGAATCTTCTGTATACCTAACAGACACCAGATGCTTGGACTTTGCAGCTTTAGGGGCAATATTACTGGTTTTATAATATTTTTTGTTTTCTTCTCCTTGCTTATATCCCTATCCATATTCTTATATCCCTAGCACATATATTTGGTTCAAGCTGATTCATATAGCTGGAAAATCATAATTAGGTTTATATTCTTCATGTTTCTCCAGGATATAGAATTTTAAAATTTTGAAAGTTTGTGCAATGGCTTGTTTGTTATGGTAAACTCTCTAGACAGAATAGAGAGTGAAACAGTAATATCACATGAACTGAGAAGAAATATTTAAATTGCTCTTAAACTAGCAAGGTTTTAGTTTGCTTTTTCTACTTTCATTAAAACTCTAATATTGCCAACTGGTGAATATTTTGTATAAATAAAATATGGATTCAGCTGCCCCACAAGTTAATATTTAGTCAGTTGGTTTTTACTAGTTTTAGTAGACGTTCCATAACTGAATATGTCTGCATGATTATAACGATTAAACCACTTTATATTACAGAATTTAAAGAATAACAAAATCTAGAGTATGTCCTCCCAGCTGAGGAACCCAAAACTCATAACAAACTCCGGGGAATTCTTTATGAAGAATTAAAAGTACTTTAAATTGGAGGTCATCTGTAGACCTCCTGGAAGTCTTCTGAAATAGTGATGGGAAAAATCTGAAATTACTTTCTCAGACGTAAATACCTTTTCCTCCGGCTTTCCTTCTTCTCCTTCCCCACCAACTGAAAGGAAAACTTGCCAAAGTGCAGGTTTTAGTTTCAGGACAGGAGAAAAATATAAGGGCAAATACCAATTTATTGAAAATAATCTGTAATTTAATACTTCTGTATTTGAAAATTATCTGTAATTTAATACATGAAAATAATCTGTAATTTAATAATTCAAATACCTTTAAATTTAATACATTCCATCCTGTTCTCCTAGTACTAAAATGTTATATTTTTTAAATATGTAGTTTCCATGTTTTTCCTTACAATTCAATTAAGAAACAGAAACAAAAGCTACTTTTAGATGAGTAATTACTAATTGTAATAGAAATCTTTCAGCTATATCTATCATGTACTTCAATAAAAATTAAACCACCCAGTAGCATGAAAGTTAAACAATTAAATTCTACTCATCCAGATAATCCATCCTCTTCACAAACATTGCAAATATAGCAAAGCTTTTGATAAAAGTTATCCCAAATTACAAAATTCAGTGTTCAAAGTCCATACAGCAAATTTGATAAGGAAAACTGGTGTTGGTAAACGCCTGGCCTATTCCCTAATTAATAATTGTACTCCTTTCTTCTAATACAAAAATCACAACAG
The DNA here is from genome assembly GCF_964199755.1 of Larus michahellis. Lineage (NCBI taxonomy): Eukaryota > Metazoa > Chordata > Aves > Charadriiformes > Laridae > Larus > Larus michahellis. The sequence goes on from NC_133930.1 coordinate 68,121,341, forward strand.
CAGCAGCTGTGTGGACAACAGTGTCCGAAGCCTGGCCCTGCAAGAAAGTTAAAAATTTTACCTGTCCAATAATAACTTTTGGTATTTTAGTGACATTATAATAAGAATTGCTACTCCGCCTCTGTGCATAGTTAGTTATTTTAGTCACTTTATAAAATAAGTAGTTTTGTAACTACATGTGCTCACCTTGAAATCTGAATAGCAATTGTTGATCCTTATGTTTAGGTTAGGTTACCATTACAAACTTCAAAGGGAGAAACAAAAATAAGTCTCTGAAACATCTTGTTCTATCACTTTTTGCAACAAGAAGTGTCAAATTTGAGTGTGCATTAATTTTATTAGGACAGTATTTTCTTTCATTTACCTTAATTTTCCCGTATCTTAATTTAAACAAGTAACCAATGATTTGCTTAGAAAGTTAATGAGTAAACCAGAGAAAATTGGCTGTTTTCAATAGGTAAAGGGTACTACAGAAATCTCCTGAAAACCCTATTCTAAACCAATTTGTTTCAGAGTTGCTAAGTGTGATATTGATTTTTATTTCTTTAATGAATAAATTTCTTTAATTTTGACCTGTCAGTATATGTGGGAGAGTTTGCTGTATTTTCTGTTCTGTAGTGTATGTACAAGAGAAGTTATGAGGAATAGAAAAAAAATAAAATATAAAATTCCAGCCAGAAGGAGGGGAAAGGTAGATGAGTATCTGTGGTTTTTATAATCTAGGTACAGCATGAGAGATTACATCTTAAAGTGCTATAAAATGATTAGTGTCACTTCTTTTGTAAAGTGATACTTAGTTATTTAAATTGAAAACCTCTTAGTAGGCTTCTTTGGAAAAATGAGGAGCTAATTGATTGTAACTTAGAATTAAAGACAAGCCTAGGACCCTGAGAGATCTGAGCATCCCCCATCTGCTCTCAGTCTAGTTTTGCATTTTTTATTACTTAGGTAAATTGGAAATACAGTCACTGCATCCAGGGGTCTTTGTGGAAATAAATTAAGATGATACTCTGTCCTGTACTGTAGGTTCTTTGAAAAGCCAGAAAAGTCTTTCCAGCTGGGATCCAAGTGTTGCATATTAAAATTATTGTCCTTTGACTGAAAGAGATCGGAGCACAAACTGTTGTCTATTTTCTATTGTTATGAAATACTTTCTCCACTCCGTTGCTCAAGACCACTGCACATTATAGTACTATTTCTCAACCAAGGTTGTTGAGAGAAACTGACAAATTAATATGAATTGTCTTTCAAGACATTTCAAGATCTGTGATAGTATTCTTGGTAAAAATATGAAATGAGAGGCATTAAAAATATTACTGGAACACTATGCATAGTGAGAACCATTTATATTTGTATACAGTTAGTAAATACATGTATTTGTTCTTTACACAAGAATGATAAAGAAACGCAACAGACTGTCAAAAAATGATTGATAACAGCAAGGGGTACTGAAAAGAAAGCATAAAAATCTTTATTCCAAAGTTTATGCAGAAGGAAGATCATTAGGACATTAACTTTTGGATGAGTTAATTGTCTACTGATGAACACCGTCTTTGGGCTCCAGTAATTTATCTTATATAAGAAGTGGCTGAGACTATGGACTGTACAGAAGTTTAGCATAGAAACGATGGAAAGAGGACTAAGACAACTATTTCTAGAGGTGTGAAGCAAAGCTGGCTAACCATACTGACGTTTGATTTTGCTTAGTTATCTCTTTTTATCTTTATTTTCTTTATTGTCTTTATTTTCTTTATTGTCTTTATTTTCTTTATTGTCTTTATTGTTACTGGTGTTGTTGTTGCTTGTGTGGGATATTTTGGTTTTTAAGAGTGCAGAAGAAAGGAACTGTGTTTTTTTGCACATTTATATTTACACCAGCATGTTTGAATGTTCCTGTGATGTAAATAAATGATCAGTAGGGTATAAAAAATGAACAATGATATCTGGTACACATGATAGCTGTTGGCAGAGGTGATAGATGATGACTGCTAAAGTCAGCTGGTTTTGTTGATGTTGTCCTTCTGCTGCTATCTGTTGTGAAAAATGCCTTTCCTGGTTTTGAAGTAGAAAAAAAAGAGGCCTTTGAATTTATCAAAATAATCAGTGATGCATTTTAAAATACGAGGATCAGATTTTCGTAAGAGTATTGGGAATTAATTTTAAAAGCTTTATGTGGTAGCACTATCTACTTTCAAAATTATTAACAAAACTGACAGTTCTAATTTTGAAGTTGTTTTAAATGTCAAAACACTGAAACCTTGAGTGCTTGATAAAAATAAGCTTATATATCTTCTGATAATTGTATTTCACATTATTGCTTTAGTCAGTATATATCAGTACTCTATCATAATGACAGACAGAATTCTATTAAAAGTTTGAAAAAGGTATATTGTTGATGGAGTTGAAGGATTGCTATGATATAACCTCCTTTTACTCCCACCTCAAATGCAAGTTCAATAAATAGCTCTTTATAAATAATCAGTGTTTAGGTCAGTCCAGAGACAAATCTGATTTATACGATCACCGTCTGAAGAATAATTGATTCTGACTTAAGCATGAGAGCTTCAGAACACTTGAAAGGAGGAATTGTATAAGCCATAGACGTATAAATTTTATCCATACAGGTGATGCCCCTTTTATTTCAAAACTTATGTCACTTTATTTGAGCTTTTTAAAACTGTTTAGGGATCACTGTGCATAGTGAGGAAGGAATAACAATAGGTATCAAATAGGTGGCTGGTTACTTCAGTGGCTGTCTCGAGCCCTTATATGTTGTGCTTATGCAGTCTAGAAGAGGATGGAAGGAAGTAGGCAGGAACAGGGAGAAGTCTATTGATTCTATTATGTTAGTAGGTGGAAGCAGTCCAGGTTGTATATGGGTGTTGAGTGCAACTTAGAGGTCTTAGGAGGTAAAACAGATTTCAAGAAGTTGTTTCACCAGATTTGGATTGGATGATGCTGTTTTGTAAAAGAAAATGTACTTGACTGACTGAAGAACAAACCCCTTTAGGCTAAGAAAGGGAAAACCAGCTTATGTAGACACCCATCAATGATTGTAAAGGATGAGGACAATACAAATGACTCAATTCCTCCTTGTCTATGTGTCAGACTTTGTTAACAATTAGTTATAGGGACATATATTCATTGTGTTCATTTTTATAAATCCAGGTAGGACGTTGCAATACTCAGACTCTGAGTGCATCATCTTATGAAAAAAAATGTATTTTCAAACCACTTCAGCTTTTAAAATGTAAATAATTCCCTCTGTTTTCAATCTAGTTAAAACTGCCACACTTTAGAGCCATTCTCAGAGAGTTCAGCATGGGAAACCTTCCTTTTGTATGAGAGTTTCGTTCTTTCTAACTGGCCTCTGCTGCTCAAAATTAATAGCATACTACCTCTGAGTTTGAGGATTTGTCACTCTATTTATCTTTCCTTTTAGAATCCAAACAAAATGACTAAACAAAATGGGCTTATTAAAAAAAAAAAAAAAACACCAAAAAAATCCCCAAGATGCAGTTCATATATCGTAAGACATTTAACCCAATGACATTATTTTTATAAAATATCCTACTGTTTCATAGAACTAGTTAAAATAGAAGATGAAACCCATTTTTCAGAATGGAGTAGGTAGCAAAGAACCTTGCAAAACAAAAGCATGCAATTAAAACAACCACTTTATAGCAGAGCACTTATTTAGTGTAAAACATCTTTCTCTTTCAGACTGAAATAGGCATTTATCATGTTGAGTAATAGCAGTGAAAATAGAAGAGTATTCATCCATGTCACAAAAAACCCCATATCTCGCTGATTGTTAATGTGACCATTATTGTGGAAAAGATACCAGTGAAAGCAAATACACTTTAGTCATACCACATCACAGAAGAAGATTGTCTGCTCTACAACACAACGTTTCAACAGTTGGAAAACGCAACTTATTTAAATCAACCCAACAGAAATATTATGTCCAGACAGTATATTTAGTTAGAATAAAACAGCAGGCCATTAATTAGTCCACACAGACTTTTATGTATGAACTGCAAATTAAAGTCCTTCTTCTGAACAATTTGAAAATTTAAATCTGGACTTTTCATAGCTAAACCTATCACATAAAAGCGCACAGTGGGGATAAGCCCAAAGCTGAAAAGCGTACTTTGAAAGCTAATATATAGGATGCTCACAGCTTCAGATAAACACCCTGAAACAAATGTATTTGTTTGAAACAAACAAATAGAACACCAGAAAATCCAGACTATTCTGAGATGTAGACAGCAGTAGAGACTTTTTTAGGAATTCTGTTGAAACTAAAAAAAATGTTACCAGCCAGTTGATCTCTACTCATAAAACCATTGAAAAAAATATCAAATATTTTACACCAAGTCAGCAGGCTGAACGACTTCTTCAGATACTTGTGGATTCCAAATATGGGCTTTTCCACAGTGTAGGATTTAAGTATGATTGTTAAATTCAGTATCACAGGACACACCAGGTCATTAGTGAGCATTATGCAGACTATCATTTGAGAGACAATGACACCTCAAAAAACCACACCTGGACATTCAGTTCTACTAAATGCAGATAGCTATTGAATAACAAAGAATGTAACAGTACAGTAAATTTCTAATTGTAAATTACTGCTCTTGTCACAAATAGGTGAATTGCTCCACCAGTCTTTGATCTTTAAGAAAGAAATTTCTGAAGGGTAAAATGGCAGCTTTTGAAGGAAAATGGTTACAGTATTCTATTCATACATACTACTGGATATAACTGTAATTCATGGAGAAGAAAAAAATGAACTTGTCCATTTAAAAGGTCTACAGGATAAAATATGCAATACATGACTATATATTATTTAGTAAAAATAAACTTAGGTGTGTATGTCCTTTTCAACTCCCCTGGGGTAGGAAATGTAATATTTTTTGTCAAATAAAATATTAATAATAGCTTTTGTGATATAAATATTTATTGAAAGAATGTTTTTGAATGTTATGAATAAAGTTCTGTAATATAAATAAAAGGTAATCTATTCTCTTGTGACCTAAGGAGAAAAAGATAGCAAATTTCTAGCACTTTCATATGTCTAAGGACCACTTAAAGGTATTTAACAAAACTATGTAAAAGTAATCATTCTTATTCTGCAAATTGGCATGTTGCAGAATAGAAAGGTGGAATAAATAGCCAGCAAGACCTGGGATAAAGCAAACAAACTCACCACCAGAAAAACTTCAGCCAGAGATTCACCCTTCTTTACATATATTCTGTAGAGTTTTGATCTCTTCCAATTTCCATGAAGTATTTATAGCTCTGTATTGTTTTGAAAAGATCTCAGACATTTAAGCTTCCTTTACCATGTCCTATACACCATATCAGTGCTTTCCCAGATATCAAAATTCAGTAATTTAAGAAAATTATGTAAACCAGAATTTCTCCAATGATATCATGCCTAGAAAGGCATAATTTGACTGGGTTCATAAATTTACTCAGTGAGCAATATCTTGCTTTGATAAATAGTTTGCAAAAAGCTTTCCTGCTTGTTTTGTTTCTTTTCACTGTTCAAGACAGAATTTTAGTGCTGTCCCTAATCTCATTCCTGTTATATATATCTATGCTATTTAAATGTTTTGAAGCTTGGCTTCTTTCCCTCAAGCTTAGCTAACCTCAGAGGCAAATCCAAGAGAAGATATCCTAGAAGCCTTTGGTGAAGACACACTTTCAGAAATTATTATCCTGCAAATTCCTTGCAGATCTTGTTGCTACTTTCTAATAGATTTGGTCAAGTGGCTGTTCTCGGTTTCGATTTTTGTATACGTATGAAAGATCTGTACGTTTGCTTGTTACTAAAGAGTAGACTACATAAGGTATTATGGTACTACGTAAGGCCATGCTTCTCTGGCTCAGGGAGGGTTATAACCAGGGGAAGGTGGCATACCTTCCCTAAGCAATTTGAGCATCTGTTACTCCCAGGCACCATAACCCTAGAGCAGCTAGAAAAATACCTTTATGACCTCTATATATACTTAACAAGGAAAAATCAACTGTGATTATGTGGAGATTTCACTCTGCAAGTTCCAATAAGTAATTATTTTACAAGGAAGTATTTTGAATTTTAATAAATTATTTGTTGCTAAGAAATTATTACTCTTAATCATTTTCTGCTACTTTATTATAATAATAAAAGGAGCCCCATGCTAAAAATAAAACAAGAGTAGCAATTTTAGGAGAATCCTGTGAGTATTAAAAGTAGCAATTTTCTACAAGATAGAGTAGCTAAGGATGAACTTGAAAAAGTAACTTGAGATCTCTCTGCCTGCAGGCAGCAGAATGCGATTTAATCACTGGTTTTGTTTTGTCTGGTCTGTAAATACTACCTCAACATTAATCGTGTTGTAATTACCTTTTACTTTTTGTTTTAGTTAGGCTTTGCATTTCAAAATCTGATAGAGCCTTTGAGGATTGCTTTTTTACTTATTTAACATTCAACATTTTACCTATATTTGTCTATTAGATAGAAATGCAAACCCAGATTTCAAGGGATGACAGTTTACGCTTACTGTTAATGATGGAAAGAATAAGGAGATACTGAAGTTTAGTCTAATCTTCAAGTGACTTTTTGGGCACATCTCTGCTTTTCTTCTTTATCTTGAAGAAGATGAACTCCCACATTGGTTAGATACCTAAGCTTTGGATTGTGCAAATATTTTTAAAAACAGAAATAACAGTAAACCCAGAAAGGGGAGTGCCCTTACCATTAGTTTCTTCATAAATATTTAATTATATCATGCAAAATCCAACAATTTAAACACATCACAGAAAGTCTTCTTGTAGTCATTGATAAGACACATTCCTGAGAGGCAAGAGCATCTGTGGGCAAGGCAATATTTTTAACCTATCATCTACAACCCACATAATCCTATTTGCCAGAAAGGCTGTTGTGTCCAGTACTTACTCCCATTGTGGCTTTCCAAAGCGCAAAGCAGCAGGCATTCAGAGAGAAAGCTTGGTACCCTGTGAGCTCGAGATAGGAGTGGGATATACCTACTTTATGACTGTCAAAGAACCTTGCACAAGAGAGAGGCAGCGAATTCTTTGGTGTTGGCAAGTCAAGCAGCTTTGGGGATTCTGCTGGCCAAAACTTAGCTGGTGGTCTGTGGTTTTGAGGGTGATGACTGGGGTCATGGCATCTAACTGCTTCTTTAGGACTATAAACCTTACACACATTCTATTTCACTCTAACTAATTTTTTAAATATGAAATACTTTTAAGTATTGAGGACTACTATAAAACAGACTGCAGATTTTCATTTGAATGATGAAGTTTTTTTTCACAAATTTCGCAAAGATTCTTCCCCTTTTCTGAACTTAGAACACAAAACGAGTGAGTAATTCCACTTGTGAGTCTCATAAATGTATCTTGTTCGGTACTAAAAGAGCACTTGCCTGTCTGAGGAACTGGAAGCAACTCTGGTATTGTACCTGCGATAAACTGTGAGAGAAAACAAGTACTACATAACTTATCCATAAGTTTAGCAGAGATGGGAAATATCAGATCTAGAAAGAGATGCTAAATTCTGCTATTTAATTTTTCTCAAAGAATCTGTGATTGATCTTCCTGAATGTGGAAAAATAAATTGATTGCAAAATACTTAGCATGTCTGCCAGCCTTTGAGACCTGAAGAGCTGCCGAAGTTGATAAAAGCATTTTTAGTCTCATGAAAGTACTGACAATTTTCTTGATAGGCTAGTTTTTATTCAAGAATGCTTTGCCTCTGAACAAGGTGACACCTCTCATAGAGGCACCATACTTCAAATTTTATTCCTGCCATCGGTTATAAGCAGTCAGTGATCTATTTGATACTGACATCTTTGCAACGCTAAAAATAATTTCAGGGGCCAGGACATAAATTCCTGTATGTCTGGGTTAACCACATAATTGCCTTCTGATTCAAACACACCATAAGAAGAATTCTGAAAGGTAACTGTAAAGCACGGACATCAGCTGCACACAAGACAGAGTCTGGAAGATCCCTGTTTAGTAATAATAGGTTAAGAGCAACGGAGATAATTGTTATTATTAGAGGATAATGGAAGTTAAGAGCCTTCTTTTGCAAGAGTCAATTGGAGACTGAAAGTCCCAAATTAGATCCTATTGATTCCTTGTCTTCATCAGGACTTAGCAGTAGCAGGTAGGATCAGCAGCAATTATGTCTGGGCTAAGTTCTTTCATTAATTCCTTCCCTCCAGTCTCAATTAATGAAAGAAAGGCGAATGGATGTAAGATTATCAGTGTTCTTTCATGCATTTCATTTATCCACTTGTGGTGTGAAGAAATTTGATATTTCAGGCTTTATGGGTACATTTCTACATGTCAGGACAACTAGTCTTGCTGTTATCCGGGATAACACAAAATTAATTTCTTTTTTTTTTGAGTTTACTGAATGCTCTGCCCTGCAATAGGCAACCATTTGGTTCTTCTAAATGGCAAAGGTTGATCTCTACTTGAATTTTTTAAAGGTATGTTTATGTTCTCATTCTAAAGGTCTTGATGAAATTTCTGCCCAGGTCAGGCCCCTGAAACTAATACAGCTGCTGAGGTCACATGCTTTCCAGGTCTGTTTCTTACATGCCACATTGTGTGCATTAAGCCAAGTTGCCTTTCCATCAGCTGCTACGTCTAAGCAGACTTTAGTACTGGATGAACACTATCTGTATCAGTCAAATACGGCGTAAATGCAGTAAAACCAGCTTAACATTGCGTTATTCATCTGACAGTGTTTCTACTGTCTTCTCACATCTATGAATCCTAAGTACAGAGTTTGGAAGACAGCTACCCAAACAAAGGGGTATCATACCCAATGATTAGAACTGCTGAAAGGTGCAATAAAATAAATACATTAAAATTACAGTTTTTTTCTCACATACCAGTAGAGCGGCACATAGCATACTATGTAAGATTCTGTCAGTAATGGCTATAGAAGGGGGTTTTTTCTGCATCATCCTCAAAGGCAGAAACATACCTACTTTTCATGTAACAGCTGTTAAATACCCTTCTGTAAGTTCAGAATTCCAGCACATCACTAGCTAGAAAAATCAAGCAGGAAATTTCTGAAAATTTTTAAAATTAAGCTACTGTCAAATTGATCAAGTCCTTTTTTTTCCATGGAGTTCATCTCCTAGATAATTGTTCATGGGCCTTCTGGCTAACAGCACACTAATAGCAGGAATAGGAGGTGACAGGAGTGCAGAATTTTCAAACCAAAGTAAAACAAGGGGAAAAGAATGTATTTTTCTATGAGGAAAGCCTATCTTCTAGGACAAGATAGAAAGCATTTATGATGGTAGAATATGTTTACTGCATAGGTGCTACTTACTGCATAGGTATGAAAATGCACTTTAGCAACCCACTTTGCAGGCTCACTCAGATTCCAATTAAGTCAGTGAGAACCTGGTCATTAATTTCTGGGATATACACATGTTAAAGATGCTTAGTGTTCCACTGAAATTAATATAATTACTCAAGTCTTGTGCTTCCTTCCTAGGTATTAAGTCATACACATTGCTAAATTCTTTACTGGAAACAAAATGGTTCTTATACATGCTTTTCCCTCCCACATGAGTATTAGCCTTTTAGTGATCTCCTAAGTTACATAAAATTAATTAGGGAAAATACAGTAGCTGGCTAGAGTAGTAGTGTTTACTAGCTGTTACAATGAATGCAGAAAATAAATCCTTTGTGCCCAGGTATTCAAAATACTTAGCTTCCACAAATGGTGTTTAGTTTGAGAGGAGCTAGGATGCTAAATACTAAGACACTGGTTTTCAGTCTTTGTGCTTCTAAGGAAAATTAAATTTGCAATAACTGATATTTTTAGCAGCTCTAAAATACCTGTATATAAGTTCCAGTTTTACAAGACAATCCAGTTTTAAATACAATAAAACACAAGTCCTTATTGATGATTTTGATCAACATAGTGTTTACTGGGGTTAACAAAAACCTAATAAAGGTAGGAATCTATCCGAAGTTTTGGCAGATATATATTACTAATCTGTGACCTAAATTTAGTGAAATAAATTGGGTAGTGATCTTGATTGATTGTTAAATTTCCTAGAGATGAAATTTGTCTGTGACATTTTTTAAAAAAATCTGTTCAATAAACATACAACCAGAATAGATTAACTACTGAGTCACAGTTCTGATAGTGACAGGACTCAGATTTCTTGCTTTTCCATGTTATTGGCAGTGACTTAAACAATCAATAATCATTAGAAATAGTTCATGAAACAATCACAATGTATGCTTTACAATGAGTTTGATAAAAGTTTTTCTCAAACAAATTAATTTACATTTAAGGTGACACATTAAGAACGAGATGCAAAGACTGAGAATATGGATGTAGATGTCTACATCCACAATTGTGATTTCCTCTCCCCAGTATTCTCTGCTCACTGACATTTTAACTTAGTAGGTAAGTCCTTTTGGGACATGAAATTCTTGTGACTATGCAGTTCTTTTTGTACCAGAACTGCTCCCCCGGGTCATTAAACTTTGTGACACAGCATCTGACATGGTCTCAGTTTGATAGGCCAGCTTGCAACTAATTTAGTTCATGCCAGCAGGATGAGACCCTCATAAATACTTACAGATTTCTGTAGATTAAATATTGGCAATTTACATAAGTAGTGGTAGTTATGCCCTTTTGTATCATACCACAGTGGATATGTAAGGAACACACACGTTCCTCTGGCAATGGCTTCCACTTATTGTAACTGGACAAGATATTTGCAAAACAGCCATGTAACTCCATGAACTAAGAGTTGGAAGGCAATTAGTTGCACTAGCAATCCCACTGCAGTAGATATCACAGTAAGCGCGACCAGACTGGTTTCCCTTGTTTGTAAAAGCCTGGAGGCTTCAGTAGCTGAGTGGGATAAAACAGTCCAGGTATTTAACATTATTGGCAGGAGGCAAATTACATATAACGTGGACTTAACATACAACAAGGCATAACTGGCATTGACATTAACTCTATGTTAAAGAACTTTAGAGTCATAGTCTAATCTAGAAAGATTTATTTCACCGCCGAGGCTGGACATCCAGGTCATTGTTTTCAATTTAATGTAAATTGTGTAGGTACAAAATTGAGAAATGGAGATGCTGAAAAAACTTGAGTACTACATAGTTCTTACAGTGTTACCATTTGAAATATGTATATGTATTGAAAATATGTATTGAAATATGTATTGAAATATGTCCTCAGAAAGACACTTATTAAGTCTTAATTATCATCAGTTCTGCCCGTTTAAGAAAACAGAGGGCTTACTATATTTGCAAATCAAAGTATATTTCATCATGTTCCACAATAACAAAAAAGGAACTAAAAACCATTTTAAAAGGTACCTGGAATTAATTTTCGGAACTTAAAATCAAATCAAAATGACCTAGAAATGATTTTCAAAAAGCCTGCATTTTGTAACTACTGTGGCAAAATGCATCAAAAAATCAACTTGATTTGAAGCCGTGATAAAGTTCCCTGCAGTGCTTCTCCATTTATATTCATGAAGACGCCATTAGGAGCTAGAATTTATTCAAAGTGCCAGAAGTCCTTTAAGAATGTCTCATGCTAAACATGCAATAATTAAGGTCTAGATTCCCCACAAAGGTTCTTCATTTTCATTAATTCAGGAAAAGATTTGCAGGCCTTCTCTAGAAATAAAAACACAAATAATGAGAATAGCTCAGTTCGGTTAAAAACAATATTCGTGCTTGATTAAATTGAGATTTCATAGACCAGTTTGAACACAGGTTACTTGAATTTAAGATTGCTATAGACATCTCTGTTAGAGATCTGTCACTTGATTGCATCATTGTGAAGTATTGTTTCCATCTGGAAATACTATGAGGAGCTCAAGTAGAAGGTCAGATTAAAGTTAAGCAAGGTGGGAAACTAAGACCAGTAATGATGCTGTTAAATCCTGATAATGTCTCATTCTGCTTTTTCCTCATTAGAGTAGAAATATTCGTACCACCTCCAGGTACAGTTACATGTTTCTTTTACTTTCTCTTTTCCCTAGTTTCTGTTGGTCCCTCACTTATTACTATGTAGTAGTTTTACTCTTTAAACTTCATGATGTGGCATAGTCCACATAAATCTCTGTGGAACAGCCTCAAAAATCCACCCACAAAATCATTACCTTAACTGCCAGTAAACTTGCACAAATGATGGCTGGAGGTGGAATCTCTTACAAAATTGTCTAGCCTAAAGGAGCAGCCATTTCATACCCAAGCATTAATTTTAAAATCTTCTAGAAAAAGAAGAGCTTGGAAGGATCAGCACCTTGCTCAAGATGACCCTGATTAAGCACAAGTGCTGGACCAGAAGATCTCATGAGGTCCCTGCCAACCTCAGCCATTCTGTGAGTCAGTAATACAGGATTCTCATGGTACAGTGCTGACTCAGCTTACAAATTCAGATGCTAGTTCACGAAAACACTTCAGTATACTTTCAGACACATTCGTGAGCATTTTCTAGTCAGTAAGGTTATAACAGAAATGCCAGGCTAAACCCCAAACATACAGCACAAAGAATTTTAAGTAATGTATTTGAAATATTTTTTTTTCACTGGCTCCTCATAACAGGAATGGAAATAAATATTCTGCTGTGGAATGAAGCATACTGGGCTATTTTGGTTGGCTGGTTTGGTTTGGGTTTTTTTCCGTTTTTCCTTCCAGTGCAATGAATTCTCCATTTCCCTACACAGGACTCCTTCATATCTTATTGAATAAATGGAATGTATTAAACTACTCTAAAATATTTTTAGAGCCATAGACATCTCATTTCTAACCATTTTTTTCCCAGCTCCGATGCGTTTACGATGTGCACTCATGGTTTCTCAACTGACAGCTTAACCACTGGGATTTTAATACAGTTATTAAATATGACATTTCAGATGCAATAATTTAAAATCACTTGTGTTTTTTTTTTTTTCATTTGTGGGTGGTGGTGGTGAGATTTTGAGTATATCCCAGTGCTGCACTCTATAGAGAGATTGAACCAAAATCACATATAAAATAAGAGATCCAACACACTTGAGCATAATGAGACCTTCCTGTGATTAATTTCTTCCATTGTTTACCACTATATTATCACTGGAGTTAATGAAAAGATGACAGACTCACTGCAGTAGTACTTGAAGATTTTCTAATGTAAAGGCCTTAACCATTGAGAAATCACGAGAACCTGCAACTTCCAAGACACTGCTGTTGAGGCAATCTGAATGTACCATCGTTTCCCCAGGTTTGACTTCTTTTTTCCATGATAAATAGAATTTTTTCCATGACGAATAGGTAAATAGTGCTGATTTTAATAATTCTAAATATCAGCTGTCAGGTTTGGAACCTTTTTCAGGATTTTTCCATTATGGACATTACTATGTCACCAAAGCAAATCTCTCTTCAGCCAATTCTGTCACATGTATGTCTCACGTACCCTTTTGAGTTTGAAGTTTTTTGTGGACAGAAAATGAGATTTACATAGTTTAGTTATATGAATCACACTGAGCATATAAATGTCTTGTTATGTGAGTGTGAAGTTGTACACAAAACATATTAAAATTTAGTGAGGTGGGGCCAATGGTGTTATGTTGCTCTGCCAGAAATAACAGTACAAGAAAATTTATCTTTGTGTGCTGTTACAATAAAACTCATATATTTAGGGGGCTTGTGAGTATTTGGAAAGAAAAAAATCTACCTTCATTTGAAAAACCAAGACTAAAATGGGCAGGAGAAAAACAATAAATAAAAAGTATTGAAAAAATATAGTTCTCTTTTTAACATAGAGAATACAATTTGCATTCATAATTTTTGGTAAGAAAATATATGTCTGATTAATAAATGAGAATGCAGAGAATGTTTTCTTTGTACTTCATTTGTTAACAGTCAGGAGATATAGGCTTTTTATATGTAAGTAGTCTTACAGTCCACTGTAAGATTATGAAGCAGATCCTCCTGGAGGCACTGCTGAGGCAGAAGAAAAACCAAGAGGCAACTGGGTACAATCAACACAGCTTCACCAAGGGCAAATCGTGCCTGATAAACCTGGTGGCTTTCTATGAGAAGGGCACAACATCAATAGACAAGCGCAGAGCAACTGACATCATTTACCTGGACCTGAGCAAAGCCTTTGACACTGTCGCGCATGACATCCGGTCTCCAAGCTGATAAAACATGGGTTTGATGGATGGACAATTCAGTGGATAAAGAACTGGCTTGATGGCCACACCCAAAGAGTGGCTGTCAATGGGTCCATGTCCAAGTGGAGGCCAGTGACAAGTGGAGTCCCTCAAGGATCAGTACTGGGACCGGTCTTGTTTGACATCTTCGTTGGCTACATGGACAGTGGCATAGAGTGCACCCTCAGCAAGTTTGCTAATGACACCAAGCTGTGTGGGGTGGCTGACATGCTGGAGGGAAGGCATGCCATCCAGAGGGACCTTGACAGGCTGGAGAGGTGGGCCCATGCCAACCTCATGAAGTTCAACAAGACCAAGTGCAAGGTCCTCCATCTGGGTCAGGGCAATCCCAAGCACCAATATAGGCTGGGCAGCGACTGGCTTGAGAGCAGCCCTGAAGAAAAGGGCATGGGGGTGCTGGTGGACGAGAGGCTCAACATGAGCCATCAGTGTGCACTAGCAGCCCAGAAAGCCAATCGTATCCTAGGCTGCATCAGGAGAAGTGTGGACAACAGGTCAAGGGAGGTGATTCTCCCCCTCTACTCCACTCTCGTGAGAACCCACCTGGAGTACTGCATCCAATTCTGGAGCCCCTACTACAAGAAAGATATGGACGTGCTGGAACGTGTCCAGAGAAGGGCCACGAGGATGATGAGAGGGCTGGAGCACCTCTTCTATGAGGACAGACTGACATAGTTGGGGTTGTTCAGTCTGCAGAAAAGAAGGCTCCGAGGAGACCTTATAGTGGCCTACCAGTATCTTAAGGGGGCCTACAAGAAAGCTGGTGAGGGATTTTTTAGGATGTCAGGTAATGGTAGGACTAGAGGGAGTGGATTAAAACTAGAGATGGAACGATTCAGACTGGATGCTAGGAAGAAGTTCTTCACCATGAGGGTGGTGAGACACTGGAACAGGTTGCCCAGAGCGGCAGTGGAAGCCCCATCCCTGGAAGTTTTTAAGGCCAGGCTGGATGGGGCTCTGAGCAACCTGATCTAGTAGGAGATGTCCCTGCCCGTGGCAGGGGGGTTGGAACTAGATGATCTTTAAGGTCCCTTCCAACCCGAACTATTCTATGATTCTACGATTCTATTATTCTATGTAAGCTTCCCTTCTGCACAAAAAAATCTAGGTACACAAATGCCAGTATTTGGACATATGAACATGGTAATTTAAGCAATTAGATGTGCAAACATTTGTATGATGTCTTTTCAATACGTTTTCAACTTTTTAAGCTGTACAAATGACATTACTTAAAACAATTGAACCAATGCGGTTTTTTTTTTCACCTTACTCATAGGAGGAGATAATAGCAATAACGAACTAAACAGAGGAAACAGAAGAAACACAGAAGTTGTTCGTAGACTTCTTGCCATTTATGATTAACATTTTGGTTAGGTATTAAGTATTTTATCAGTATTGTAAGTATTAAGTATTTTTTCAAGTTTATGGGCCCCTTAGAAAGATATTTGATACAATAGTCCTTAGCACTTTCCGCTTATGACATTTCACTGTGCTGTTTAAGGTCTTTCATGAGGTGCCAAAGATTTCATGATCTCTTGATGCAGGTTTGTGAAGAGTGAACACAATACCTGTAGCTGAAATGGATACAGCGCTGTCAGATTGCACTGTCAGAAAGTGCTGTTGCTGCCAGATTTGTCAAATGAAGAGTGCCTCAAGCATGTTTCTCTGTGTGCTTTTTCACAATGATAAATTGGTCCTCACTGCCTAATCATTCTTTTTTATAGACTTGAAAAAATTAACACTATTTACTTTTTGTTCTTTGCTTTCCAGATTCAACAAAACATACTGAGGTGTGGATTATCATGCAGCATATACATAACTCTAACTGATACCGCAGTATAAGTGGGTATTTGAGCATTTGGTTTAGTAAATACTGGCTACCAATAACTCACAAGTCTTTCATAACTCTGAATTGCAGCATTTTCCTCCATGCAGCAGAATGGTTAGCTGTGATCATTCAGGGACACAGCGCATGAACAGTGCTTTTGCTGGAACAGAAACATTGCGCTGCCTCCTGAAAGTCTGCGTTTTCTTACCCTCCTAAGCTACCTGCTCCTTATAATACAGAGCATTTCCATCTGGCAGTCCTCTTTTCTTTTTTTTTTAGTTTTCTTTTCTTTTTTTTCTGCAAAGATACAAAGCTAAAGAAAAAAGAAAAAAACCCTACATGCTCGTGATCCTTTTAATTGTGCAATGGGTCTGGCCTGAACATTTTATAAAGGAAGAAAAAGAAGACAGTTCGAAAAAAACAGTACAAATCATACCCAGCCAAGTCACACATGCAGCAGCTCTGATGAGGTTGTCTTCGCATACTACAGAATTATTTTGGGCTGGTGAGGAAAACAGTAACTTTTCACAATGATGCTGAGTCAATCCAGAGTAAAAGAAGTAGAATTGTTTTATGCGGTAAAGAGAAGGATACTTAAAAAACAAATAAATTGCAATAGCAAGAATTGGGGCAAGATCATCTATTCCTCGATTTGTAACACAGTGTAATGAACAAGATGACTTAGAGAATAGTTTGTTTAAAGAGTCAAAACACTTCAAAAAGAAGCACAGGAAGTACAGGAAGAGAAACCCCAATACTTTTAATGGTCACAATATGTGTGACCCTAACCATGAAGGAACACCAAATAAGTCAGTTCTTGGAAAGAAGGAAATGACTGAGCCTTGTAAGAAAATTCAGTGAAGGAAAAAGAGACTTAAGTCAAGGTGTAAAACCACCTCTGTCTTTACCCTAATATCTACCTCATCTCAATGACATTTCATATGTTCTGATAGCCATTTTTGAAACATGGTTATGAGAAACCAGTTTATTTATCAGTTGAAATCAGAAACTAAGATACCAAGAACATAAGAACGATAGTAAGATTTTTCTCTTTGATCAACTTGTTGGTCTTGTAAACTCCAAATGTTGCCTTTTCAAGACCTGCTTTCTCTGACATACTGAGAGACAGAGAAGGTTCTGTTCTGTGACCCTGTTTAACAGAAATAACACGACTTCTTTCTACAGCTTAAAATAATTCATAAAGCAAAAAAGGAATTAAAAAGAGAACAGCATTTTTGCTGAGGATGATAGAAATAACTATTATAAGGGCACATTCAATATCAGATAGTGAAGTTAATAATGGGGCCTTTAGGATTTCCGCTTGTTCATTCCCTAGCAGACCTACCACAATTAGTCCCTGATCCTCACTCATATAGACACAAGATGCTACTATATTTATGATAAACAACAAAAATATCCTATTAATTCTTGAACCCAGAGGTTCAGTACTAAAAGAAAATGCATTTTCACAAGACAGTGACATTAAAACTTGAGATTGTACAATTCAAATGAGGAAGATTTTAATGCTTCATCCACAGTTAAAACATCTCAAATGCATTAGGAGCACTAAATTTTGTGCTTCCTTTAGATGAATCACTGTGACAATCACAGATTAGGAAAGTTACACGCAAGAGTTTTAACCATCTTTTTGACACACATATCAATAATATTTGCTTGCAACACTCAGAGAGACACTGAATATGTATGAAAACTTGCAATGTAAACTTGCCGTATTTTGTAGTGTATATTCATAAGAATAGAATGGAACTGAAGGAAGATACAGGAGACACAACAAGGAAAGTGCACAGCTGCATTGAACACTCTTGAAAGGAGGAACAAAAGGCCAAGCCATGACAGTGAGAAAGGAACTGCCTAACTCAGCTGGCTTTGGGTGGGGACACTGGAGAGGGGCTGTTTTAATGCTATTGCTGGCACACGTCAGCCATGTAGCACTTCTGTTACAGTATAGTTATGCTGGTTTATTCTAGCTAAGGATGTTCTTTGGTGTCATCTACACAAATAGAGATTCTATACTTGGCAAAGCATAGCAGCCTATAAGGGGATGAGCGTATGTGATTCCATTTATTCAAAATTAATGGATTCATAAATCAAAAACTTGACAGCACACGCATCAGATTTGAAGTCCTCCTTCTCTAAAAAAAATCTGCTTATCAGAATGCAGGCTAATTATTGCATGAGTAACCCTATGTAATATACAAGTCATTCCTCAATACATCAAAAATCTATGTTACTGCCCTACATTTTACAGAATTCTGACAGCTGCCTTAATAAACTTATAGTAACTGAAAAAAAAAAAAGTCTGTGAGGGTAATAAGCAAATTTCATTACTCTAATTATTTTTTTTCATTACATATGAAAATAATATCTGTGAAATTTAGTTATAAAAATCACTATGCGGATGAAAATACTTAACAATTTTTCAGCATTTTAACAATAATTTTCAGATATATTTTTGTTCTTCAGTTTAGATTACTATATTGTTCAAGTATATCTTAAAATTAAAATTGACTGTTTCAAAGACAACTTCAGCAGCTGCATCCTAAATTAATATTCTTACAGTTACTTAAAATAATTGATTAATGAAATGCATACATTATGTAGATTTTTTTTATTTAAATAGAAAAGTTTTGGATGTTATTCCTATTACACTGAGAGTATAAATTACCCAATAAGTCAAATTCTAAAAGCTAAATCCCCCTCAAAAACACATACAGATTCAAATAAGAAGTAAAGAAAATATGACTAATATAAAATTAATAATATATGGAAGTTACTTAGCCTTTGCAGAAACTGTTCATATAGAATAACTACATCTATAGGAAATGTCAAAAGTTTAGTGTTTACGAGCTGTATCCACATCTTTCAGTATGGCCTAAACATCTCCATTGTATTTCAGTATTTCTGTTCACCATGCATCTGTATTTCACTACCCGTGCATTTTACATTTAGGTTTCTGTCTTAGTCAAGCAACATTGAAAGCTACTTCTCTGTCTGTCATAATGAAAAATGTATCAATAACCAAGATAAAACAATAAGCTGTAAGCAATGGTATTGTCAAAGCACAAATCCAGACACAAAAAGTTCTGGAACTCGGACAGCATTTACCCAGGTAAATGACGCATACATTTATTCCTCCCATTGAATTACTGTTGATATCAAACAGGTTCTGGTGAAAGGGGTTATGACACTGCCTGTGTCCTTCACACAGTGCCGCTATGGGAGTTCCTGAACAAATGCCAGCCAAGCCAGCTCCAGAGCTGGATGAGTGTAGTTGCATCAGCCTTGTAGATCTAATTGCTCTGATCATTACTAATCTGTAGGGGAAAGAACGTCAGTTGACAGAATTGTGCTTCTCAAGGACTCCACCTAGTATTTCCAAGCTTTACCACTCCAAAGTACCACTTTGCTCAAAGTGGTCTGACACCAGGGGAACCAATGTGAACTCACACAGTACACAGTGTGAGCCAGCTCTGTTTTGCCTAGGGAGCCCTGGATCAAAGTAGTGCTTTTTGCTAGTCAGCTTCTCAGTTTGCAGTTGTTATGTATTCAGCTTATTACATTAATGTTAGTGGACCAACTGAACTTTAGTCACATTATGCAAAAAGGCATGTTTTTCCCCAAATCACCGCATCCTAAGTAGGTGCAACAAAGGCTAAGGGGAAAAAAAAAAAAAGATTAGAAGCACAGTGACATTCAGGAAACACTTCATAAACCTGGTACGTTTTTTAAACTAAGTGTCATTCATGGAAGAAAGAAATTAATTACTACACCAAACCATTTGCTGGGACCCCAGATCAGGAACCCAAAATGAAAGGGAGTGGCAGGAAACTGTAGTGGGCACTAGACCATCATTCTCTAAAAACTCCTACTGCTCTTTCTTAAGTAACAAGTTTCTGGAAGTGGATACTCAGTGAGAAATAATGTATTATTAGAAATTTAATCATATTGGTACATAGGAGTTTCATACACAGGTGTCAAAGGATCAAAAATCCACATTCATCAACATATTTTAGTTAACCAGATGGTAAATCCTACCTTCAGATGCTGAATTGCCAATAGTTCATTTTTCCAGAGGCAGGGTGAGTTACATTTTCATCCAAAGAGGCTTTAATCTGTAAATCTTTCTTTTAAACGATACTGTCTCCTAAAATCTTTTAAATTTTACCATGCCTTTATTCAAAGGAGAAATGTATTTCAACAAACTGTCTAAAAACTGAATTACTGTTAAATTTCTGAACTACACCTATACTACTATTTATTATTCAATTTTTCCTGTAGTGATGATGCTTTCATTTCTCTTACTTGAGCTGCATTGTGCTTGCAAAAAGTGTTTTATGAAACAGATATGGATGAAACTCATACACAAACAGGTAACCAGATGCTATGAAGCAAGAATTGAAGAAGAAGAAATAGGGATAAGTGTTGCCCAATTTATAAACAGTATATTGAATATCTGAGACATAGCAATTACCATTTAAAAAAATGGTTCTGTCTCTGATTGCAGGTAAGAACAGTCAAGAGACTTCACTGCGACTGCTTCCCACGTTTGTGTCTCTGAGCCAGAAAGCAGTAGCTGTTCAAGTCCATATACGGGGTTCACAAATCGGTACAGAGGTTCTTTGAAATATCTAAGTGCTACTCAACCTTGCTAGAGTCAAAGTCAATACTTCCCTCATTTTTAAAGTACCAAGCAGTTATCTTGCCAGTTTCTCACTTCTTTGCAAATATTTTTCTGTGGCTAATTATGGTGCTCTTTAAAACATATATGTATTTTAAATAAATATAAATAAAACTGTTTTGAAACTTAATCTTTCTTAGTGTTATACACCAGTAAGATTATTATGATATCACTAAGGTGAACAATGCAACACGCAACCTTCTGTCTTTTCATTGCATGTCTAAGATCAAGAATCTTTATAAGATACTGCTTTAACTGTAAAGTTAGTTTCACTATTTTAATAAAAAAGCTTAATTTAACTTAAGGGATCTTTCAGTCTTTAGCCACTGTGCTTTTGAATTTAGATTAATTTTCCCGCTTATGCTGATAAGGGAATACATAAAACATTAAGTGTATGGCTACTGGCTAGGATTACTTTCAGTGAAACATGGCCTTTGTGCAACAGATTTCCTGTTCAGTGAACAATGCTGTATGTCTTATTCCTATTCTTGACATTATGTGTATTTCATAAAACCTTTACTTTAGAGGTACTGTAAATTGAGAGCCAAGTGCCCTCAGCAACTATGTCAAGGTACATTAATTTAGCTTCTCTGTTTATACAGACATGACATGTTCCAAGTTAAAATTCTATAGATCTCCACTCAGCAGAGGGATTAATTTCATTTTGCTCTACTAAGAACAACTAGTATGACACAAACAAAAGCAACAGTGTGCAAAGTAGATGGTTGGAGCACATTAAAAACATATTTGATCACACTTGTGACACTTGAATAGTGGAACCAGTCATCTTGTGATAGCACACAGTAAGTGTCTATACAGGGAGTTGGTAGGTTTATATTGTAAATTTACACTGCACATTGGTTAGAGTTCAAAACTGAGAATTAATGCAAGTTTGAGGGAAGAACATTAGAGTATAGAAAGCCTTTGTAATACACTAAGAAAAATATAGATTTTCTTTTTTTCGGTAAAAAACCAGTAATGGAATGACACCACAACCTTTAAATGACATGGATAGCTGAAGGCATACCCAATGAATAAACAAACAAACAGCAACATTAGAACTATTTTTGGGAAGAACAGAAAACTCATTTTTTGACCAGTTATCTTGTTTTCATTCTATGTAGTGGAATACGTAGAAAGGTACCTATGCAATACGGTCAGATACTTTATTTTCTGTCTTAAGACACAATCTTGGTCATACATGAGAATGAAGTAAATCTGAGAAAAAAAGACTTACTTTTTCCCTCAGCACACTTGTTCAAATCAATGGGATTGCATACATTTCTCAAGACAGAATAATAAAGTTCATACGAGTCTTGGGATCATTTGAAGGAAGACATAATATAAAGCTAGCACTGTATAAGAAACATAATCCATCACTCCCATTTTAACAATGTCAAATATATATGAAAGCCATAAAGTCATGATATTGTGTCACAAGAGATCCTGGTCTGTGGATGTCTATGTTTATCAATGTATGTTAAAGACAGAGGCTCTGGGTTTAACCCTGCAGATTCACATGCATTATTTCACAACATAACAATATTCTCTGGCTTGAAAAAGTGCTGATATTCTCTTACCATGAAAGGTTATAATCATGTTTTTTCAATACTAGTAGCATTATTTCTCATAAACAAAGCTTAAGGAACCACCGCAGCAACACACATAAAAGAAAGTCAGAGGAATTTGACATCTTGGACGACTTGGAACTTGGCTTTGCAAACAGGGCATGCAAACAGGGAAAGGTGTCTGCAAGGAGCAGTGAGGAAGTTTGCAAGGCACCCCAGAGATGGGATCCACCTATCTAGAAGAGCCAGGAGAGTCTCCACTAGCATGTTTGTTGACTTAGTGAATCATACTTTGAACTAACAGACCTGGGGAATGGGGTCCAAGCTGTGACACTTTTATATTCATAATCAACAGGATGGATGAGCGCACCTACCAGATCCATAAGGAATGCTCCCCAACACTTTCCAAAGTCAAGAACACTAAGTCCAGCCACCTCAAGTGCATGTGTACCAAAATAGGTAATCTAGGAAACAAACAGGAGGAAATGAAGCTCCATCTGAGAGTTACGATGTCGTACTATAGAAACTTGGTCTGAAAACTCATATGACTGGAAAACCAAAATGGCTACAAACTCTTTCAGAAAAATAGGAAGAGAAGAAGAGGAAGTGGTACTTAAGTAAAAGAGAAATTTGAGTGCATGGAGATGAGCTATGGAGACCACAAAAGTTTTATCAAATACCTTTAGATCAAGATTAGAGGGATCGTCACCAAGGGGGCATCTTATGTTAGGTATTTGTTACCAGCTTCTCCATCAGGATAGTGAGGCTGATGAAACTTTACTTTGGCTGCCTGAAGAAGTCTTGGGCCAACAGAACCTGGCCATCATGGGTGACATCAATTACCTGGACATTTGTTGGAAAACGAACAGTGTTGTTTTTCCAACCTATTGTGAACCTGATGGACAAGTGAATTCACAAGTGAATTCATTCAGTACAGCATGAGATATAACCTCAGGGTCGTGGGGGAGAGCCTCTGTCGTTCTTTTCAGCAGCCAGTCTGGCCCAAACCACAACATAAGTGGGGTCCTCCAGGGATCAATACTGGGCCCCATGCTGTTCTATGTCTTCATAAGTGATTTGTGTGATGGGATTGAAAACATCACCTCACCAAGTTTGCTGTTGACACCAAAGTGGGTAGTAAGGTCAACATATCAGAAGGGAGATCCACCTTACAGAGAGACCTGGACAGGTTAGAAGAGTGGCCAAGCAAGAACTCTGTGATGTTTAATAAAGACAAATGCAAAGTCCTGCACCTGGGGCAACATAACTACAGAGCCTAGGACAGCCTGGGATCTGTGTGGCTAGGGAGCGGCTTTGCTGAAAGAAGCCTGGGAGTCCTGGAGGACAACAAGCTATTCATGAATGAGTAATGTGTTGCTGCAGCAACAAAGGCTGCATCCACAGGAGTGTTACTAGCAGAGATAGAGACATGATCATCTCGCTATACTTGGGGCTTGTCAAGCTGCACCTGGAGTACTGTGTCCAGTTTTGGTCCCAACAGTCAAAAAATACGCAGACAGACTGGAAAGGGTCCAAAGGAAGGCCACAAAGATCATCAAAGGGCTGCAGAACCTGCCCTGTGAGGAAAGACTGAAGCAGTTACTCCTTTCCTCCCTGGAGAAGAGATGGCTCAGGGGAACCTCATCATGGTATTTCATTCTTAAAGGGCAACTACAATGGGAATGGAGGCTCTCCCTTCACAAGGAGCAACACGGAGAGGACAAGGGGCAATGGGTAGAAGTCGCACTGGGATAAGTTTCATCTTGGTATAAGAAAGACTTTTTTTTACAGTGAGAATAATCAACCTCTGGAACAACCTCCCCAAGAACACGGTAGAGTCCTCATTACTAAAGGTTTTTAAGGTGCAATTAGACAGGGTGCTAGATAGTCTCATCTAGGCTCTTTTTTCCCAAAAGGATTGGACCAGACATCTTTTGAGGTCCCTTCAGCCTGGGCTGTTCTGTGATTCTATTCTATCATCTCCCTGTGTCAGGACATTGCGACTGAATGTGCATTTGACTCATGAATTAGAAAGGAACATAGTACCTGATCATTTTTAATTCTGTCCTAAAGAATTGAACTATCTCTCTATCCTGTAAAATAAACAATTTATTTAAAGGAATCTAAATACAGATTCCTTGCTTGTTCCAGGCTATATTAGATAGCAGAAAAGTAAACAGTACAAGCTGATTTATAGTAGATAATAGTAGATTATAGATTATAGTAGATAGAATAATAGATAGATTATAGTAGATAGAATAATAGATTATAGTAGATAATACCTCTCATCACTTTTTTCAATGTAGCCATGCTCTGCATTTTGCTCCCTCACCCTCCAACATGCAAAACTAAAACTGGAAGATTATGTTATTGATGGGATTCAAGTTCCCTCTTTTGAGAAAATATTCAAATCTAATTTAAAAGGTTTTAGAAACTCTAGCTCAGCCAGTTTTGGAAGTACTGTACATATGTGCTGAAGAAAGAAAATAATTTGCAACTGAAGCACTGTATTCACAGTATTTGAACAGGGGCAGGGGAAAAAAAAACCCAACACAAAACAAAACATTTTTTGTTCTTCCTTAAAGTGAAATGACTGAAACCAACTTTGGATTGGCATTATACAACAATATATAGACAAGTGTTTCAGAACCAAATTTCTGAAGCATTTTACATAATTTGAAGTAACAACAAGAATTCTTGCTAGAATTTTAGTTGTACTGTGTCACAATACAAAAATTTAATAGCACTGATGTAATTCCAAAGGTATCTAAATTGGCCTGGTAGCCTTTAATCTCAATATTTTCTTTTTGTTAAGAATCCAGTAAAAAAGGGAGAAAGATATTCAGAGATTCTCAATGTTATGACAGCCAATTTATGCTTGTTTTATGCTGGTTTCTATGACTACATGTTAATCTCCGCATGAGAATGCCCAAACAAAAAGCTAGAGTAGCAAGGTATCTGAAAGACTAACTCAAGCTGGGGACGATGTGAGGAGACATGGACTATAGTGGCCAGAGGAATGATGTAATCTGTGAATGAATATTATTGCTATTAAAAAGCTATTATTAAAAACCTATTATTGCTTCAAGAAATCCTGCCAACTTTAACAGCAACATTGTTTAAGGTTTGTAAATAAAAGTTGTCACACTGGGCTAATCTTTTCTGTTCGTTTATACATGACATATTTTTCCCTCCTTTTTAATGCACAATAAACGTAAACCGAACTACCAGCAGTACCAGTGCAAATAGTGTATTCTAATAGCACTTTCTACTGTTATATTTCCTTTAGAATGCAGACTGTGAAGACTACCATGTGTGTTGTTAGGTATACACTATAAAATAAAAAGTTGTTTCTTTCAAGACAGTATTTTAAAATCTTATGTATCTGAATTTTTTTCTTAGCTTTTAGCATTTTTGGCATCCAAAAAATGCAATTTTTAAAATATTTCTGCCAATAAACTTTTGTATTTAATAGAAGCATCAGATTTTTGCATTTAATAAAAGCATTAAGCTGTTGCTTATTTACAAATTATTTCAAGTTGGAGTGCTGAGTTCTGTTTCCCAGTTTTGCTTCTACCTCTAATACAAATATTTCTAGATAAAGTCTGGATGTGAACATTTTCCAGTAATAACTACAATTGCAAAATGCATTAGCACTAATAGCAGGAGCTCTAAAAATGTCAGGGCCATAGTTCAGTGTCCCTTAAGAATTGATGCACCATGTTGGTAATATCAATAAATGCCTTACTTACTTACAATTCTACATAATGGGCATTGACAGTTTCTGTGTGGGTTTTTGTGGTTTTGTTTTTGTTTTTTCCCTTTTTTTATCAACAATCATTTTTACTTCTGTGATCTTGGTCAAACTTCTTTGCTGCCTGAAATCTAAGAGCATACTAGAATCAGCTTCAGCCTCCCCTGTGAGTTCATGTCTCCCTTCTCAGTCTTGGTGAATCACATATTTCACATCACACAGCAATTAGACTTCACTTTCACTCTATACATCTATGCCAAAGATATGGAGAGCACTCTAGCCCTGTATGGATCCAGAGTGTTCGCTCCTCCTTCAATCCCATGCCACAGGTTTACCTGGTCAGCGCAATACAAGTGTCTGGCATCACCTGTTGTGTCATTGTCCCCGTTTCACATTAGAACTACACTAGGGTTGTGGAAATAGGCAGCTTCAATGACTGGAAAGTGTTTTGTGTTTTGAGGGAGGAGTCCATAGATAATATGACAGTCCTGCAGAAACCATGCCATAAACAGAGCAGTTATCTGAACTGATTTTTTGAGTTTACCTTCAAATGTGAAGGCAAATACTGGTAACAAGTTGCTTTAAAAGTGAATATGAAATCCACATTAACACATACTCTTCAGCATGGGCACACAGGATTAAAGGTGCACAGTTCCCTCCTGTTTCATGCATTGTTTGCCCACAAAGGACCTGTGCATTAATTATTCTCCATGAGAAAATCCCAAACCTTGTTTAGAACTTAAAAATACCTCTAACTTTAAGATGTTATCACATTTTATTGGGATGCAATGGGGGAAAAGATTGAGTAAAGTATCTAATTCAAGTAATTACATGCACTGTTCACTGAAAAATAACCTGAAATCACCTCTGTGTATTAATATGTCCACATATAAGCCCTCACATGCGATTCAAGAGATCTATAAAACACTGATTTGTATTCACAGGCATACTCAATACACAGTTTTTCCAAAACTGAGTTAATTTTTTTTCTAGATCAAGGTCATTCATCATCTGATGATATTTTACATATCTAGAATAATTAGTCTTCAGAAAGAAACAAGCATTACATGTTTTTCCATCTGTCTTTTCTGCTATTGTTTCTGCTATTCTGTTGTTAGTCAATAAACACTGTAGAGTATGTACAGCAGAGTAAATAAATTATATCACCTAGATATGCACTGTCTTCCAGTTGATGTCATAATACAACGTATACACGCTGCGGAATAATACATGGGCATTATCATAGCTACACATGGAGCAGCAACTTTATGCTTTTCCTCAGGGGTCAGTGTTTCCAAGGAAATGTATGAAGTGTTGCGAGCACTCGCTGTCTGTAATTCTAAAGGTGACTCACTGTTTGCCACCTTGTAGAAGATAAACAGTCTTCAGACCAGAAGGCATCACCGCATCTCTGGTCACTTCTTTTGCTCCCAGGTAGGTTTCAGAGAAAATCAGTTGAATCAAATAACCCTTAGAAAAATGACAGATCTATCTTCTGAATGACAGATGCCTCTTACAAAAACCAAACATTTAATTTCTTCATGCCAGATGGTTATCAAAAGTTAGAACTGAGAAACAAGTGTCAAGGCTCTTACAGAGCTTTTGCATGGACGCTCACTCTCAAACAAGAACTCCATGTTTCCCAAGAATACCTAGGCACCCACTGTTCATCATTCGGAGAATATGCAGGAAGTCATGCTTCTTGAGGGGAAATCCACAGATTAAACCCCAGGAACTGTATGTGGAAAGGGAGGGCAGATGAGGACTGGAACCAAGGATGGTAACATTTTAGTCAATAACTGTTGTTTGCAGAACAAATCCCCACTGGACCAGTGACTGGAACATTCAATTATTTATCCTATTCATACAAAGTTTACACTTAAGAACAAAGTAGCACACTCACAAATACCCTTTAAAAATGGTTAGATGAGCATTCTGAAAGGATGAGAGGTTGAGTCCTGTCGTACAAAGCAGAATGAAGAATCCAGATCTTTTCCAACACCTGAACAAACAGGTATTGGAAAAACAGCTGCTGGCAGAAGAAATAGCTGCCACCATTCCTAAAACAAGGTAAGGGTTTCACAGCACTCTGATGGGTCCTTTCTTATCAGGTGTGTTTGGGAAAGAAAAGTAGTTAGAAAAATCAAAAGAACTCCAAATTTTGTTGTCACCCTTGTCTAAAATCATGTACCAAAAGCAAAGCAAAAAGCCCAAAGCATTCTCTCAGTCTCCTAATAGTCATAGTTTTAAAAAGCAAAGATGTTCAATGGTATAAAGCGAATGCAACATTTACATTTCACAGCATCAAGGTATATAGCATATTAATCTCCTTTTTTTCCTCTCAAATTAAGGGTATTTTTTACACTTTTAGTGATTTTTGCATCAATTCTTGATTTTTCCAGTTTATATATCTTTTCTATATGTTAAAAGGAGAATTGTGTTATTAGCTGAACGATCTTTGCCATTTATCCTTAGAATGACAGAAGAAAAATACTGCTGTGTTCATGCACTTGAAAAATCTTTGAAGACAGCACTGCTATTGCCAAGGACATACTGAAATTGTCGTAAAGAAAATAGGGAGTAACAACACATCAATCAGGAGTTTCTGAGCTAACTGCCATCTCTGAGTTTCTCAAACATAAGCAGAGAAGCTACAGGACGATCCCAGTCTCAGAAGACATTAAGGACCCCAGCTGCAAAGAATCACATGATTCAAGTTGCACTCTCAAACACTGGCACCTAAAACTCCTTGTTCACTTGAGAAAATCTTGATTTTGAATTTTATTAGCTGTAGAGTTTGGGATCTTGGGTATTTAGAGAGTATTATAGTGTCAGGACACTGACAAACAACCTGCAAGCAAAACCTGTGCCTTAGTAATGTGCGTAAGAGCCTCTGCTCTTAGTAGCGTACCCAGCATGGCTATTTTATCTCTCCCATTCTCTTTAACTAAAGGACAACTGATTTGAAGGATAACCCCTGAATTCATAACAGCTGAGTTCAGCTAACAGGACGTTTATTTCAGCTTAGCAACACATCAGAAACTCCTTCCCCGAAGTGTTGGCCTCCATGGCATTGGAGCTATTTCACTCTCCTGCTCTTGAAGCACTGAGGGTCCTCAAACAGGATGACCTCCCCCTCGTGTTCGGCATTGCACACCCACAGCTCTGGAAGCACAGATTTCTTCTTAGCCCCTCACGGAACAGGTGCTGCGTTTGATGGACCTTTTTTTTTTGCCCTAGGCGGGTCACAGGAAAGGGAACGTAAACACTGCAAGGTGAAACGTGTCATCATGTGGGTCAGGTCCAAGAGTGAAAGGGTCAACACGGAAACATGGGAAGATGCTGGCACTAAGTGAAAGGCTCCTTTCCCATTCCCCCAAAACCTAGTGCAAAAGCTTTGTGCAAAACCAAAAAAGATTCAAGAGCTTTGTGTAAGATCATACCATGTGGAAAGTGAATTGTGGCTTTCCTTTCCTACAAATCTGACAAATCTGTCTGTATTGGGAATCTCCCTACATTTCAGCCACCTGTCACAACTGCACTTAGAACAGAGTCCTTCAGGCAAGAAAAGAAGATGTTTAAAGCAGTGGCACATAGTCATTATAATTAGTTTTTTTCTGCATTGCTGTATTAGCACAGTTGATGCCAGTCTCCAAACTTTGAATGTCCTACCAGTCAACACCTGAAACAACCCAAAACAATGATGCTTTGCTGACATTTTCCTTCCTTCTAGAGTTATGGATGCCTTAAATTAACATTTCCAATAAAATATCCACAGGTGTGTCTATTGTTGGAAGTTGTGTTCTCTTATGCATGTTTCTTGTGCATTTCTTTCAAAAAGGGATCTGTCATCACAATCGTCATCTTTGTTCAGTTTTACTTTTTGATTGCAAGTTTGAACAGAGCAGGAGATATATCTGTGTACATAAAGGCTGATACTAATGGTATTTTAAGATACTAACATTAATATAGCTACAAGATGTGATTGTTCCACAGTTTCACTTGTTTATTGGTGGAGGGTGTGTCATATACGAACAGTTCATTAGTCATAGAATCATAGAAGCATTTAGGTTGGAAAGACCCTTAATATCATCAAGTTCAACTGTTAACCTAACACTGCCAAGTCTTTCAAATACCTCCAGGGATGGTGACTCAACCACTTCCGTGGGCAGCCTGTTCCAATGCTTGAGAACTCCTTTGGTGGAGAAATTTTTCCTAATATCCAATCTAAACCTCCCTTGGTGCAACTTGAGGCCATTTACTTTTTTCCTGTCACTTGCTACTTGTGAGATGAGACTGACCCCCACCTCTCTACAACCTCCTTTCAGGTGGTTGTAGAGAGCGATAAGGTCTCCCCTCAGCCTCCTTTTCTTCACATTAAACAACCCCAGTTCCTTCACTGCTCCTCATAAGACATGTGCTCTAGACCCTTCATCAGCTTCATTGCTCTTCTATGGACACACTCCAGCACCTCCGTGTCTTTCTTGTCGTGATGTGTGCAAAACTGAGGTGCAGCCTCACCGGTGCTGAGTACAGTTGGGATGATCACTTGCCTAGTCCTGTTGGACACACTATTTCTGACACAAGCCAGGATCCTACTCGCCTTCTTGGCCACACTGTTGGCTCATATTCACCCAGCTGTCAACTAACACCCCCAAAGATTCTTTAACATAGTTAATTTTGGCATAGCCTTTCCCAACCCCTGCTAAATGAATACAGCCAGGAGCCCACAGTTACTAATTCAGATTATCTTTTTTGCTTCACTTCAGAAAGTGAAGGCTGAACAAACTCTTGCTGTATACGGACAAAGAAGCAATGGAGGAAGAGAAAATAAAAGAGCCATTTTGACCAGACAAGCACAGAGAGAAAAAAAATAAATAGAAAAGCCACAGTGTTATAAAAAAGGCAGAACAAACAGAAAAAGTAGCCACTGTGAACTCAAGACTGGTCCTATTTGAACTACCATTCTAGTAGTAAGAAAATGAACAAATGAAAACCATCCAAATTTTACGCTATACTCTGAAAGAAGGTACTGCTGGGGATTCAAGAAAGATTTAGCTGAAAAAATCCCTGGTTCTGAAAAACAAGTTGCCTCATTAAATAAGGCTAACCTTTTCCTTAAAAATACTAGTAGCCAAGAAGATAAAAACATCCATTTCTAAGACAAGTGAAGTGTTAATCATTTTCCCACACAAGCTAAAAAACTGTTTGTATTTCCCGATTTCCATCTTTAACCATTGCAGCTACACTTAATTTAAAATTCTTATTTGCACTTCCATTCAGCCAAGTTAAGTGCTTGCAACCAAGTCAACAATGGAAGAAATCTGTGTGTAGTTGAGTAAGAAGCACTAAGCACGTCTTTGTAGGAGTCTCCTCATAAGCTATGAAGAAATGTAAGCAGATAAAGTGTAGACTCTTCTCCATTCACAGGAGAAGCAGCACAGCTAAACAGATCTCTTGCTTCTGTGCACGGACTCAGAGCAATTAGGGATGAGATAGAGATTTCTGTCTATGCTCTCAGGATCTCACTTTTACAAAACAAGGAGGCCAGGAGCATAGCTCACCTACTCTTCCTTGTGTTTGGGAGTCTGTACTGTTGGTATAGGATAGCATAGCAACCCTCTAGACAATGAATTTTGAGAAATGTAAGATCCAGTCCAAAACCAGTAGATTCAATAGCATGGGCTTCCACAGCTCCAGAGCTCACAAGGTCCGTGGAGGTGGGAACTGAGGGATGGAATGCGTGTGTACTACAGGATACAGCAGTGTGAATAAATACAATGGTTGGCAGACAGCTGATGAGGCTATTTATGTAATTCTTGTCTCTCCCAGGCAGTTCAAGTGTCCTTTAGTGCTATTGCACCTTGTCTATGATGTAAGTAGTCCTGGGTAGTGGGTAGGACACAAATCGCTTGGATAGGACAGATTTCAGATGCATTTTCTGTAAGTGAAAGGTTTCTCAAAAGTTCAGCAATTCTGTGGAAAAAGTATAATTTTTAATAAGAAAGCCAGAAATCTATTTATGAAAAAAGGTTTTTAGTGTCTCCTACAATTTTAGATATTCTTGAAAGTAATTCAGATGTCTCTTAATTTTTGTCTGAATCCTCTGTGACCTTTTTCTATCATATGTATAGTTTCAGAAGATACTATACACTGTAAGAGTTTCTGACCTGTTTTCCTGTGATTAACAAGGAAAATGAATACGCCTGATGGATTTCTTTTATACCTGAAATGGTGTTTTCTAGTGGCTCAATTTATTTTTTTAACATTTAATGATAAACAAAATGGGAAGCATATTGCTAGGGCGACAAAAATGTTCTGGTAGAACATTTCTATGTTATTGACAATTTTAAATAAAATTTTTTCAAGGTAGTATTTTAAGCTCCATGGAATAAGCATATTACTAAAAGAGAGCAAATTTACTCTTCTATGCAATAATATTCGCTACTTTATCATAAGGACTTTTGCTGTTCAGAAAGGTAATAGGAGATTTTCAGTGTGAAAGTCAGTGGATAATTTTAGAACATTAGATGCATGGGATCACTTGTAACCTGTACAGTATTTTGTGATTTATGCAGTGTTAGGTATCAGATACATATGCTGCAATTTCTATTTCATTAGGTGACCTAACTAAGGAAGAGTGAAATAACTAGGAATTAGATATATACTTAATAAACTGATCTCAATTTGCCATTATAAATATCCAATATACTGCAAAATTTATTAATATGCTAATAAAAATCAATATTTCTTCACATTGCTTAAAGACAATTAAGGAAAACTGCCATTTTTGCTATTGGGATTTGCTCCAGTCTAATAATAACTGAAATTACCATTTTACATTTTCATTTATAAAGCTTGTATTTTTGGCATAGCATAAAGGAGTATTGTAATGTAATTTTATATGGAAAAGTATTTTATCATTTGGAATCCACTCAGTGTTGTCTACAGCATGAAACGGACATAAACTCAACAGTTGCTCAGTGAGCATGCTGGATCTCATTGTGTGGAGCTTCAAAGACCCTCTTCACAACGAGTGGTCTACCTAATCATTGATACAATGCACAAAGAAACTACTCACCACTGTAAGAAGCAAATTTAAGAACATCATTGAGAGTTACTATTATTTAGAAGATCTATACTTTGGGTATTCGCATCAGTGTTCCAATATAAGTGTAGTGTGATGTTGTTTAAGCAGAATATACCAATGCCATGCGCTTCCCTTGACAGAAATAAAATACAGGTAGATTTTGCACACAGGACAGTTTGGTTATTGAAATATAAGAGTTTTGCCATCTGGAAAAGTGGTAGGAGATGAAAGTAAGAAGATGAATCTGTCAAAAGGAGCATATTTTCTTCGAATGAAAAAATGAAAAGCAGCTAGCAACTCTGAAAAATTAAGTCTGTAGGTTGGAATTGACCCACAAGAATTACAATTTATGGGATCTACATCTGTAAATGCTGAGCCATATTTCAAGGAAAAAAACATCAGCCATACAAGATCAAGGTGTTTAAACCCTTGTACCATTGTCAGTAAAACTGCATTAATAAAAAGCTCAAATGTTTCTAGCATTCCACCTTCTTAACAATAAAGTAACAAATGTTAGATATTAGTAGCTAGGCATTGCTCAAAGGTTAGCCTGTTTTCAATTAGAAAACATACACATAAACATACATAAAAGATGCTGTTTTGTTTAGAAACAGTGTTTAGAAAAATTGCTCTTTATCATTATATTTATCTTCTATAAAAAATAGGCATATAAAAACAGGTGTAGAGTTGGTTACATCTGATTTAGTATGTCATGGGAAACAAAAGATTAAATAGCTTTTTCTTCTGAAACTACAGAAAAGTAGAACCTCCACTGCAAAAAGCAGGAATGTCTTCCCCCAGTCCCCAACATTTGGATAATGCTTTTTCCAGATTTAATTTTTTCACTTTTTGAGGAAAAAACTTGTCTTTTTTTTTTTTTTAAGAGAGGAGGAATTGTTTCCATGTTGTGCAAACACAGTTTTGATAGAAAGTAGCTGTACTTTTAGACTTCTCGTCTTCTTCCCCACTGTCCCAGATGTAAAAAAATAGTACTATCAGTTTTTTATATATGTTAATCATCTTCCATAATAGGGCAAAGGAAAGAGAAACAAACCAAACCTGAAAGCTGAAATTGTGAAAAAATATATAAAATGCTGCTTATTGAAACATAATCTGTGAGAATGCAGCCTAAGGCAATGAAAAAAAGCAGAGTGAATAACAAAATATTTCTTTCATCTTCTTAGAAACGTGAATGTCACTGTTCAAGAAAATGGCTTTCAGCATCAACGTTGGCAAAGCTACCTACTAGTTTGCTATGAAAAGAACACATTAACTTCATTTTCATTAGTGTCTTATCAAAGGGAAGATCATAGATCTTGCTTTCCTTTTGTGATTTATCTCAGTTTCAGTAATAACACAAAGTGAAGCAAAGGGACACTTTTAAATTGCAGATCATGAAACAAGAGACTGAAGCAAGATGTCAGGCAGCTGTCAACTCAAAATCCTTAAAGTTATTTAAAGGAAACAACACAATAGTTAATTAACACTGACCAGGAAATTGCATAAATCAAGAAACAAAGAGAAACACAAGAAACAGAGTTCATAACCCTGAAACACAAATTTGCATCCCACAGGCACTTTATGAATAATATAGAACTTAAAAATAAGTGTCATGTTAGAATAATAGCAAAACCTACTTCCCACCCGCCCCCACTCCCCCCTTTTTTTTTTTTTAACATTACCTCTGCTTTTCCTGGAATAAAGTTAACACAGGGATAATAGATTTTTTTATCACAGCTGTGAAGACCTTAACACAGGATAGCTAAGGAAACCTTGATTTCTAGGAACATATTTTTGAAGCTTAATCTTCAACTTCTTAAGCTGAAAAGTTTTAGAAAAGGAATTTTTCAGGAAAAGCTCAAAAAGAAAACACAACCCTCCCTTCCTTTAGACACCATTCAAGTCAGCTCAGTCCCTGCCTGGTTGCTCTGTACTGGTAGATGGTGACTTTTTGGTAGCCTATTAAAACCAGCAATCGCAAAAATGCTGGAATGGAAGGGGTCTCCATGGAAACAGTAGTTAAAATCAAGTAGTAAAATATGCTAGTACAGAGCTGCATCTCTCCATGGCTCCTAGTATAAATAAACAAACAAATAAATAAATAAATAAGCAAAATGGTATAAAATAAAATATAACAGTATTTTGTGACCATATAAGTCTCCAGCACAATCTGTACTACATTAAATGTCACGTTGAGATGATAATTTTGGACAAAGTAACACCCCCCAAAGGTGTTCTCCCCTTCTCTTAAGTAAATAATGGGTACTACCACACCATAGTCTGGGGACAGAATGGGAAAGAATATGGAAAAAAAAGTCTTTCTCAAAATCAAGCAAATAATATATTGCAAGTCATTGATGAAGTCTCCTTTCTGTGACATGCCATGTGAATACTGAGGTACAGGTACAACAAATAAGCAAAAAACCCCACCAAAAGCACTGAAAGGAAAAATTCACATTTAAATATATTTTATTAAAACAAAATAAAAATGGATTAAAACTTCTAAAGCACCATGACACCCAGCAAGAAATCCATGCTATCAAAGGGAACTTAATTGAAATATAGACATTCTGCATTACAACTGATGCTTCTCATTAAAATCAGAAAGCTAAGGGCTTGACAAACTGAAAAACACCACCAGCCCTAAAGCTTTCATTGCCAATCAAGCCAATCAAGGAAAGTAATCGCATAAATTACCCCCCCCCCTTTTTTTGTGTATACAGTTTTTTAGTTCACATACTCATTTTCTAACTATTTCATAAGCAATTGTTTTATCTTCTTAATAGAAAGTCAGTGAACTACTGATATTCTGTCTAGACGGGGAACAGAGACACAGTGGTATCAAGCGCCCAGGAATATATAAAATGTTATAGTTAAACCCATGGTTTAGCCAGATTCTTTCAAGATACAGTCCAGTATCTAAATCCATGCTTTTCCAAAATACCAACCATAACCTCAGGAAGCTCAGCAATATATTGGCTTCTCTGATCATTGATGCAACAACCACGTATTAGCAAATAACTCTATTCCTGCAGTTGTTTACCGGCAGTCTTGAAAGCTACTTGGAATGACAGATTTCTCCTTGTAGTACCAGAGTACTATAATCAGCTAAATTCAACTCACAGACATTTCTAGAACAATCCTTCTCAAAACCATAATGCAAGGTAAGAGTGGTTTAGATGCAGTTTCCTCTACCTTTGTTATTTCCCGAATTTCTTTTTTTTTCCTAAGCTACAAAATGTGGCATGCTAAGGTCTCTAAGGCACCACACACGTTTTGAAAGACAGCAGCTAACTAGAGAGGAGTATCTCCGAGTTCTGTTCAAGAACAAGATAACTCAGATACACTTCTCAGATGAAAAAAAAATCACAGCACTTAATAAACAGCCAGATTTCCCTGAATATAAAAGGCCATAATTTAATTTTCAGAATAAATTAATTTCTGACAACATGCTGTATACTAGTTAAATCAGGTTGTGCCACTTATTCTACTTACATATCCACAATTTTCCTTTCCTTTGGTGTTTTTTTTTTATTCCATAAAAATTAAAATATAAACTTCCTGTAGCACAGCATTTCATTCACAGTAATGCTTGCTATTCTGTCAGTAACGTACCATCCAGCCTGCAGATTTACAAATAAATCCTATAAAGAGATTAAATTTCCAGTTTTATAACTTCAACACTCCTGCATTTTCACACAATTCGTAATTGTATGAGTTCCTGTGCACACATTAAAATGCAGAGGAAAAAAATCAAATAAATAGGGATTATAATAGTAATGTTATTTCTTCCTCATGACACAGATAAACAAATACATTTTAGTCCTCAACAATGACACATAACATCAACAGAAGGAACATCTAACTGGTGGCCAACAATATGAAATTTCGTGTCTATGTGTGGACATCAGTTAAATCCAGTTCTTACCTATCTTTCAAATGGCATCCCCAAATACACATATTCTTCATGTGAAAGACAATGTAAATATAAAGGTAAAGGAATTTTTGTGGGAACATAATCTGTGTAAGAAATCATCACCAAAAATGAGACTTGAATTATACACACCTCATTCTACATATATGAGCTAGAATTAACTCAGTAAGCCTTTTAAACACGTCCAAGACTTTTAAATGGATCCAACACCAACTGAAAATAATTTTCAAAATCTAGGACTCTGAAAGAGCCTTTGCATAGAAAGATGTTAAATTAGGATCTATTATTGTCATGTTCAAAGTCACCTGGCCAAAACAATATACTTAACTTTCATACAAGTAGTTGTATTCTCTGGAAGTCTTCCTTGACAGGTCTCATTTTAGAATTTTCTGTTCCTTGGTGTCACTTTTTTTTATTCCTGTGTTTTGAAAGAAGACTAACAAATACTTTCTGTACTTCTTGGTAAAGTTTTAACATTGCAGCTGCATATAGTAAGTTTCCTAATGATTAATCTATAGCAAACATTAACAAACTACTACTTTAGGAATTCAAAAATAAATCAAAACCAACTACAATTGCCAGTTCATTGAAAAGAGCATCTTAACCTCTAATTTTAGGTTGTTTTTTTCTGACAGTGAGTATGAACTAATATGAGTTATGTAAGTATTTAATATGAACAGTAAACAGCATGAAATAAGTGGTGACACAAAAACAATGGCGACATATTAAATGCAAAGCAGTAAATTTATATAGTCAGTGCCTACTGACTATATCAACTATGTCTTCATAAGATGTACCCGTCCACTTAATCTTCAAGATATGGGGGGAAGGGAAGTTGTGTGTTTAGTTCCACCATGCAAAGGTTCACAGAAAGTCTGTATTTATGCCAGGGCTGAAAGTTTTACTCATGGCGCAAGTCTTTTGCATTCCTAGTTCCAAATCACTCTCCTTGGATGATCAGTAACTTAGAACTCCTGGGAGGTGGGTCTCAGTACGATCTCTAAATTACAGCTTCAACACACTAAGTAATTATGTTTGGTTTTGACTTTTTAAACATAATTTGACTTTTGCAAAAAACTTAAAAGATGTTATAAATGAAAAATACGGAAAACTTACATTCTTTTCTGAAATGCAATAATTTCTCCCTTTTTTATATCCCTTACGAAGCAGAAATTCTAACTTTTGATTGGCTGTATTTTCACACTCATACTAGTAAACAATATAAACTGCCAACATGGTAATTTGCTGTTCAGAAATAATATTACTAACCAGTAGAAAATTCCAAAAATTCCAATGAATGCTTATAATTACAAGTACTCTCTGTGATATATGCAGCCCCCACCGACTCATAATTTTTTTTAATGGAAAAATACCACTAACTACTATAGTTAGAATGAATGTAAACATTATTTTTCCTACAGTTTCCACCCTTTACTGCTGTTTTGGGTTACTAGTCTACTGTATCGCCTACAGTGTGTTATATATTCACTTCCAATGTATTTTCAGGGGCCAAGCAGTTGGGCCAAGCAGCCAAGCAACAAACAAGCAGTTTCAGAGCATTGGGTGACATGTTGCCAGCAAACCATGTGTCAGGAACAATAAGCTTAAACATTTGAAGGCAGTCCACATCTTCCTAAAGTCTCTCAAGAACCACTACTGGCGACCTATACCAGAAGAATTAACATCTATGTTAAAACAAAACAGAATTTTTTGTTACCTTATATTGTCTTGTATACGCTGAATACTAAGCCAATAATTTCTCATGTCCGTTGCTCATGTCCCTTACATTTTGAGAGCCAAAGCCAATAAAAGTGCCATATGGCCCACATACCAAATTTATAAAAATATTTTGGCAATTCCTCCTGAAGAAAAAGTATTGTGGATGGAATTTGTTTTAGTTCTGGAGTTATTAAGTTCTAAACCAAAGTTACAAGCCTTGTTTTCTACACTTTGTTTTAATCGTGATCAGTCTCCAATACTCTCAAAAACCTGTTTTGGCTCTTTCCTCTACTGGTTCTTGTAAGGTTTAACAGAGAGTCCATGCTGCAATTTCACCCCCTGTGAGGAATGTTTACGTTCCTGTTTCCCTTTCTTTGAGGGGGTTGTCTCAGCCTGCCGAGTGGATGCGGACAGCCTGACATCTCGGAAGCCAGGTAGAGACTGAGCTTCCACTGTGTCCTCACTGTATTGGTACCAAAACCTCAGCACATGTCTCTTCACAGTGGCTGTGGTGCAGTGGCATTTCCTGATTTCAGCAGCTACCGAGGGTGGTAACTACTTAATTTTTTAAAGAAATTTTCAAAAGTATAACAGAAAAACACAAAGCAGACTCATAAAGGACTCTTTAATTTGGCTACTCATAAACATTACAGTGAATTGTATAGCATTTTGTTTAGTGCCATTATTGGTATCACCATTCCTATATTTTAAGTGTTTTCTAATTTATCTTAATTCTTCAGGACTTACTGTAACTGCCAACATCTTGTCAGCTCCTGTTGCACATCCCACTTGCAAAGCACAGTACGCTGTTCTGGTAAAAGTAAAGGATTAATT
This sequence comes from Larus michahellis, assembly GCF_964199755.1. Classification (NCBI taxonomy): domain Eukaryota; kingdom Metazoa; phylum Chordata; class Aves; order Charadriiformes; family Laridae; genus Larus; species Larus michahellis. Next base: position 68,161,013 of record NC_133930.1, read on the forward strand.
ATCCTAGGATTAGCAAACATTTTTCTATAGTCAAATAAAACTATTACAATCATTAACACAGATAAAACAGGTACAGCCTCACATATAAAACCAAATCATGACTGTGAAAGTATATTTTTGCTTTACTTTCATTACTAGCATGATGTTTTTGCCTGAGATCCAGTGCATAGATATTACTGATACAGAACTGTTGACATTGGCACATAATTAAGCAAGAACCAATACAGTTGATCTAAAGTAAGATTTTTATGACTACCTTACACACAGAAGTGTTACAGTCAGAAAATTACTTTCACAAACTTGTTGTATGACCAACTGTCTAATCTCTTTTTCTTTTTTTTTATTTCCTTATTGAGGAAATACTGGCAGTCCCTTCAATTTACAGTCTGTTAGGAAACGATACATATGTCCATAAATAGATTAAAATAACATGCTGAGACCTTATTAATTGTATTCAGTTCTTTGCTGCAATGTCAATGGGCAATGACAGAGCTATAAAAATGTCTAATAATTGAAGGGGAAATTCAAATTGTAACTGCTCAGCAGTGGTAATTTGTGGCCAAGGAATGATCTGGCACAGTGGGCAAGAAGGCCCAACTATAAGAAGGAGTTAAACTGGCTGGAAGCAGGAATGCCAGAGACAGAAAAGCTCCCTGTAAGGGTGTGCAGTTTACCTTGGTGATAAGGGACAACCTTGGCATTGTCTTGGGGCCATCCTGGAATGGGAGCGCTCAGGGGCCCAAGCTCAGGGGCCACATTTGTGCAGCAGAGCTGGCCTTGGGCATGGATCCGGGGCTGGGCTGAGGTGCCCCATGCCACCGCTCTCAGGATTGGTGCTGCTGCACGTGTATATAAGGAATCTGCTTGTGGTGCATCTCTGCAGACTCCATGTAGAACTGCATATAGCAGTAGGACTCTGCCTAATGCATTGTTCATTAAATTTTTCTTGTATATTTAAGCACAAACCTTGTGTTTCATTTGCTTCAAGGGATACCATAAAAATTCCCTAACATAATACAAAATAGAGTTCAACTAAATATCATGAACCTACTTTTTAGCTGAATAGAAGACTAATTCAATTTAGGTAAGGATTTGCAGATTTTGAAGACAGAAATTTTTGATTTCCAAATTCTGAAGGAAATGGAAAAAATGGAGGTGGAAACAAGTTGTTTGCAGTCATTTTCTCCAACTTCTTGTGACACTTTAATACACATCGAAGAATCAAAATATTTAAGAATATAGAAAAAAAAGGGGTAGGGAGGACTTTCCCTAGCCTTTCTCTGCAATGTAACTTTGCTGAAGCTGACACCATTCATGAAGTGTTTTGATTACAGAAACATCTCCTGATGGAAAACCATCCACTGAAGTTTATTCACCAGGGTAAGCTGAAAAGTTATGAAAATGTTAATCCTGTTAGCTGCGCATAACGGTTAATCAGAAAACTCAATACTTCTATGAAAATCAGACTGTCTTGGAGACATGTATCTCATGATTTTGGCAGCTAATTTTAGGATTCCCTATTGGCAACGTTTATTTCTATAACATCCTCAAAGAATATTAAGTCATAATTGATGTGTTCTGCAGTTTCATCAGAAATCACTACTTTAAGAAATCATACACTGCAACATCAACATTATGATAGTGCGGTGTTGCCATTTCAGTTGAGAAATGCTGTTTGAATCAAAGTCTACAGTCTTCGAATTAACAGGATAATGAAAAAAAATGGTTTAAGGAAGTGGTGTGCTTATTTAGTGACATAGTAATTGAGATTTTTAAGAACATGAGAGGGTAAAATGTACCTTAGGAATACAAGGAAGAGAATGCAGCACTAGAGCAGGTTTTTTAAAAAGGCTGTGGAACTTTTATCTTTGGAGATTTTTCTAGATTCAGCTAGAAAAAAACATAAATTATCTACCTACTCAAACATTGGCAATAATCTTGTTTCAAGTTGGAGGTAGGACAAGGTGACCTCCAGATATCCCTTCCAAGAGCACTTTTATGGTTCTATGGAAAAAGCATCAGGCTTTTACCGAGAAGTATTTATTGGTTGCAAGCCTTAATAGATGATAATGCATTGGGGAACCATAGAGATGACATAAAAAATATGCTAATATTGAAATACATTGCAAATGGAACATATTAGGCTGATTTATTTTAAAACTCAGTAATTGCAGGCCATTTGTCATGTGAGCAAGCAAGTGGAGAATAAGCTTAATGCATTTCAAATGCAGCAGAATTTCTAAAGCTCATCACAGTTTATTCATAAATATTGCTTCCAGTTAAACAGTAGAGGCTCAAGGATTATTACAATATAGTCTCATGTATGAATAATTAGTTGCATTCACTCATGTCCTCCAACAACTCAAATAGTTTTCTGGATGCAAAAATAGTGTGTGCTCTCTACATACAGATATGCTCTGCAAATGCATGTTCATATTAAAAAATGAATTAATGTTCAACAAGATACTGCTGAAAGTCCTCTAAAACGAATAATTTCAATGACTTTGTCAAATTCAAAAAGTAAAAATCTGGCATCCTGGAAGTCAATGGCAAAATTTTCCATCAATAGTTCAGCAGGGCCAGACTGACCTTCAATAATAATCCATTGCTAAGGGGATCAAATAACATACTGGGCTCCTATAGACTTCCAGTAAATACATTTCCAGCACAGGCATCTAAAGGAACTTCCTCAAATCATTTTACTTAATGCTTAAAATCTCGTACTGTTTTTTTTGCTGTGATTCATAGGAGCTCACATGGTTCCACATTTTGGATTTCTGCTGAAAATAATATTGTTAACATGGATGTTTTAGTTATTGCTGAACCACGCTTACACAGCATCAAGACCTTTTCTGCTTCTCATGCTGCCCCGCCATCAAATAATCTGGCAGTGCACAAGAACTTGGGAGGGATGCAGCTGGGACAGTTAACCCCAAATGAATATTCCCAAAGGAATATCCCATACCATGCAACACCATGTTCAACAATAGGAGCTGGGGGAAGAAGGAGGAAGCGGGGGGTGTTTGACGTTACGGTGTTTGTCTTCCCAAGTAACAGTTACACATGATGGAGCCCTGCTTTCCTGAAAATGGCTAAACATCTGCCTGTGGATGGGAAGTAGTGAATGAATTCATTATTTTGCTTTGTTTGTATGCACAACTTTTTCTTTCCCTATATAACTGTCTTTATCTCAACCCACGTGTTTTCTCACTTTTACCCTTTGCATTGGCCCCCCTCATCCTGCTGGGGATAGTGTGTGAGCAGTTGTGTGGGGCTCAGTTGCTGGCTGGGGTTAGACCCCAAGAAGTCTGATCTGGAAAGATCTTTTGGAAGAACCGGCATCATGACCTGAACATCCTGTAAAGATGAGAAGAAATCAGATGGGGAAAAGCAGCTCATTCTGCTTTTCTGAACTTGTCATCTCTGCCCAAATTTATGCTAATGTAGCAATGGCTGGTGTTCAGAGGATATAATTTCTGAAATGCTGCAATATTTTAAGCGTATTTATCTCTAATTTAAGGACAGCCTTCAAGCTTCTTGGCTCTATTGGGCATACCAAATTGTAGTAAGTTTAAAATTAGGACAAATGAAAATTTTCAAAGTGTATGTGTTCATATTTGGTTTGTTTTTTCACTCCTGTTTACTCATCTTTTAAACTCTGAAGCAGACCTGCATGAAAGAATAACAAACAGTTATGGATAACGTAACTCTGACCAGTGAGGACTACCATGGCCGCTTAGAAGAGAGTGGAGGTAGGATGAAGACACAGACATGCTATAGAGTCACTTTAATTCTCGGCTCCTGTCTCTCATGCAAACACATCTGCTTGTCAAATTCTGAATCTTCATATTGATAATATCGAAAGTGTAAGAATCTATATAAACTTACATAAAATCTACTGCACTAGGAAAAATGGCAAAAGCTCAAAAAGGAGACTACTTCACGAAAGAAAAGACCCAGTAGAGTAGCCAAAAGATACAAAGTGTATCTTCAGTCTTTGTCTAATTTCATGCAAAGACAGACATGCATTCAGCCAAAGGATCGCCTCAGGTTAGTAGACCCTACGTTTGTTATTTTAACTCCTGCGTTATCACGTTATTAGAAGTTAACACTTGAAACAAAAAGTTCCATCAACATACTATGATGTCATTACAAAAGAAAAAACTGATTTGAGTCTTACTATGACTTTGAATATAATATTTGATGTTTCAATTTTAAGTTACTTATCCTGGAAAACATATAGCTGTAAAATACCATTATCAGTTTTGTTGACAAACAGAATGCCAGATATTAAGGTAAGGACAAAAATCAGTTTTGATTGTCTCTGCCAGCTAGTGCATGTGTGTGTCGTGTTAGTCTTTAATTATATGCTGTTTCTGCTGAAAGACTTCAGCCTTACTTTAGGAAACCTCCTAATTGCCTTAAACTGGCAGATTTTAAAAAACACACCATTTCTTCAGACCTTCAAATTATTTGGTAATTCACAAATATGACTTTTTGGGCCATTTTGTAGAATTCTGTAACTGTAGAGAATTGTACAGAATTGTAGAATTCTGTAAAATTCATCCACAGATATTTTAAATAAAACTGGGAGAACAATCCCTTTTAGACTATGACAGCAAATAGTCATACAGACGATAGCCCTGTGGGTGCTGATGACTGTAGCAGCTTCAGGTCTGCACCAGTTTCTAGGGCTCGAGTTTCTCTCCAGTATAATAGAACGTTCAGCTGCTTATCAATAATAGCCACTCCTTTGGCCTCATACTACAATTCTTTTCACATTTGTATTTTCCTAAAACAGTAGTGGTCTTAATTATAGGGTAATAATACCCTCTTTAAAGCAGTTACCAAACTGTACCTAAATAGCAGTTCTAGAAGTTCTCTGCAAAGAACTCTACTAAGCAGAATGAACTTGACATCCACAATTATTCTGAAAACACCTTTCCCCACCCCCACCCCCCACCTCTCTAAATTTTAAAATAGAAAAACTGCTTCAGTAAAGAAAAATAATCTGCTATCTTCAGCTCCTCTGTCAACATGTCTTTAGGGTAATTGCACAACGCTTGTGAAAATTACCATAATTATGCCAATTTTTAAAAATAAAAGGTCCTTCTTTTCTTTCTTTTCATTGTTTCATGAGCTGCGTTAGTCCAAATTCAGTGTTTGCAAGCTAGATAATATGTTGTCAGATTAAATGAATAGTACTTTTATTATAATAGCTACTTTCTTTTTTATTTCAATTAATTTAGATCTTATTTAAATAAATAAAAAAAACCCCACATCTATTCTTTGTACCATATGAGTGAAAGGAGATATCATTTAAGTTTATACAGGGGCCTTTCACATATTTTTCTGAAATTCATAAACTCACGGGAGTTGCTTTAGAAATTATTGTCAACAGAAGAAAGTCATAAAGTTCCATAGGGTACTTTCAGATTTATACTGTAAGATCTCTATAGTTCTTACATTAGCAAAGGATTAGAGAAAAGGTTCACTGAAGCAGGTCCCTTTACTTTGTTTGCATACGATTCTCTGTCTGAAAGTGACGGGGGAATAAGAGAAATTTCATGAGATAATGTGAAAGGTATTAAAATCAAACAATGCAGCACATTTTGCTTGGTTCAGATACATTACTGGATGTCATTAGTAATACTTGGGTAATCCTCTCTTCCTATACATGCCTGAAGCTGAACCAAAGAATTAAATTCTTAATTATTGAAACTGAACCTTTGAGGAGAACATTCTATGCTTTATGTCAAATTTTAATAGTCATAACATTGTTTGTCTGAACTTACTTACTGTGTTGCTATGAAAGAGGGTCTCCTGTGACCCGGGAGTGAGATAACATTGAAGAAAAGTGCGTGATTTGGGAAAATCTTCGGTTTTGTGATCATTTAACTATGTCTGGGAAATACGAACAGAGATTCTGCTTGAATTTCATTTTCTGCAGCTAGGAGTTTTACTCTCAAATAATCATTGATTTTATGAAAATGGAAGGATTATTTTAGTTAAAAAATGTTTCAAATGAAGAAATTCTCAAAATTCTTTTTGTAAACTTGGAAGAGCATCTTGCGGTAAAACTGATCTTTGTATTGACAAAGTCCTATAACACATGAACGAATCCTTTAAACAAATTAGACTTAACATAGTTCTAACCCGTCTTTTGACTTTTTTGTCACATATCAATTGCATGGACAAGACTCTGCCATGCAGAAAAACATTTATGAACTCATTCAGGTAATTAAGTTCCACCTTTTAAGTCTACATTACATTGTGGGTGCAACATCAGAGGGTATATTTAAAAATGGGCATTTCAAAACACTGAAAACATTTAAAGTTAATTAAAGATTTAGTTTCTAAAAAAAAGCCCCTGTAAAGGAAATATTGTCTATACTTATACACGAAATACCTTAAGAGATAGTTGTCGCTGATCATTTGTGAGAACAGGAAAATCTTTACAGCTGAAATAACTACAGTGAAGTTGCCAAATTCTACAGTGGGATCTAATATAACTTACATCCAACCTAAAAAGCGCAGGTCCATCAGTGTTTGTACTGATGGACAGTACAACATCTCCCTTTGAATGTATCACAAAACACTCGAACATATATTTGAGAAATCATGGAAAAAGCTCTGAGTAGTTGCCACAAAATTAAAACGTAACCACATGTAAATCAACAGCAACAACAGTTTTTATTAAAAAAGGAAAAGCCAGTGTTTAAACTTTATGTATTTTTCACAAACAATCTGTCTTAATCTGCTTAAAATACTCCAAAGCTGTAGAAGAAGGCACAAGCCATTAAGGAAGATGTAAGATCAGCTGGTATCATGCAAATACAATCATGCAAAAAAGTTAGAAATCATAATAATGCCAGTTCCCAGCTGCTGAGCTTAAATAAAGTTGCTACCCAGGAAGAACAGGGAGCATAAGGAGTGTGAAACCCAGGAGGACATTTCTAAATGTTGTTCGGTCAAAAAGCATCATCACTAGAAAAGTTAAAATTTTGGTTGTCATCGAGCAAAATTACTCAGTTGTTTTTGTTTGCGTTTGAACAAAAATGTTCAGTCAAGAAATTGCAAGTGAGGTGGCTGTTGTAGATGTTCTGAAGTAACAGAAATAGCCAGAGGTCACAAGAAGTTGTTCCTTTTACTGAGCTGTGAAATTGCTTGAAATCTAGTCTGTGAGTCATCAGGGAGAAGTTAGGTTTATTGGTCTTTCACTTTAGCTGAAATTTGCAAGTATAATTTAAAAAGATAGATTAGGAATATTAGACTGCTTGCAGGGTTACAAGCTGCTGCACGTTAACACATAAGATAACGGTACAAGCTTGTCTCATTCCCAGGCTCTTTCCTCCTTCAGTTGTCATGCCTATTTCTGAGATAAAAAGTGTCTCAGACTGTTGGTTTATTAAGGTCATCTTCTACCCATGGCAATGGCAGTTACACTTTCAACCTGAACACCTATCTGAGCATCTGATCCTGAATGTGAAAGACATAAAAAGTGAAGACTTGGAAGAGAGGTGGAAGGACGAGATTCAGGATCTTGCATCTAAGGTCCTAATAAATGTTAAATGATATAGCTGGGCTCTTTCACCGCAATAATTAGCCAAAAATATCAATAAGTTCATGTATGCTTTACTCTTTTATAATTCTGTAATTAGGAGAAACCAAATGAGATTTCTCAAATTAACGTGCTTTTTATCAATGTGCATTACACAATGGTATTAACCACTGCACATAGATTTGTGTCTTCTACTTTTTAAACCAAACTAATCAAATGCTGTTCTACATAATTTTGAAAGTCAGTGAAACATAAGCTGCTAAGTCACACTGATGCTATTAAATGCTTAATTGCATGTACGTAACAATTAATTACACTTTTAACTATACACTCATGTATTTCTGTGAAAAACCAACATTTTGATTATCTCGTCCATGTTTGCAGTCATAGATTTCTTAATTATTTTTTTTTTTAAATATCAAATGAACTGACTTTTTTTGTCTGTTGGGCTGTATATAGAAAAAACTTTCAATGTTTTTTTCATCCAGCAGAATATTAACAATAACAGCATGCAAAATGAATGTGTGAACTCTCCAAACAATCCATTTCAAAAGACATTTTTTCCTGCTGTAATGCCACAGCATGAAACCAGAATACAGTTTGTTTTCTCATCTGTCACTTTCCTGTAAGATGAAGAATCCTTGTTTTTTTACATAAAAGTACATAAATTCAGGAAAATCATATTTAACTGAAAACTCATTATACAATTCATGTTACTTACACTATTCTTGTCCTACAAATTCCCTCTGAAAACTCACTTCTACTAACTTGCAAGAAACGACTAGTGAAACAGTAAGAGAGACAAAAATTAAATGGCATTTAAAAAAAAAACTCAACACCATCTAGATTATTAATTTTTAAAAATATAAATAGTGCTATCTTGAGGGGATTTTTGGTCATTTGGTTGTTTGTTGTCCCCTTACAGTTGCATTAGAAAAGAGCATATTCCTGATGAGATACTTCTGTGAGCCTCATAGAAGCTAGCTTGTTAGGGTACGGTAGAACAGTTGCTTAATGTATCTATATATTCTCTATTACTTAATCTTTCTCCCCTATCCTTTCATTCTTTATACTCATGTCACATTTGATTTCATCTCATACTTCCAGGCTGGGGACTACACCTTGCCTCATCTCATGTGGTTCCCAAGCTACCCACTCTCTTACTGAAGAAGACTGAAAAATTACCAAGACCAAAAAGAGAAACACTTGACATGGATAATAATCTTCATAGCTAAAACCCAAATTACTCCATAAGCAGAGAATCAAAGTCTGTCCATATACAGAATTGTGTCTCCCAGATTTTCCCAACATATTAATTGCTTCTCCCTTTTCTCAGAACAACTCTTTACCAGCCTTTTGCACTCCTTCTTGTGCCCTGACTCTCATCTGTCTCCTTTTGGGATGAGTAAGTGGTAGTGCGTCCTGTGACTGGTTTGAATTAATGAGTTTGTTGGCCAACTAGCACAAAAGTCAAGTGATGACAACAGACTCAAGCTTGAGGGGAGCATTACTTTGAGTGTCTCTTGAACCCTCTTGCTTGAACCCATAAGCTAGGAAAAAATTAATAGCGTACCTTCAGTAACAATTGTTTATTTATTTATCAAGAAGGTGAAAGAGTATAATTGGATAAACCTTGCTTCTTTAGGAGGACAGGCTAAGAAGAATCCTCCTCTGAGGAGGAATTTTTTGTTTTGTCAGCCAACAGTAAATTCGTAACATCAGATTTAATTTTTTTCATTTCCATTTTGACTCATTTTAACATGAAAATGAGTTGCAGAAAGGAACTGAAGAGGGAATTGAAGTCCCTCAAGATACCCAACCAAGTATTAAACTAAATGTCTTTCTCAACTATGCAAATTAGTCTGCAAAATCTTTGTATTGCATTTCTTAGCATTGAAGGTAATTTTGGCTGCAGCAGTGACAAGATACAGCAATGCTTTAAATACTCATGTCATCAGACAACAGCATTGCTTTTGCAGTATTAACCTATGAAAGAACCTGTTTAAAGCTGGGTCAAGTATCCTGAGTGCTTTAGTCACAGCAGTGGTGTAATTTGGCTTGACACAATTCCTTTTTTACCCTTTTAATGTGTTACTCCTTAAATTCTCACTTTAGACTAACTAAAAGTAAAGTAAATAATTGGTCAATGACATATTCAAGGTATTAATATGACTATTAAAATCTTTATGGCTTAGTATCCACATTAAAACTGAAGTAATCATGAAAACAACCAGCCATGTTTAGTAGAGTTATAAGTACAATATGATGGTACATAAGAGATTTTAGAAGCCAGCCTAGCTTTCTTGCCAGACCACCTGATTAAATAAGTAGATATAGACTTTTCATTTTTACATTCTGCCTGTTTGAAATGTAAAACTATCATTAAAACAATGTTTCCAGCCATGAAAAACATGAAGCAACAACATCCTAGTGTTCGAAAATACATTCTTCAACACTACAAATACGGTTTAATGTTTCCTAAATGTTCTAAATCTACTTTAGATTATACTTGTTAATAATCTCTTGTTTTCCTATACTATTTACTTCAATTCTTACTAAGAACGTGACCACTCAGCAAGACTCATTTTTTCCCATTATTATATGTTTGAATCCCAAACAACTTTAGAAGTACATGACAAAACAAAGTTAATATATTTTGTCTTTATTCTCAATGAAGAATTTCATTAATTGAATAAAAACCAAACGTAAATATTTGCAGAATTTTTCACTAGCTATAGTGCTTCCAAACAATAAAAACTCCTGTCTCCTATCTGGATAATTACACCTTTAACCATTCTCCTGCCAAAATAATTTGAGTGCATTTTAATAATTATTTGTTAGACTGAAGGCATAAGTGAGGAAATACAAATTGCCATAAGCAAAAATAAGGGGTTTTGATTTTCATTCTCTCTTTCTTGTTAGCCTACACACGATGACAAAACAAACCAGACAGCTGACTATCTGTTATATTTACTCTCTTTTGCAAAGTATTTAGTGGTAATTTTTTGGTTTTAATTTAGTGGTAATTTTGGGGGGTTTGGGTTTTTTTTAAACTGTTTGCCCTTTTTGTTTTTCAATATCTGAATCAGTAATTAAAATTTCAGGTTAATTAAATTCAGCTAAATTCTCTGAGCCGAGAATGTTTTGTCTGCAACAAACTTTTTAGAACCCTTAGGACATCTTCCAATCTCAGTGAAGAGTCAGAGGCTCCCTTACTTACTAAGTAGAGACTGAAGGCCATATTTAGCTGTTTAGCCTGAATTAATGTGCTCATACCTCAGGATTTCTTTCAAGTTTCCTGGCTGTTTGTGTTTGACAGATGAAACTGACTGCACAGGAGTTCTGCATGTACACTCCAATTCCTTTGTGTGTCTCCTTACAGCAGCCTCTTCCTTCCTCCACCTTAAAGTAACATATTCCTCAGGAGGAAAACCAACCAAGATTTGATTTTTATATTTACACACACTATCTTGTATACTGCTTCTAGACCCCCAGTTCAGCCCAGAAAACTCCCTTCATGTGAAAGGTGACGTGATACCTTTATTGGAACAGAAAATTTAGTAAGTCCATGTTATAAAGAACTTGCTGACCACAAAGAGATTTACGAAGACTCAGACTTACAGTAATCTTTATTGGATTCCCACTGATACTAGTGACTACCCACCACTCATTATAGTTAATCATGACTGCTATTTATACACTTCATAAACTAAAATATTAGAGTTACCAGAAATACAATATTTTATAATTAGAGTCGAAAGAGTTAGAAAACTCTGAAGGTAGTGCACAATGGCTTTTACTCAGGCTGGCAGATTGTCAAATGCACGATAAGGTTTCACCTTCATATACGAAAATTGTTTTATCATGAGAACAGTCTATCACTGTAACAACCTCCCCGGGGACATGGTAGAGTCCTCATCACTGGAGGTTTTCAAGATGCAATTAGACAGGGTGCTAGATAGTCTCATGTAGGCTTCCCTTCCCACAAAAGGTTGGATCAAAAGATGTTTTTTGAGGTCCCTTCCAAGCTGTTCTATTCTATGATTCTATGAAAACTACTAAACTGGCTTCAAGAACTGATGAGCTGTACCAGTAAAACAGATACTTCTGCTCTGTCCTGTAACAGATCTGTAGTTGTCAGTCTTCCTGATAGACAAATCTGTGTGACTCCCAAACTAACCTTGATATAGCATGGCAAAGGGTAGTGCAAAACACCTGAAGACCTACATTCGCCTTCATCAGGGAGCTTTTTACATCTCACAGTAATGCTATTCAAATAGATCTATTCAAATAGATCTTGGAAACATTGATAGCTACTTAAAGATCGGCCTTGAAGAAAGTGACACTAAATAAGTGAAAGCTGTTCTAAGCAGGATAACCAAGGCCAGCATTCACAATTGAACAAAATGTGGGGTTTACATGCATTTTCATGTTGTCCAGTAGTCTTTATAAATGAAGCGTAACTTAACAGAATCTTTATCTTTCCCCAGATAAAAGTGAGTATCTATGCACCCAGGAACAAATGAGATGCATATGTAAGACTCGTTTTAGATACCCTAGTTTAGATGAGCAGGGGTTGGTGTGAGGAAAAATCAGTTGGCAGGCATGAGACAACTATAGAATAGTGAAGTAGATGACTATCACTTTATGTGGAAGGTTGAGCCATATAAGAGATGTACAGTCTTGATGACAGAGAAATTAATATCACAATGACAGGACAGAATAACAGAGTAGTCTCTAGTCTCATTCCTACAAAAGGAACTCATTCATAGGAATCCTATGAACTGGAATGGTGGATACTGGTCTGTACAAGAGATGTTATTGCATGCTTCCTTGACATAAATGCAAGGAAAACTTATAATTTTTAAAAGAGTGGTTTCAACCCTAACTTCAAATTACCCATACAAATTTTTCAGTGGAGGTATGTATTCTTACACATTTCATCTTATAACATCTTTCTTTCCAAAATAATTTTCTTAGCCTGTCTATGAATATAATAATAGCCTGTAACCTGATGTCTACAGACCCCCATAAGTCTGCAAGGTACTTCCATATGTAAGCTTTCATTGTCAAACGCTACGTAAAAACCATCTGGATACTTCTTTTGCACACTAATTTTTGCTGGTGTGGGTGGTGGGTTAGTCAAACGAAATACTGTAGTTTTGGCCACAGGTATTTTTTGCCTTGATTTCCATCCCTTCTGATTTTTCATTGTAAGTTTTTACAGATGTAACATGTTACATAAATTATTTTCTAAGCTATGGTTCTATACCTTTAGCCAATACCATCAAAAAGAGATGCTCCCCATAGTAGGTGTTTCTCTGAAATAATTTTTACATCAGTTTGAATTGCTCATAGCTTTGATGACAGAATTGGATTTTTTTGGTATTGATTACAGTATAGTACACAATTTGAGAAGTTTATAGCTATGTTAGCTTTACCATGTGGTTAAACCATTCTGACTTTATGCCAGAATAATTACACCAGAAAAAGAAAATGCAGCTGATAGACTGAGTTAGAGAAAAAGCAAGATAAAATATTAATGTATTAAGCATTACTGTAAAAAAAAAGAATGCAGATTCCAAACCTCAAGTTAGAAAATACTGGACAGGAAAGTGCGTGCTTCTGCAGGCATGCAGCCTGGTAGACTGCTTGGATAGGGATTGTTATAGTGCTTAATAGATCTTGGTACTGTGTCATTCCTGGACTCTTATTTCTTGTTGCCCATCATTGCCTGGTAATGTGCTGGGAGTAACAAGGATATAACTGCTATTTCACATGGTCGAATATGGTTTCATGTCAGTTCACTTGGGTCAGTTGCCGTGTGGTGGACAATTTGAGTCCCTGTCATACTGGAATATATTTAGGCCTGTGACCTATCTTGTGACTGACTTCTTACAGTAGTAAGTCTCATGGTCTTTAGATTGCTGAAATATAAACTGGAAATTATGAGGGGACAAGAACAACTTTTGTTAGTATGCTCTTTAGTAGAGACATAATGATTATGGCTAAGAATCCAAGCATTACCACATACAATTAGAAGAATCCATGTTTAATACATGCAAAAAAGTGCTAATCCAAGAAATAAATTGGATTAGGGATTTATGAAGTTTGATGGATTGGGCCATTCTGGAGGTGATGTCTTCAAAAGAGGTAGTGTTTCCAGCTGTATGATCCTCATGTAAAGTGATGGCTTTTGCATGCAGAAGATATGAGAAAACACTAGAAGAGGGAGAAACACTGAAACACGGAGATAATACTTTCTTTCAAAATAATCTCACTGATCAGATCAACAAAAATAGCTATGTAATGTATTTCTTTTGTTACTAAATATGCTATCAAACGTTCAGCCAAAGATGCAATGAGAAATGTGGCTCCTGTAGAGTAGGCAGGTTGTAAACAGAAAAGAAAAATTCTTTCTCCTTTAACATTTCCAAGTCACCCTTTGATTATCAGAAAACTGAGTTGATTTTCCATTCCTGCACAGTTTATGAAATCTTCAGGTCCTCCTATCTTTGGTAAAGCTGTGATGAACTTTCAATATTAAGAGTTAAGGTCACAGTTTAAGAAATCTTAAAAATATGCGAGCTACAAATATAACTTCTAAATGAAAGTAGGCCCTGTTACAACAGTCGAGGTACGATATTGCTGATGTTTATAGTCAACAACACAAAGTAGAAAAATCTAAACAAGAAAAAAACCCATAAAATAACTAAAAAGGAAATTAGCTGGTGACTATGCTTAGGGACTCTGTCATAATGACAACTATATGACAAATCCATTGTACTGAATAAAATCTTCATTTGTTACAGAAGGGGAAACCTGTCCTCTCAAGACTGATCGTGCTTCTTGTGATTTGGTGTTGGATATGCACACCTGTATTCCTGGCTTTTTTATGTTTCCTTCTTTTCCTCGGACATCAAATGATACCAGCACGTATGTATTAATGAAAGCTACTAAGCAATATACTAATAAAATATAGTGTCTTTGTTCAGATTGTATTGTGGCTGTTGTTATAGGGTCTGTAACTTAATTACTCTAATGTTCTGTGACTGTCCCTTAAGGATCAGCCTCTCGTCTTTTTCTGTTTTCCCTGTACACAATCCAGCTGGTGTGTGTAAGTAGAATACATCAACAGTAAAAATTAAAAAGGGAAACTGCAGTATTTGTACTAAGGATGGGCACAGTAAATTCATCTTTCACCTTCCTCCCATCTCAGATATCAAATTCCCTCTTTCTTTTACTCCATTCCACAAACCATCCCTACTGCTTGTAATCTTTGGGTCTTGGCAAAGGCATTATACTCTCAACTCCCACATGACACAACTCAAAATTTGCGAAGGCACTTTTTCCTCTCAAAGGTAACTCTTTCACCATGCCTAGTTCATACGACAAAGGGAAGCAATCTCTGCAGTTCCATAGCACAAGCTGCACTCCTAATAAAACTCCTATGACATGTTGTATCATGTACATCACTGACACTTCTTGTTGCAGTCATGTACTAAAAAACCCTAAAGAAAATATCTCACAAAATTAAATTATTATTTTTTCAGTCTCAGTGCATTAGAAAAGGTAATAACCTACTTGAATTTCATGTGCTAAAGCCAGGGTGTGGACTACAGTATGCTATTCTAATTAACTATCTGAAACAATTATAGCTATAAAGGAGTGATACGTACAGGTGCGCAACAGTAAATAGCTAATATGAAGAGGTGAATTAAATATAGTGTGCATATATGTGTATATAAGTATACATCACTTAGACGCTAGGTTTTAGATTATGACTGAAAACATTAATTACTTAATGTATGGTACCTTTATGTATCTTTAAACCACATAGGGCAAATCACGATGGGTTTTGTAAGGCACATGTATAGCCTTGATGATCTCATTGTCCTGCCTTTCAGCATGCTTCCTGCTCTCACTGAAAGACCAAATTTGTAACAAGCAGGAAGTAGATTCACTGTATACAATTGGACGTGCCTTTCACTACTGCAGCATGATTTAGCATCCAGTATCAAAAGATACAAAATTAATCCACAAAACAATAAGCAACCACAATGGAATACAGATTTTAGGAATGACATTGAATTTCCATATTAAAAAATGTATTCCTGCATAGGTTACTGCCTTAAAAATAATTAATAATTTTTATTTTTTTAATCTTACACTTTTCACAGACATACTAACTTAACTGTATGTTGGAATAGGAAGATGACACTTTCTATTAATGCGCTGTATCAAATGCTCAGAGGAAGAATGGAACATACACTCAAATAATTGTGCATTAAATCTTGGAAAAGCTTTATTAAGGCCTTTAATAGTGCTCTTGTAACCATGTAGTCAGTTTTACTCTCTGTATGTCAATTTGCATTACCAGTCACAGCTAAGAAGTTCATTGGTGGACCTCAAATAAGAAA
Organism: Larus michahellis; assembly: GCF_964199755.1. Classification (NCBI taxonomy): domain Eukaryota; kingdom Metazoa; phylum Chordata; class Aves; order Charadriiformes; family Laridae; genus Larus; species Larus michahellis. Next base: position 68,176,994 of record NC_133930.1, read on the forward strand.
TTAAGATTTCTCTTGCATGAAGTGAAATCAATACTCATTAAAAAAAAAAAATCAGATCCTTGTTAAGCCATTTTTGTCTGGCAAAAGTACCCTAGATTAAGATTCTTTGTAAAAGGGACTAAAACGTGAAGAGGGGTTGGGGGGATGAATCTGCATCTTAAAAGTGTCATCACTCATCAGCTATCTTCCCTTTTGAGTGTAAAAACCTCACTTAGGAATAGATGACTCTACAGATTTGTCTGAAGTAAATATTCTCGCCTTGCAATTAAGGTATGCACACCCATACAAAGGCAAAATCAAATATAAATATTAATAGCTACTACAGAGACATGCACAGGGATGGTAGCCGTTAGTATGAACTAAATATATGCCTAATAACTTGCAGTTAAAAATCTAGTTTGTGGTTGTTACGGTTGATGCACAGTGCTTGAAAAATTTCTTAGGATTCTGAACAACAAGCAAGACTCTATTTTGTCTATTTTTATTGTGTTACAGTAATAATGTGTTTACAGATGCATATTATTTGCAAGGGATCTTTTAATTCTGATTTCGAAGAAACTCCACAAAAAAAAAAAAATGCCCCCAAAACATTGTGGAGAGCACAGAGCAACAGTCGTACTGTAAGAAAGTCTGCTTTCCAAACAAAGGTTTAGAGAAAGCGTTTGTAACTTCTGCTGTATCCAGACTGCTACTATTAGCTCAAATATGAAAAAATGTCAGAAATGTTCCAGAATTTCAAGCTATTTTCCTCCCACTGAAAGCACCAGTGCCTTGTATGAGCAAACACCAGCACATTTTTGCCACAAAACAAGGGAGGTTTGTTTATGAGTAAGCATTACACCTAATATGAAAAATGTAAGAAAAAAATATCAGTTGCAATACTAATACTATCCAAATTCACAGACGTTTCAATGACTAATGGAACATTGCTACAACCAGAACCATAATGTTTACTTGTTCAAGTCCCGGTTTGAAGATAGCTGCACTGCAGTCCTCAGTAAATACATTAAGTACATATTGCACAATATTCACCCAGAAATAATTTTTTATTTGAAATGAAAAGGTGATTCTATAGGTCATTGAAACAGGATAGAAAAGCGCGTTATTATCCTTATATCCACCTTAATGTGTTTTTCATAAGGTTAACATTTAAACAAGTATGTCAATTATTTATAAGGTGATTTTGCCCAATATGAAAAAAACCCTCAAATCCAAAACAACAATCATTTTTGCAGCAGCAATGTGTTTCATGAACGGATCGCAAGCAGCAAAGAAAGCTCCATTTTGTGAACCAATTGCCTGCTCTAAATAGGTCAGGCAGATCTGGTCACAAGTCCCAGCAGCTGTTCCCTACCACTTGAATAAAAAACATAATATTCTCAATCCAGACCTAAATGATGGCTGACTTCAGGACTATAGCAATCGAGCTAGAATTTCACATGTGTGTAGTACTTATCAGTACCACTTAAAAAATGCAATGTCTAAGCCAATCCATCCTTGAATGTCTGCAGTTATCTGTAGGGCAGGCAAATGCTCAGGTATCAAGATATGAGTGGTTAATTATAGACTCCTTTAGCTGAAGCCAAAACCAGGTTCTCATTCTGCGTTTTAAAGACTCTTATTTGGGGGAAGGGGACAGCTTTCTACACATTTTCAAACTGCTATCACTAGCAGTTTAAAGCAAAAAGCGAAATATACTTTGCTCTTTCCTACTCTTCACCCTTCATCCTCAGTACGCTATGCTTAATGCTTCTGGCAAACATAAAAGATAGACTAGAAAAGTAATTATGCATTTAATATGAATGAAGAGCTGAGCAGAAGCTATGATAATAACAAAGTACTCAAGCAACAGGCTTTTCAGAAAACTAATTATTATGATAGATTATATTTAATTATACAACGTTGCATAAAAACTACTTCCATTTTTTAACATAGCTTCTTTGCCTACGCCCACGTCAAAGTTTACTAAACATCATATTTCCCACACTCAGGTCAATGGGTTAGATAGGGCTATTCATTATCATTTTAGCATAATCAGCAAGGTTAGACTAGACTGGCATTTCCTCAAGGGATTTGCTTAGTCTAAATAGATGTCTTTTTGTTCTGGATATGAGATTATTGCTCATAACCTGTCTGCCATGCTGAACTATGATTCTGAGTTTATTGTATGCTCTCAAGAAAAGATTTTTGTTTTCTAAGAGTTACTGTTGTTGCTGGTAAGCCACAACAGACAAGAAAAGGGTGGCATTACCTGTTAAATAGACATGCTGATTTGGATGGACACCACTCTGCAGTCATAAAATACATAATTGACTTTATATCAGAAACTTTTATTGTTATGAAAGCAAAAGAGGCCAACAATGATAGGCACTGAACTGGATATAGGAAACTCCAAAGCTTCAAAGTATAACAGTACTTCTACAAAGCTGCTTGGTAGAAGTTGTCTTTAATTCATTGTCCTGCAAGTTCATTGCATTATCAATTAAGACACAATAACTTCATGCCCAAGGCAAAAAAGGTTAGTAGTGTATCTTAAAACCTTTTATATATTTGCTTGTATGATGAAAGCTACAGTTTGTATAATTATTTCTGTAATGAGCGGAAAAATAATTAAATTAAACATACTATGAAAAAGTTCTTCTGTATACTGATCAGGCTCACAGAAGAAGACCAAAGTCAAACACCAGATATTTTAATTTTATGGGGGATTTCAGTTGTTAAGTTTCTAACCTAAACTTGTATCCAGCAAGATGCAGGTCTGCAACTACATACATGAATGCTGCCACTGATTTAACTGAATGAGAAAGCAAACCATTTTCAGCCAAATATAGATTACGCATGTGGTTAGAGTTAGAGTATGGCACAAGAGTATAAAGTCTATTCCCCCCACTCCCCCGCTTCCTCCATCTTCCTCTACAAATTAAAGCCTTGCACACCACCCTCGTAAAGGTAAAATATTTTATGGGTGAGGAATCAACCCTTACTGAGTATGTCAAAAATAGCAGAGAATCCACGGTTACATTCACCATATATCAGAAGCTGACTTTCCTGAACTGTGAATTAGAAGATGCTCTGGTTAAAATACATGACTGTTTTAGGCAAATCTTATATGCCATGCAGCTAAATTAATAAAGATGTAGGATAGCGGAAGTTTCACATAACTGATATACAGACACAAAATTCACATCTAAGTAGTATTTATCACTCTGCAACCCTCAGGCAACACCTCCAGCAATCTTAAGGTGAAACAGATACAGATCACTGTTACACTAGCCAAAAGTGGCAGCAGAAGTAAAAGCAATATCAAAGTGCTTTTCTGATGACAACTAGTTGTTTCCCTGAACACAGGTGCCTTTTATCAACTGACACTGCCAGACTCTTCTGCTCCAGCTGGCCATTAATTCTGGCCTGTCATTCCTTGCAGAATTTTTTCCTCTGGACAGTGTTGGCTGCAGTCTTTCCACAGATGATCTTCTTTCAATGAAACAGTAAAACCATTACAAGTTCCCAGGAAGGCACACACTAGAATACTAGGTTTAAATTTTATTTTACTAATAATGTTATTTTACTAATATTATCTCATATATATCTACTATTTTCTACAGGATGTGATGTCTCTGTAGAAATGTAAATAGTGAGAGATGCCTCACCATACAATGCACCTAACCTCACTTTTATTTTATGTATTCTTAATGTATTAATGTAGTACTACCAGGTTTAGTTGGTTAAGATGATAATTAACACGTTAAGATGAATCTAACAAGCACACAGGATTCAGCAGTTGTATTAGAATATACTCAACACAAAACTGAACTAATGACTCTATCCTCATAAAACATAGCATCTTCAGTATTGCTTTTTGATTGAAAGAGACAATTCTGTCAGTATTGGTTTCTGCAGTTAGTTTTGTCATGAACAAAACATGAAATCAAGATTAAAATGTACCCCAGCTACTCATTACCAACCTGAGACCCAGGAATGGCATGAAAATAGAAGTCTGCCCATGGATGAAAAATAGAGTATGGCTTTTGATAACACTTGGTACTTGCAGAACAGAGAAGTGTGCAAATATTAGTTCTCAAAGTTGTCCTACAAGGTTAGGTAAATACTGTTTGATAGAGCTCAGATTAAATATCAAGATGTCTTTCCTTACATTCATTTCCACATGTTTTCCTGTCATACTCTAGCACTGTTTTGTAAGTCCTTAAAAATAAACTTATTTCATGAGAAGATAATAATTAAGTCATGGAAATTCTCTTGCATTTAATTTGAGAGGGTTTTTTATGAGAGAATATACTTCAGAGATATCATGTCTTGACTTACTAAGTAATCAGTGAAATCACTGATTTCTAACTTTTGCCTCCCACTTTCCCCATGTCTGTGATTTTTATTTTACCTCTTTGCTCCTTTCCCCCCACCCCTTTCCCTTCTCATTCCACACTTGTTTTGCGAGTTGTCACTGAAGGCCAAAATAAATTTATATTGCCAACCCAAGGACATTTCTCTGGATCTGAAGTGTAGGCACTGCTGAAACAGTTTGAATGGTGAAGGAAAAAAAAAAAAAGAAACACAACCTTTATGTTTTGAGCCACATGCATCTTCAAAATCATTGTATTAAACAGAAGCCACTGGGTATGCATGAATTTTTACAGTCTCTTGAATCTATTTGTACATTTGAAAGCTGTGTTAATTTGCAGTATTTACAGAGATCCAAGCTAATTACTGTAGGAAGTAATTGATATAGCTGGCAATGATATAATGAGTGACACTTGAATTTTTCAGGGGTGTGAAGTGTGAGTTAAGTGGTTTTGAATGTATTGACAGCCTTGGATAACTGAAGATAAATCGTCAAAAAGAGAATACACACAGCTATATGGAAAAGTTTCCTCCCTTTTACCTGCCAGTGTCCATTAGACTTGTACTGGAAAAAAAAATTTTCTTGCCCATTTAGTCTTTGGCTTTTCAAATCTGTTAACAAGTGTGACTGAAGAGGTTGTGCTGACATCTATTAATTCTGGAAAGAACTCTAGTGTGATTTTTCTCCTTTCTACAAACCAGTGAGGAATTTAGCAAGTGTTAGGATGTAATACATTCAATCAAAATTGAACAGTGAACAAACTGATGTCTTCTGATGAGCTTTACTACTTTAGTGGAAGATGTATAGGGCTGCAATTATTTTTCTCTTTTAAATTTTCTAAATAGGTGTTAAAACAAAGCAAAACCTCTGTTAACATAACTCCTATATAGCTTCTAGAGCCTTCTGCATATTTTATACAGGTAATACAAGAAAAAATAAAAGTGAAAAAAACCCCAAGAAACGGTTAATTTCTCTCCCCATATAGTAACCAACCATGTGCTCATTGCATAAAACCAAAATAATTGAGAAGGAATGGAGGGAAAAAATAATTCTAATCTAAATGTGTGTACACAAACACCATAGTGCATTCACAGAAAACATATGGAAAAAAAAGAACATAAAGACCTGAAGTAGCTTTTTACTGATAAAGTTTTGAAATATTTAGTGTCAGGAAGACTGACAAACTGGAAAAGAAAAGCAAAGAGAGCAATAGAATATCAGCTGTCCTAGTTTGAATGTGTGTGATACATACATATATATATATATACATATATATACACATACACACACACACAGTAATATGTAATAATATGCACATTTATAACAGGACCAAGAAATGCCGTAAGTTTCACATTACCAAGTCTAGATTTACTTTGCAATAGTGAACTACAGTTACAAATCTGTAACAATGCAAAAAAAAAAATATAAAAAAATGTAAAAATAGGGATGTGTTTGACAATATAGTGGCACCTTATGCATTCATTGAGAGATAAAATTATTCCCATCTTTCTTCTAAAAATGTTACTCAATGATGGCATTCAAAAAGAAAGGGTTTGCAGCAAGCTCTGAATGGAAGTGAAATCTTACTCCTTTCATTTTACTGTGCTGAGTCAGAGATTGTGTAGGAAGAAACCACAAAGGGTAACAGCAACAAGAGAAACAATGAATGCTCAGCTGTTTTGTCATTAGCATAAAAACTTTCATAGAAACAAATCCTCGTCAGGACTGCTTTTGAGGCTTACACTTTTTTTTTTTTCTTTTCTTTTTTTTAGAGAGAACAAACTTATTACATTACCTGTCTCAAACTTTGCCACTTTTTTTTTTTTTTTTTTTAAATAATTTTGTGGCTTCAGATTGCAAGCCATGAAAAGACTCTAAGGCATTCAAACAGACAAGTGTGTCATAAAGGGCTGGAGATACATTGCCCATTTTTTATAAGACGGCATAAGACAATAATTCATTAGGATTTCTGAGAACAGAAAATTCAAGAGTCAGTAGCGTGATTAAAAGAACTCAGGAAACAAAACAAAAATATGCTATTCAATCTAATTAGAAGCACAAAGCAAGATTTTTATTCTTTAAAAATGTAAACAGGCAGGCACAATAGAAAAAAAAAAACTCCTTAAACATGACAGAGTATTCAATAGCTATTTAAAATTTTTTAATTAATTTATTTATTTTTAAATAGGACGATAATCTTGCATTATAGAGAGAGTGGAAACATACTTCCTTTACCAGGGAAGGCGATATTAATAAAGTCAACAACATAATTCTGCTCTCTGCTCCTCTGGTCTAGCTATTTAAATAAGTCTTTAACTAAGAAAATTACAGTACCCTGAAGGACTGGTAACATCGCATCCTTATTTAGGAAGGGTGACTTTGTAACTAACCCTATGCCAGTTAATCTGACTTTTCCTATGAAGCCCAGACAAAGGGGCAGGTGAAGGAAGGATGACAGAAAGTTGTTACTGGATTTAACTGAGGCCAAAGATGATGCAAATTTAACTGAGGCCAAAGATGACGCAAATTTCAACCTACAAACACCGAAAACAATTTTGCCATACAAATGTGATACCACGCACTGGGATATGACATACAAATAAGGCAAGATAATCTAATTTCTTTACCTAGCATTTTTTTTCAATATATCAGTGTAAAATCTGGCTTTAAAGAAATTGGTAGTGTGAGAACTGTTTGTTAGTCAGTAAGGGAATTTCAGTATCCGAACTTGGGCAAACAGATCTCATGTGATTGCAAGGTGAAACAACACTTCTCAGGTAATTTGGAGAGCACACCAGTGTGTGAGCATTACTCAGACGTAACCAAATTAGTCGCATGAGACAACAGCTATTTAGTTCTGCAAGACTTGAAATATCTCTATGTGTTCCTTGCAGCAGTGATGTACTGGTTTTCTATTACGAAATTCCCGTGTTAAATTTGATTGCTTCTCTTTCTGATACAATTTCCCTGCTGCAAGCATGACCTATGTCAGATGTTTCAAAAGAAGATGAGCATAAGTTTACTGACTGCAATTAGAAATAACCATCCCACAGAGAAAGTTAATTTCTATGCATTGCCAATGAGAGGTGGCTTTATTCCCGGACACACAGCATACGCAAAAAGATAAGGCAGAAAAGCAGACAAACTCCTATGTAATTTCAGAATATATATCCCCTAGCAGAATGCTCACTTCGGCTAACTGAGGGCTCAGTTCACTTTAAGACAAACATATGCGAATCACCGACCCTTTTCCTTGAATTCTCCCAGTGCATTTCTGTATTGTGTTTGCCAGCAGTGGTATTCATGCACCCAAACAATGAGCTAGATTTGAGGACTAATCTGGCTGAAAGCTTTCTTTTTTTTTTTTTTTTTTTTTTTTTTTTTATCAGCTTAGTTTGTGAGCAAATCAATTCCCTATCAGGCTCACCCAGCAGCTGCATGAGCTCCTTTCAGCGGCAACATACAATTATGTCAGTATAAAGCAACTGTGTAATCTCAGAGGCCCAATCTCTCTTTATAACCAAAGAGCTTTATAACCAATTAAGAGCTGACCTCTCTCTATTGACTACAATATAAAAAAATAGTCTAGGCTCCTAAAATGGATGTCCTCTCATAGACTACACGAATGGGTCTCACTCTCCATATAAACATCTCTCCCTCTCTTTTTTGGACTCTGAGTGCTTGGCTCTAAAGAAGGTAATCACGGGTCACAACAATATTTAACTTAAAAGTGCATTTCCACCTATTAAAGAAAAAATTTCCTTCCAGCTTATCTGGATGACATCTTATTTGTGAAGCATAAGAATGAGTCAACAGGAGTACAAAGTTTATAGGTGTTCATTATGCTGTAAAAAATCGGAGAATTTAAAATTTTTGTTCAAAAGTGAAATTTTAATTATCATATGAGAATGCCTTTAAAAAGGGTATGTTTTTTCTTTCCTACTCACCATTTGTGTCAAAAAAGCTGGCATAGGTTTTCCCAATTTGTCTTTAGAAGACTAAGTTAATCTCATTTAATAATAATTGTTTCCTCTGACAAAATATATAACTACTTCTTGTGCTGTTTCAAAGAATTTTCAGATTACTTTGTCAGTCTTTCATTAGTTCATATGCAAAGATAATTCTCCCAATGTTTCTCCTTTCCTTTCTTCACTGTTTGTCTAGTGCCCCTATAATTTTCTGGTAAGACTAGGCCTTCTAGAGCCAATTCACTGCAGAGGACATTCTGGTACACTTTTAGCTTTTCCAAATCTTTTAGCGGTTGTGTCAAAATGCTTTCATATAAGCAGTGGTTTGGCATTACTCTGACTTGCAAAAACCAGGAAAGGCAAGTGCCATAGCGTACTTACAATTAATTTTTAATCCATTTATAAAACACACGGTAAAATAGGATTTTTTTTTTTTAAATTAACTTGACCTTGAAGTAGCTCAATCCTAGGGAAGGAATCCCATTACCAGGCATCATTACTTTCACTTGGCACCTTCTGAAGATCAAAAAGCAACTTAAGTGCCTGCAAGATACAGGTTACCCAGCTTGTAGATCACTTCCTTGCATACACACCCGGTTCCCAAGTTGCTCAGCTCCACGACATTTGTTACACTCTTGGACAGTTAATAGAAATTAGGGTCAATTAATTATTTTTACAGATGTTTCCCTAATGCACAGGAGAAGCATTTAAGGTATAGGAGACAGACTACAACAGCTTTCAGTCAAGGGCGCCTGTATCGTAACAGCTAGCTAGTTCTCATGTTGCTGTCCATGTCATTTTCCATCTGATTAAGGGAGGGCGTCAGCTCAGCAATGACTAAAACTGTAATGACCTTTTAATGTTATTTTTCTTCTCTGTTTCAGGGGTTATGAATCCCTACCATAGGACTACTTTGAGATAGGTTAACAGTTTTCTATGAGCTAGATCCTTTCTTCTATCCCTGACTAATCTGGAGAACAGGTCTAAGTAATGTGCAAACATGTGCACAGACAGCAATGTGTTTCAACCTGACACGAAAAAACTTCTGAAAAAAGTGATAAGCAATGGTTACATATCAAATAGCATTTTCTTACTCATGGCAGCATTATGACTAGGACAAAACTACTGTTGGCATAGACCCTGATTTCAGAGAGTAACTTAATCAGTCAGAGGTTATTTTAAAATTATTGTTTAAATTATTGTTAAATACTGAAATAAGTCTTATTCATCTTTAAGTGCCAAAAATCACGAGGCAAGACAAAGAATGTCGCTAAAGCAGAAAAATAATTTTTTTTTAAGATTGAAGACTAGAGCAGAAAAGAGAGGCTAAAGCTGACAAATATGTATCTTCTTATCTTTACAACTCTAATGGTACTTTCTCCTGTTTGTCAGGACCATGGTAAAATGTAAATATAGGTTTTCTTTGAAAATTATAGTTAAAATACAGATAAATTGTTTTTCAAATCATTCTTAAACTAAATAATCCCTGGTACCAGCACATAACACGTCATAAATTTATCTTCTACGCCTAGGAAGTTCTAGGTTGACCCATAAGGCAGTTCCTTGAAATTGCATCAGGTTACAGTATTAAAACCCAGAATGCAGTAGAAAAGATCTGAAATCTTAGTTCTGTTCTAGAATACATAACATAAATAAATTGAGAAAACTATCTCCAATATGACAAATATCTGTGTTGTTTTCCATTTTCCTTAGATCGGTCATATTTCCATCAAGGACAGACAGGGTGTATGAAATTGATCTAGCTATGACTATTAGGAGATAATCGGGCAAGGCTGTCCCCCTAGGAGAACACAAAACAGCTGTCCCCACGCAAATAAAAGGGGGAAGTGAATGAGAGGCCAACAGTGATCATTTGTTATAGACCAAAGCTCTATTCAACCACTGGATATAAGCATATGAGAATTCTTAACCAGGAGATAAATGGACCAGGGAACCCAAGAGAAGCGACTGGGAATCATCCAGCTGTTTTCCTTTGTCCCCGCAGTCCCCCTATATCCTCCCTAATACATGAGGTGCAAAATGCCAAATCATACTCCCGAATGTTAGATACATATATCATGGAAGTAGAACAATAATGAGCTGTTTCATGAAGCAGCAAGAAAAAAATGTAAGCTATAAGCAGTACTAACACTGTAGATCCAATATTCCTAAAAAAATTCTCCCTCAACGACACTTCAACCGTCAGTGAAACAAGCATGTAGTACATTTGCTCTAAAGACAACATTCTTTGTGGTACCTCAAATACTTCATACCTCTTGAGGTAATTTATAAATTGTGTGCCAGCTGTAATATATGATGTCTTATTTAGATACATTTGAACACTACCCTTCAGATGGTCTTTTGATCACAAATATTCACCCACTTTAACACACTACACACCTGAACGAGTATCATCAAATCTTAGCTGATCACCAAATACCTTATCCAGAACTTTGTGAAGACATGTAGAAAGTGAATAGGTTCTGATTTACTGCAGAAAGGCACACATAAGTTGTCTTTTGAAGCAGTAGGAGAAAAAACGGAAAGCACTTTGATAAAAGGAAAGAACAAACTCACAGTTTATGTCAGGTAAGAAACGCTTGGACACACATGTGTCCCTTTGTACAGTGTATTGTCCCTTAGCGTTGCACATTACTCATTCATTTGTTCTGTGAAAATAACTGGCATAGTTCATACACCAAAAAATTGCCTCAAGGTCAGATTTCTAATTCCACTGCTGTTTTCAGATCAATAGCATCTTATTCCACAGAAAGTCCTACTGCAGAAAATGTGATTATCCATTTAGTCTGGGAGTCAGGACACTGGAATCTGTCACTTGTTTGTTGTGTGAATTCTATGTTCTTCTAATTTATACTGATTTTATTTAGTAAATCTGTGCATATAGTTAAAAGTTAAGCAGAAAATATATATCTCTTCTGAATGGATCATAAGTATTGCAGTTTGACTTCCTATATTTGGATATGATTCACTACATAAAGGTATAGAGAGAGTCTCTATCATGTTACTCTACAGGGTAGAAAGCAATATTATCAAAAATCCATTCTGTTAAGAAAATCCCCGAAAGACTTGCAGTTTTGAACTTATTCCTAAAAGAACATGTAATTCAGCATGAGTATTTACAGACTTTGCTCAATGCATTTTCTTATTACCCTAGTTTGTGCGGCATTTATATTTTGAAGAAATATTCTGGAAAACATAAGACCATTACATCATTATTCAGTAAATTTCTCTACTGAGAGTCACGTAGCCAAGAGCAACAGCGTGAATAAGCAAGAGTTATTCATTATGCAACTAAAAGAAAGTGAAAGTAAGAATTTTCAGATTTATGTGAAAACCACAATACAACTACTACAGATTGGAGAACTGCCAATACACTGAGCAGCTCCTCTATAAACATGATATTTCAGGAAATAAGTATTCAGACATTAGATCATCTGAAGTAATTGCCATCATTAGCAAACTTCTGCTTTCTCAAACAATCATTAATTTACTTGAAAGCTTTGATACACATAGAAACTTTCCTAGTGTTTTCTCCTCAAAGGCACCAGTTTAAATTTGCATTTCAAAAAAATGTATTACTTCATTTTGGATGAGTATCAAAGAAATTTTTTTTAAAAAAGTTATAAATAAATGCACAGTCTTTAACTTTTCCTTACAAAGTATTGATTTTTAGCAACCTTTGTAGTACAGAGTTAAACTGACTTTCAAATCACAGTTCTATCGCTGAAGCAATGTCAATGAATAAATAATGTTCACTTCCCACTAAGAAACATGAGATATTTCAATTTAAAAAAAAAAAATCCAAATTTTTTTCTTCAGATACTTAAATAACAGTAGGAGTTCCAAATAATTTATAACAAAACCCCTTGCCAAGTAGATAAAGTAGGCATGGTGGTGTTGAATACCAGCAAACACATCATGATTTTGACACATTTTGAATGTCACCCTGACACTGTAAAACGGTAATTTGGGGGTATATGCATTCTTTTCAAATACAATTTTAGAAATTCCATCACTAGCAACAGTGATAATTTAATACAGAACCACTGACAGAGTATATATGGAATCAAAAAAGTTTGCAGTGTCTCTAGAAAAGCAAAATATATGCATAATTAAGATGAAAGCACTGTCTTCACTGTTAGATATTGTAACAATATCATTTGTGGTACTAAATATTTTATTTCCAACTCTTTGAAACCAGATACACTTCAAGTAAAAACTTTTTATTATTCTGTTAGTTTCCAAGTTTAATCTGCTCCCTTCTCTCTTCCTGTCCTCATTAAAAGCAGTCATTTAGCAGTCATCTGCGTTTCATTTCCAAGCTTATGAAAACTGGTTTTGGATGTTTAACAAGTACTTTTTCCTAGACACTTAACTCATAGCTTTGAGACAAATAGTTTGTAATCCTAAGAGTTGCCATTATTCTAGTGACTACAAAAACAGACTGGGAGCTGTCAATGGAGCTAACACATCTTTGAATAAGTTTTTATAACCTATGTTTTTTAAGAAAAAAAAAGTGAAGAGCATCCTTTTTTTGGTACTATACATTAGATATCTATGCAACACATTATTTGCATGTTTTTTAAAGAGGAATTGCATTCTTATTTTCTCTGCACTCCAATACAGCTGGAGACATAGCATTTGATTTTTATATTTTGATGTGCGTCAGTGTGATGACTGTCGGTGTGAAAACGGTATTTGTGTCTCTCTGTCCTTACCAGTGCCAATGCTTTTTTCAACTATATTTTTAAATAGATATCTTCCTTTTTCACTGCAAACACATAAAACCTGGCAGAAATCAAGAAGTAAAATACTTTAAAAACCCTCAGTAAATTTACATGAAAATAATGCAAACTGCTATAAAGGCACAAATTAAGTTACACCTGAAAAGCAAAAACAATCTCAAAGTAAATAGCCCATTCTGCAATTACTGCCATGGAAGCATCACTTCAGTACTTGAAAATTCAACCTGACAAAGGCCTCTTTTCATGCACCTCCTTGCAGTATGCTGTCAGAGTAGGACTGGAGAATATTTGTATCTCTTTAGTGACTCCAAAGAGCACAGAATGAATAGTTTCTCAATTTGGCATATTGGATGCATGCTTAGAATTGCATAATGTACTATGAGAAAATACATGAAAATTCCACTATCCCACAGATGGACAACAAGAATATTTCTTAAAATAATCACAAAAGTAACAGTGAGAACTAATATGGGATGCCAGAAAACAACTCAGGTACCTCAAATAAATTGCTTTGATAGGAAGCAACAGACACATAAAATTTTGCATCAAATTGTAAACTATTTTACAGACAATGTCCTGTTCCATTAAAAGAAAGTGACAGTAATTGCAAATATAACATAGACCTCAAATATTTTTTTTTTAACATTTTCTGGACATTTCATGAAATTGCAGACTTAGAAAATTGCTAAAACACTGCATATTTCAGCACTTACAGATTCTCTAAATCCAGGGTCTTGCCTGTAGTGGCTTGTATATTTTATATTTTGTGTATTGTGTAGCACAGCTCTAATTTTCTGATTACAGAGGTATGAGAGGCAGAGAGTAGTCAAAAACTTCATTCTTTTAGAAGCCCATAGGTAAATGTTTTTGGGGATTATTTCCTCAAGAAATTTTTTTTTTTTAAGAGTTTAGATAAGTAATGTGCATTCTTTTAAAATACTGTTGTTTTAAAAAATACACAAGAGGAACTGATAATTTTAACTTTTGACTATTTTAAAGTTTCAGTTAATCAAATAAATTCTTTTAATATCTTTTGTCAAAGTTCAAGTTGTCGAGATAAATGTAGGTCCCAATACCTGATCTGCCTTTTAGTCACTAATACAAAGACAAGCTACATATTCCCTTTCTTTATTCTTTTCTACTTTTTTTGCTTTTCTACCCTTTATCCATAGTAGTCCATGACCATCATTGTTCAAAGTGAAAGCTTAATATTATTTTAATCTGCAATAGTATAATTATCCCAATGATTTATCATGGGCAGAACCTAGCAGGACTCACAAAAAGGCGTAGATTAAAGAAAATATTCTCAAGTCCTTCTTCATGGAAGTCAAGTCTGCCTGTTGTTTTCATATTATTCACCAGTCTATTATTATTTGTAAGAGTATTCTTTCATTCCAAATTTATCTATGTCTTGTCCAGTTTTAACGGCAATATTTCCTTTATATTCTTATCCCATTTATGGAACCTACTGCTGGGATTTCTCCTGTAGCAAACTTACTGACTAATCAAAGCCAGGGAAAAGTTGAGGGGAGGAGGTGTTCCTTGGAAACGCAAATATTTCTTATGCCTGCAGCTAAGACAAGAAATGTTGGGCCATCTGTCTGGTCCAATTTCATTAAGTTAATCAGGTATAAACTTAACAGAAAAGTTTTTGAACCCTTAAGGGCAAGAAGAATATTATCAGAAGGAGAAGACCATAACCACAACTTCATATCCTATCAATGAATTAAAGACACTATCGTGTCATATGTGAACACTCTTCAACTATTTCAAAAACTCAGGACTACAAATTTTAGGGATTAAGGAAAAGAAAGAAGCATTTTATTCTCAAGATGACTTTGCTAATCATCACAAAAATTAGCAGAGTATTGCAGTTACCAGACTTTGAGAGAAAAATATTAAGTCTTTTACTGAAAGTAGGTAACTGCACATAGGTTAACACTAACTGGAAAGGGAGCTGAGACATTGTAGCATATTTCCCCATACAAAAATACTTGTCACCAGGTAAGTCATTTGTTTCCCCTCCAAACATGTCTCTCCATTATTTAGGATTGCTTTCAAAACAATTTGGAAGTTGACATACAATCTTCAGCCTTGAGAACAAAAAGATTCACAATAGTTATTCCAGCCCACCATTCAAGTAAAAAAAATTCAAAAAAACTTCATGTTTCTAACACACCTGAATGTGCAGTGGCTTGCAAAGTACCTTTCAGTAAAATATCTGATTTCGCACAAGATAAGATCATAATTTTATTGAAAAAGTGGTACCCATGGAGTTATTGCCTTACACAACTTTGCATAAGAAAATTTAACTGTAGGTCATTTATCACACTGCAAGAGTTGTAGAACTTTTTAACAATCCAGAGAAGATTTCTCTCCTTCATTTCAGTGGTAGAGAAAAAAAGGTTACTCAAAAAAAGCCCAAAAGGTGGCTAATAGAGATTTGTTTTAAAGACAGGGAGAGAGAAAGTGGTCTGTAATGAAACCAATTTTGTTAGTTTACTGAAATGTCAGGTACTGATGAATTAGAGCTTCTTATCAAAGATTTACTTTTTTCACCTACTATGAAAATTCAGGAAAACAACTCCCCTCTGCTGTGTCCCAACTGCATGATCAGTTAGCAAGCCATGCATTTACCATGTGTTTTCTTAGCTGTCTAGGGTCAATACAGTAGGTCAGAGCCTGTCAGTTCACACTGAAGCTTATTTTCAAAGTTGCATAGAAATCTATTTTAAACATATACTCTAATTACCACATTGTAATTTGGGCCTGAGAAAACACTTCTCAGAAAACATCATCATCTTGATAGTAGCATAACAACTGAAGCACTTAAGTTGGAGGAATATACCAAAGACATTTCATGTGGAAACTACTGTTACCACTTCATAAAAAAAAATCCCTTTGTTACTTTTGCTGACTATGCTACTTTGGTTTAATTCTTTATTTTTTCTCCCCCCTTAATTACAGTATAGAGCATGACATATTTTCAGCATGGAATAGACTTCCCTCAGCAAGGCAAAACAAATAACCACATTCTGTCAACACTTCCCATTCTTTCCCCATTTCCCCCAATGAACAATATTTGTTCATTGTCCTTTCTTCCTCTCCACCACAGCACAAGGACAAAAGCTGTTTCAGTTCCTTCAAGAGTGTATTGACTTGAAACCTTAATGAGTGAAGAAACAATTCTCCACCCCCATGACAGTACTTTACAATCTTACCTGTGTTGATAGTTTCACCGCTCTTCCTGTGAGATGTGCTTAGAACCTATAAACACACTGAAAATTACTATAATGCTGATCCTAGCAGTGTGTTGGAAACTGCTGAAAAATTAAGTAATAATACAGATTCACAGAATAAAATAACAATTCAATATATACAATTTTTAGGGAATAAAAATACCCTAGTGAAATGGTTGAAGGAGAAGACTTAATATTTCATCTGAACATTACAGTTCTTTTAAAACAAAACAAACACTAATTCTCCTATTCATTGATTACTAGTTTTGGTATGAAGAGTATTGGTATTAAGTCTCTCTCCTGACATTTTGTTAAGCCCAGATCCTAATAAAAATACCAGGAAAGGCTAATTTCAAATTATTATCTTACACTAAAGGGTGAAGTAGAATTTGCAGACTCTCCCACTAAAAGGTAAACAGCTCTAAGGGGACCACCTGTCTTTAGAATGAGAACAGAAAGCCAGGCATACACAATGGATACATTGAGCACTGTCTATACACACCTGTTGCATCCAGAAATCCAATGTGTGAAAACAAATTCACCAATAAACATAACTGTACACATAAATCGTGTAAGATTTGTCAGACTGTCCTATACAATTTGTCTGGGATAGAAATTAATAATGGCAAAAAAGTATTAGAAATATCTTAATAGGTGTGACAATGGAAAAGTGTGGCATCATTCTCTTCTCAAGTAACAAAAACCTCTCAGGTTTTCCCAGCATCTTTGATAATAGAAGTACACCAAGAAAGGACTGTCTAATACAAAGGAATCCTGAGCAAGTCATGAAACATCTTTTCAAGAGCTTGAGATAACTGCTAAGACTACGTACAGGAAAAAAATGGACAAATATTTTGGTCTAAGTTTAAATGGTCTAAGTTTACATCAACATTAGTGTAGACATTACATAATCCTAAGAACTGCAAAACCTTCCTATCGTTATCTCTACTATTACTGGTTTGTGTTTAGTCAAGAGCATTTGTAGCAAGCAAAGGAAACCAAAACAAATAAGAGAATGTTTGTTGTGATATTAATACAATACAGAATTACTGTAAGCAAGGGAGATGGCTAGCAAAGAACAGTGTTTCTATCTGTATATCAAGTACTGTATTTTAAAATAGGAAAGTGATGACAACATTTATTCTCTCTATTTTTCTTTTCACCCAAAATAATCAAAGTTGAACTGCCCTTACTTCTCATGTTTGGGAAATGCTGTTTTGACCAGTTTTCTGGCATCAAAACCTAAATTATGTTTTATTAGAGAAAGTCTGTAAATATCCCAGTAAATGTATATGCACTTACACTGTCTTGTTATCTAAATGCATCTGATTGTTATCTAATGTTATCTAAATTTTCTTTGCTTCACATATGTTTAAGATCTGGCTACCACCTTGTTTTCTTTTCTATGAAAGCGAACCCAGCAAACAAAACACTGTTCTGCCACAGAACAGCATTATAGAACCAGAACTGTAATATTCTCAAAACATATGCCAACAAAAGCTGTACGAATTAAGAGAATTTAAATTCAATTAATAGTATTGTTCACAGAAAGAGCTGTATGTGTTGTCCAATTGTGTTTAAAGCAAAAAAAAGAAAACAAAGAAAGGTCTATTTTTGAAGTTCAGTTGCCAAAAGAGAAAAATAGAATTATAACTAACTGGAAGTACTCTAGTTAAAAGCCACATGAAAGAAAACCACATCAATTAGCTAAGAAACTGGAAACAGGAGAGATTAATGCTATCTGATATTCTGTGACTGTTCAAAGTCTATTATTTAAGCATTAATCCTGGTGTTTATTCATACCTCTAAAAGAGGGATATATTAAAGTGCTTTTTAAAATTCTTTAATTCAGCATATAGTTTGGAGTGGTGTGGTGTAGAAGTTGAAATATTCTAAAAATTCATTTGAAAATCACCAACCTATGCTAAAACCTGCTAGGACTGAAATTGTTAGAGGTAAATACAATTAATACACACCACAGTTGAGGAAATTTCTTCCTCATTGCTCATGCTATAGCTGCAGTTGGGGCAAATACCTTTCCTCTCTATCTAATCCTAGTTTAATCACCATTTTCGATGATGGGTTTGTTGCTGACACTACCGTTGCAATTTTCAACCACTTCATCAGAAGCTGTGAAGCCTCAGAGATGGATCCCTAAGCACAAAAGTAAATAATTAACCAATTTCCAATTAACCCTGTTGAACCAGGAGAAAATGCAACCTATTGCAGTAAGAATCTTTACTTTCTCTGATTTCACATTATATCCAATGACCTACATCTACAACTAGATATCACGTTTTTGTAGCATTAAAGTCAATGTTCTTTATTTTTCCATCTGTATAGTAGCAAAGGGGTTACAAAGCTGGCAAGAGAGAAAAAGATGGATTACCTTTCTAAACCACAGGATTTTAAAGAAGTTTATCTGAAGTCTCAGAAAAGAATTTTAATTCACATGATTTAGGCTTCACTTAATTAAACTTCATTGCATTTAATCGGTTTTGTCCTTCTGTTTTGATTTCTGAATAAGTCTATGGGTTCTTTAGTCCTGCAACATGATCATGAATGGATCTAACAACATTAACTTCAGTACTTTAGTAGTCTTCCAAATGATTTAATGTATTTTTTTCCCTAATTTTTAAATTTTATCCAAAGCTGTGTTTATTGGCAGACAAATCTTACTTGAAATTACTTTTTTTTTTTAAATGAAAGACTATTAATGAATATTAATGCTAATATTTATAACAACTACATTATTCAAATGAAGATCAAGTTAATGACATGGAATCTAACAGAGGACGGGAAAATATTGTATTAAGCAACAGTCTCTAGCAAGTTTGGAAGATGTTATAATAATTTTTCACTTTTTTTTGTAAGTGACATCTGGGTGTAACAAGCTTGTTTTAGAAACAAAAAGTAGGAAGATTTTGACAAAAGAAAGGCATCTCTTGCATGCAGAGGCTTACCTCACGAAAAGAGAGAAATTATCATTTTCCATTCAAAAATTCTGCATTAACCTTTCAAGCAGAAATAAGTAGTTACATGCTCAGTCTTGTCTGAGTAGCAGTTTGTCTAAATTGATTATAATGGTTAATAAAGTATGATAATATCATAAAGATGCACCAACTTATTTAAATGAGGATTTGGAAAATGTTTTAAGCATAAAAAACTAGTAATCCAAAACTGACTGCAAAGAGAAAGAAACCAACAATATTTTGGCACCAACCCCACTGCAATTGATGGCAAGACATATATTGATTTTAAAATATACAATAAAAGGTCTTAATTATATTAGTGTATTCAACATATAATTAACAATTACCAAACTACAAGAATAGAACATGTGGAACTGTAATCCCTGTACATATTTATCATCGCGTGTCTCAACCCGTAGTAAGCCTATGATCTATGCTGAAAAGAGCAATAAATAAGGGCATATTTACAAAACACAGCAGATATTTTCTCTCGGTGCACATAAAGAACTTCATAGATTCCCCTGCAAGAGTTAGTAATGATGGTTCCTTGACAACTGGTCACATTCTGTGTCATGGAAAAGTAGTAAAATACTGATTGATGGTCTCCTGGAAATCTTGACTTCTTGTAAAATCTTATTTGTCGCTATGAAACATGTAATCCAAGATCTTTGTATATTTGCTACTTACTACTTAAGGAGCAAAAAATTCTTTCGTTGAAAAATACTTTCTTTGTATTAACTTTCTGGACTAACTTGATATCCATTAGATACTACACCAAACAGCATGCACTGCAAAATTTTATAGGAAGAAGACAACAAATCACAATCTGCAAGTCAGAGCAACAATTCTCCTGGAAAGCACAAATTTGAAACTGTATTTAGTTCTGTATTGCTACATATCTGAAGTGCTTGTTACTAGAATTATATAGCACTCACTTTGTTAAGGAAGTATCACTCTTAAACAGTTGCTTAAAAAAAGGCAGTGTATGACTGTCTTGCCAATTACTGGTTTCTATCAGCTCAAATCTTATGTTAGCTTTGTAGGTTCCCTTCCCTTTAATTAAGGGTTGTCTCTTCTGGCACTAAATGATGGCTTCCCTACCTACCCTGATGGCTGCCTGTGACACCAATGTTGATAGTAATTAGTATTTACAAATATAGTGAGCAAAGCCACCTAAACCCAAAGCTGTTCTCCACCAAGGGTTTTCAAACACAGAAGTAATATCATGAACCTCAACTCACGATGACCATCTGTCTGTAGCCCCCAAGTGAATTCATTGCAAATATGAATCTCTCTTTCCTCTTCTGAACGGGTATAAAGTACCCCAGAAAGCACAACAGAACACCAATCAACTGGGCAACCTAATGGATGTTAGTGATAACAGTTTCTAAATCTTGGATGAAGGAGCATCAAGAAGATACTTCCTCCTTCTCTCATTCCACAGCTGGCTACACAACTAGAGATTTCATTAAAACAGCTATTTTCTTGTCTATGTTCATCTTCCTCAGTTATGCTGGACAGTCATATTAGAACAGACATGCAAAGTGTAGCTACCTATTTGCCATGTATGGCAGAGAACAGGCAACAATTACACAATTCCGCTAATATAAGCTATCTAATACCATTCAGAAACAAGGCCTTAATATTTACATTTTCAAAATTTTAGGAGTTTACATAAGTCACTCTGGATCATGATAAGTAATGCTTGAAATGAAGTAGTGCATCCATCTGAGCAAGAGCAGGGAATCCCCATCTCCACAGTTGCTCACAGGCATTCTTGCTAGTGAGGATGTTAGGGCAGAAGTATGAGCAGAAATTCGTAAGTTTCTCTTTGCAGAAGCAGTTCTACAATGCCTGCAGGATTTTAGAAGAATAGGTTTCTCTTACTACATGTCTGCAGATGTTTAAATGCAATATTCCTATCACTCCCCTCTTGCAGCAAAAACTTTGGGGTACAGTAGTTTGAAAAACATGCTGTTAGCAGAAGTAATACAACAAATCTTACAGAAGTGATTCCTAAGGATTTATATCCTTTGTCACTTACAATCTTGCCTCTGTTCATGGACACAAGCCTATTTCTCCTATCCTCTGGTATTTCTCAGATACAAATGAGTTCACACAAAACACTTAAGGGCCACACATAAAAAAAAATGGAAATAGAGAAAGCCTTTTAACACATTATCTTTTAGAAATGTCTACATTACTTAACATACAAAGTTTACTGGTTAATAACTAAGGACAAAATAGGAGGAACTGAATGAGTTCTACATCTCACCGTTATGCCATTAATTTAAATATAACTTCTTCATCGGTTATAAAAAAAATAAACTTCAAACTGTTCAACTAGCAGCAGAAACTTTTTTTTTTAAAAATCACTTTCACTCCTCTAGTTTTTATTTTTTCACTTACCCATACTCTAGTCTGTTGTTTTGCCCATGCACTTGCTGAAACAGATGAAAATTACTATCTGGTTTAAGAACAAGTAGGGTAGTTAACTTAACAATCTTCTACTCTCAACACATTCTCTTTCTCCAGCAGCACATCTGCTAGCAATTATTCTGACAGGATCATTTTCTAGATGTATTCAAACCCCTGCCAAGGTTTCTTTATCACCAACATATATTAACTTAGGCATCTTTCAAGTCAGTAAAGGTATTCAAACATTAGTTACATCCAGTACTTTCACACATAAGCCAAAACCAATAAAAGGCACAAATCTGCATTAACTGTCTTTTGGCTTCAGACCCAGGTGAGAAATTCTTCCTTTCTAGTTAGCACTTAATTGCAACAAATCAAACTTTGTGATTTACATGTAAATTTGATTTAACTGCAAATGGAACACAGCTCTCAAAAAATAGCTTCAAATAAAACTAACCAGAGGACAGAACTCCTTAAGACCCTTTTAGAGTGTATTTGGAACATCTGGATTGATGCAACTGAAGATGCAAAAACTTTTAAAGGAAACAGGTTATTTATGACCCCTGAGCCCCCATCAAGTTCGCAGAGAGTCATAATACAAAATTTAACCAACTCTCTTATCTAAGAAAAGAGAAGTGAAGTGCAAAAGTTAAGGCTAGAACATACACCACCACAGAAACTGCATATCTAGTTGAAGATGTCCCTGATAATTATCAGCAGGGATAGGGAGGTGCAGGAGCTGGACTAGGTGACCTTTAAAGGTCCCTTTCAACACAAACTATTCGATGAGTCTGTAATTCTGTATAAATTATGAAGGAGGTTGCCTATGTGAAAGTATTTGCTTCAATCCCTACCTATTCAGTTTGTCACAATCACGGTGAGGCTAAATTGCTCTTCTAAATTGTCCTATGTGTTTCTTTCTAGTCACAAGAAGTCAAGATGTCCTGATTTTAAACACATGTACTGCCCCAGAGGTTTTTGGAGAACTGTTGTCACTGGGTGGTTAACTGCTACAAACTCAAAGTTTAGAAGAAAAAAAAAAACTCTTTAGAGAAAAGGATACAATCCATACCATATTCTGTACTATTACTGTATTCAAAGATTTCCAAACAGGGCTGTCCTATAATTATTTTTTTTTAGATGTAAGCTTAGACATGCAGGGGAATAAAAATTCTCACAATTTCTCCTAATTTAAAGATGTCTGGTCCAAGTTGTTTGTTTCTTTACAGAAAACTGTATTTGACCTTTTCTGTTTGTTTGTTAATGTATTCAAAAACAATAATAGGCTTGATTCATTCCTAAAATTTTATGCTTGATAATATGCTTGATTCTTATACTATTTTGCTTAAAGTTACAGCATGCAGTGCTACCTGAGTAGGATATATATGAGCACCGTGGGAATTTGAGAGAACATAGTAACAATGAGTGCAACCATAAAAGTGAACATTGTCTCATAATCAGGTGCAGAAAGGAAGGAAAGGAGAGAAGGTAAGTTCTTATTTACAGTGGGTAAATTCACAAATAGGCAATATATACTGACCAAATTATAAGACCTTCCAATTAATTTAACATTTTTAACATTTAAAATAACTGCACATTGTCAGATAAGACTCTATAGGGTTCACAGAGAAGAAAAATATGTATTTCAGCATCAAAGGCTAACTAAAATAAATGTATACTTTGGGGTAACGAAAGCAAAACAAGAGCATCAAAAGACTACATTAGCTCTTTTTATTATTCCAGCATGTGAATTCCCAAACGATTATTTTTCTATTTAAAAAAAAAATAAATCTATTTGTTTTCTGTTCATTATTAGAAAACTTAACTGACATTTCAATGATCTGTCTTTTTACACATTTTACTCAGAAAAAATGTAACAGATGTGGGTTCTTGAAGCCAAGATTAATTCACATACATACTGATGTATACCTTGAAACACATGCACCATCTTGATGGGTTCTCAATTTCTGCATCCATCCCCAGGAAGGAGGCAGAGAGGTTTAAGAGCTCAGACTCATCCTATCTGCAGTCCGGTACAATGCCTGGACAGCTTTTGTGGCAGAAATGAGGATGCAGATAGTTTTACACTGAAGACAATCCAATGACACCCATCCCATTCCCCTACCTCCCCTGGGTGGGCTTAATCCTCAGTCTCTGCCCCTGTGAACAAACTCTCTTCACCTTCCTCCTGCTATCACCATGCTCATCTGACCAGACCAAAACTGGGAGAAAATTAACCCATCAAAACCACTGACTCATTCAGTGCTGGTTTAGCTTCTTGAAACGGCTTGGTTGAGCACCACCAGCTGCATAAGGAAAACATTAGGACAGTACAGCTCCCTTCGGACGCAGGCAGGCCTTCCTTGAGCTGACATATGAACCCGCACCCTGAGCAAGACTGTTGCTCGGAAGACTGTAACACATGTGGGATCAATTAAGGAGTTGTGCACTTTATAAGTCACCTTCTAAAGCCAAAGCCCATGCCTCATTGTCCTGGATTGAGGTAAAACAGAACCAACTTTCTGTTCAGTAATTTTATTTCTTAGCTAGGCCTCTTCTAACTCTCTGAAATTAACAGCATGTTGTGCCTAAAGCAGTTCGTTCAAAGCGATAAGACAGTTTCTGCCAAGGAATAGTATGCAGAAAGGCTCTTGTTTATACTATTGCTGTAACAACCAAGGTCAGTTAACGTTGTTATTTGCCCCATTGGAGGGTTGGAAACAGAAAAGTGTAGCGGGCTCCCACCTGCAGGGAAGAGTGGACAGGACAGGTGACCCAAAACTGACCAACAGGGGTATTCCATCCCATCTGCCCCATGCTCGGTATAAAACCTGAGGGATCAAAGGGTCAACTCTCTTCCTTCAATGGCTGATGTCCAAGGAGGACCCTGTCTGTTCATCTGCCTTTGATCCCGATCCGTGTGTTCCTGACTCCAACTCTGGAACCCAGTTCCCACCCATGGCTGAGTCCAGTCTGGGACTTCCCCAGTGCCTGCCAGTGATGTCATCCTGGGAGCTTAATGCAGTTTTGTATATACTGTATCTATTTCATTATTTTCCTTGTTATTTTATTATTAATATTTCATTAAAGTAGTTTAGTTTCTTCTAAACTCGTAAATCTCTTTATCTCTCTTCCTCCTCTCCATGGAGAGGAGGCTGGGGGGGAGCATCTGTCGCCGGCCATGGGCCAATTTGGCCAGAATCACAACACTCACAGAAGTACAAGTTGATCCTGAAAACATAGACACGTATATCTTAGGTTAGCAGGAAGCAAGTCCTGCTCATCCTTGCTTTAATGCGTAAGATTTATCTTTTGAAATGTGTTTTTAAGTTGAAAAATGAAAATATGAAACAGAGAAGTTCTCCCTTATTCAAATTTTTTAGGTCAATTCGTAAGCAAACATATTATTCACAAAGACTTTATTTCTGGTGTTTAATGTGTACATCCTCTGCAAGGAGGGTGTTATTTTAGAGTATGAAGTACACTAAAAAAAAGAAGAAAAATGGTATAAACGCTGCTGTTTCCCCCTCCCCCCTCACAGTTATAGTAATACCAGATGTTAGGTTTCTGATTAAAGAATGTTACTTCAGTTCTGTTGTATTTGTTGAGTTGCCCTGTTACATTTAGAGACTATAATGAGTCTACTTTTGAAAGCAATGGTGTCTTAAAGAAAGCAAAAATACAATGACTTCCACTTGAGTTAATTTATAAGTTCAATTACAGTTTAAAACCTCCATCATCTTGAGTTGGAGCATCTCAAACAAATAAGGTAAAAAATATGAAAAACAAGTCAACAACAGTTCCTCTACTTTTCCTGCTTTTATTAAAAATAAACACATGTTTTAAAAAAATTTTTTTTTTAGAGTCAGGACAACATTAAAATTTTGGTTTTAAGATGGTCCAAGAGAGTCTCTTTCAACTAATAATAGGATTAAAGATAGGATATTCACAGTGCTCTGGTACTACCATCCAATAATTAGTTACACACCTTTATCACACAAATTCTAATAAATTTAAAATAAACTGTGACAATTTTTACCCTATATGACTGAGGACTGCATATCAGAATGTCTTGAATAAGGTTCATGAGGTTCAAAATAATGTTTAGCTCTGCTTTCTGCAGAAAAAAGTTTTGTCAAGGGAGAAAAATTACAAAACCCAGATGCATGCACACAAGTAAAAGAGAAAACCACATCACTGCCAGTTATGTCTCCCATCAGTTTCAAGTCACTGCTGATCATGCAAATGACAGCAAATATCACAGTGAATGGCAGTACTATGGAAATTATGAGAGGTAGAGTCGTCTGTTAAGGGAAGCTTTCTCCCAGAAGTCCTAATTTTATATTTTGGTTTTTATGTGAACTGGCATCCAAATACACACACTTCTTTTCCTGTGTGTTTTGCATTGCATAAAAAAGAGAAAAAAAAACCCACAAGAGAAATACAGGAGTGAAGGACAAGTACAGCCTTCTGCCATGAAATTTGAAGTGTAACACAGCACAGAGCAAGTGGCAGGAATTATTTTATATGGAGATTTGCTGTTTCTCTGGAGTCTGTTCTACTTTTCCCCCATTAATCCCTCTCAATAATATGCTAATGAAGCCATGGTCACTGGTTTTATGAAGTTTTAAGGAGCTCAACATAGAAAATGCATAATGTTTTTCCATCCCATCTGTATCTTTGCAGTGTTTATTATATTTCTTATGTATTGCCTAAATTGGATTGTATATCTGTGTCAAAATGAAGACACCATTTGTTTTAAATGATACCAAATGTATTTCAGACAGCATAATGTAAAACATACACAGAAATAAGTGGTTGATAGAAACTAATACAGATAATAAAATTGTATCTGCCAGCAGAAAAATTTAACCCCATCTCTTTCCCTCATCACCACAATATGGGGAGCTGGGCGGGGAAGCCATTGTACAATCAATTATTTAACTTATCTAGGACCGGAGAGAGATACAGCAAGAACATGCAGAAGAAGCAGCTGAATGGTTCAGGCACTTAACTGGTAGCAAGGGAGTTCTGAATTATCTGCTCCCAAAACTATTTCTAAGCTTGTTTGCTCCTGAAATTAGTATAATGAGGGTTTAAATTAGGACATAAACAATCCTGAGAGCAGTTACTAGAGCAAATAAACTCTCCATCCTGCCCAAATGTCCTTATTACCAGGGTAGAAAGTCAAGGAGAAACCATGCGAGTCTTAAATTACTGGCAATTTCTGTGCAGTGGCACAATACAGAACACTGAAGTTTACTTTCATTCAACCTCAACCTACCCTTTAATGCTTAGGATACTTTTCAACTTAAGGGGGATACTAAACCTGCAACGTGGCTTTAGCCATAGGGGCTATCCAAGTTGATGTGTTAGATCTGCCACTAAATCCTTCCATATCCATATTTAAAATGAGAGACCCAGGCCCTGCTTTGTTCCTTGGAAAAACAGGATTTATGGACTTGGAGAGGAGGCACATGCTCAGAATCACACAGATATAGAAACACCTTCCAAGAATCCTTTTTCAGGGACCTGAGGCCGGGAAATGAGCAGATTTACAGTGAAATTCCGCTCACCAGTGTAGCAGTCAACCTTCTTGCAGCTCTCACCTCAGCTTGTTCCAAGCTTAGGTAGGGCGAGGTGTTATGCCTTTGGAGCAAAATATGTAAACACTGGCATCTGTACTGCTGAATTTGAAAGTTTTAAAGTTCAAAGTCTAGTCAATGTTGCTTAGGATTTTTTTTTTTCTGAGAAAAAAGTGTTTAGAAATATAAAGAGTTACATTTAAAAAATGCTTTTCCCTGTGGCTGTATGTTACCCACTCTAGCAGAGACAGCTTGTTCAATATCCTTTTAATGAGAGGTGTTTATTTTTTTTACATTTCAATGTAAGCCTGGTTCTTGCACAGCTGTTGCTGATTGCTGTCCCCCCTTTCACTGAGAATGGGTGTTCAAGCGTTCTCCAAAGCTCCTTAGAGGTACAGCCATCCTCCAAAGGCAAAAAAAATGGCATTTCCATTACAGACAAGACATATGCTCCTGCTATGATAATAGCCTCTCCTACTGTATTTCAGAGTATACCAGCATGTTCCTAACTAAGTAACATCAAAGGATAATGTTAACATCTACAGAATGCCTCATCAGAGACTGACACAGCAGATCTCCTTTTGTCCCTATGAGATTTTAAGACAGTTATCCAAAAAGAAAGAGCATGGAAGCCCAGCAGCTTGCACACTCAGTGGTTGCCCTCGCTTAAAATAGGGTAGTCTGGTCTATTTAACTCCAAACAAAGGAATAAAGCAGGCCAAGCCTCTCATCTTCCCTGACTCCCACCCCAATAACCCTCTGTTAAACTTTCTTGCTATTTCTTACCTTTGCTGCTAGTATGTCATCACCATCTTCTCCCTGCAGTACTCCTCACACCAGCCTACCCCTCTGAAATGCCACCAGCTGCTGCCCACAAGGCACCTGGCCTCAGGCAGGTAAGTGCTTTTAGATGTCTGCTGAGCCCGTGCAAAGTGAGCAGTTAGGGTGACAGGTACCCCTCCTAGGTAACTGCCACATGGGTGTTTTCTGTCTTATTGTGGGGAACCTTGTTTCTTTTGCTGTTTTCTCAATGCTTATGAAGACGTAGGCATATAAAAATACTGCAAATCCTCAATTGTTTGTGAGTCTTGATAACTTGGTGCTACATAATTATCATTAGATTTGAGAGTTTCTTCATATACATATCAGTGTAGCAGAATAGCCTCTGGCTGTTGAAACAGAGGTTACAGAAAACTAACCTACCATTAATGGCTTTATAATATTGTTGGGGCATAACCCTCGGCACAATAAAGGAGGCAAAGGCAAAGAAAGATGCTCAGAGAAAAGATTTCAATAGCAAGAGGAGGAGAATAATGATGGTGACAATAACAATACTTAACTGTACTAGAAATTTGGAAAGAGTGAAGATAGTCATGGAAAACATAAAGATAAAATTCTCTTTTTATAACTAAAAATAATTTGTAATCCGAATAGTTTGATTACAACTGATCTATTATATATAACTTCATGCTGAATGTCTAGGTGATGCATAATGTTATAGAGTCCTGTATCTTCTCATTCATGGATTATTAATATTATTTAGACCATAATTCAGGGAATGTTTGCTTAGAAGCCGAATAAATGGTCTAAAGCATGCTGTACATACTTTTCCCTGTACTTTGTAGTCAGTAGCATTGATGCAAATGAACTGTATTAAAAATAAAATTACCAAAAACTTCTGCATGTGTAAACAAGGTTTACTAAATCATACTTTGTGTTAGTTATAATTAAAATATTACATCTTTAATCCCAACAATTTTTCTACATGCTATGTGTATGCAGTAAGACATATACAATTAAGTTTTTTTCCAGCTTCTTCCATTAGTCTGTCACCCTAGCCTGAAGAGTGCTATATTAAAAGGTAAAACAACTGTTTTTCTTCAGCTTCACCATTGTCTTTTGGTAGCCTTTATGATAATAAAAGCTAAAAGAAATACCTGAGTTGCTAAGCATAATAGCAGAACAAGCCACAATAACTACGCAATATTTTAAAAGGTACTAGGCTTTATGTGTTTTCTTTTACCTTTCTTTTAAGTTTTAGACCAGTTGCTAGTGATGCCAAACATCCATTGACCCTTTTCACTTTACAGCACAAATGTTGGGGTACCACCTGCTAGTGGAAGCTAATTAGTTCTGTTTCAAAATTGCTTTCACCAATTTCAAGGTACCCACAGCGTGAAAGGAACCTTTGGACTGAGCCTAGCATATAGAAAAATAGTGGACAAGAGCATTTTATCCACGTTGTACAGAAAGGACAATAGAATCTCTGTAAAATTTCTAAAAGAGCATCATGCATTTCAAATAGGTGAGTTTTGAAATCAGTCAGGTAGGTGAAGAAATCTTAAAACTTCCATCTTCTTGTACCTTTTATCATGCCATTCATAGCTAATGTTTCAAATCATAGACATGGTTCATAACTGAATCATACTATGTGTGAAAGTAGCAGGGAAAAAAGCACAAAGATTTAACATCTAGACTTTTCTCTTTTTGGGGATTCACATCTTGATAATTTTGTCCTTTTCCTTTGTCAGTTTGAACATGCTTCTATCGCTAAAGAGACAGTTAACACGAAACAATGCAATTAATATAATGAAGCTCCAAACTCACATAAAAACATTTTTGATGGAAAGAACAGACACATTGCTTTCTTCTCACTGGCCTTCCTGACAGCGAACTGTAATGTCCCCTTTGCTTTTATGTCCAGTCTCAGAATTCAAATCCTAAAGGTATCTCCATGTTTGCCCTTCGGATTTTCTTAAGTATTCACTCTTTCTTTCATCTGATAAATACAGAACCCTCTGTTTTGTCTCAGGAAAATAAATAACAAGATGGATATCACCTAGATTTTTTAAAGTCCTTATCCCTGAGAAAGTAGACAATAGTGGTTTTCAGGAAGGTAAAATGAAATAAGATCATTTACTAGGTAAAATGAAACCAGGTCATCTAACATAATTCCTTTCCTGCCATGTTAGGATGAGGATTTCAAATAGTGTACTTGATGACACAGAAGTGCAAGAGACAATTTTGCCTGTAGTCCTACTGGGACTCAACCATCTTGGTGGGACTCAAGAAATCAAGATGGGGTGTTTTATACATATGCATATATAGTCAGTAAGTGGAAAACCTAATTTCCAAGGTTCTTAAATTAATAAAGATTTTAATATCTTGTTATCCGTTTTCTAATGTAGCTTTTGCAACTATTTTTCCAAGATTGAATGATAATATAATAAGGTGTAGGTCTTAGCCAAGTGTTACTCACAAAACTTGTCCTTGGGAGCAGTGAAGAATGGAAGGAGTTTCCTCCTGATTCAGGGAATTTATCTGGATGCAGTTGGTATTGGTGCACATATATGCACAGTTTCACAGAAGATCATCAGATTTATATGTACAGCTTTTAGCAATTTCTGGAACTTGGGATGCAGCAGAAATTTTGGTGTGGAAGACCCCCTTCTTATTGGTTGCTGGCCAGGTAAGAATAGCTGAGTGGCTTCCTTGCTAGCTTCCTGGCTGTGTCCACTGTAGAGGTGAAGTCTGAAGCCTGAAGGCTGGAAGTTTTCCCCCATATTTCCAGTTCAAATGAGGAATTGATTCTGTATCACACGCTTGACAATGTTTTTTGGAGCAGTCAGGATGAGTAAGTCAGTTCCATTATTGTCACTGGCAGTATCAGACTGAACCTGTAGATTATCAAATATCCAAAGTTTCCAAGGAAAATTAGAAGTTCTCCTTAGATAGTCTTGGTTTCAAGACAAATCAGAAAAGAAAAGGGTATACCTTAGTGTTATAACTTTCCTTAGACGTTTGCTGTTGGCCAGTCTCTGAAACAGTTTACTGACTAGATGGACCCTGTCCGTCTTCTCTCAAGTCATGGTTTGGTTGGCTGACATGTGCATTTCTCTCTGCTGTATGCACCAGGGCATTTTTAGAAACTGAGAATCGGAATAACCATTTTTTTATAGAAATGAGGGAATGTAAACCAGCGGTAATGGTAGGGAAGGTCTTTGAGTCAATTTAATTGAATTTCAATGAGATTTGTATTTATTCTTTCACTGTAGCAGTGGAACCTGACATGCTTCAATTGGAGCTTAATTTATATCTGATTTCTGTTCTGAAGACTTGTCCACTTCATTTTCCTTACTACATTTTTTAATATGTTTTCCCTTTTCCTCCAGCAGGAAGCGTTCTGCAAAGCCTTCAGTCAACAAATTGAACATTGGACTCACAAGAAAGCTGAGAAGGGACTAGAGGAACTGAATAGGGAAGGGTATATACTACAGCAACAGGAATGCCATGGCATGATTTGGAGTCAACTGATGTCACTAGTGCTCTCCTTCTGTCAGTCAGTGCCAGCTGCCTGACTTCCTAATTATATATTTGGGGAAAATTTGTTTGGAAATCTTGTTTTAGATCTTAATTCTTGTCTTGTCTTTTGTGATGCTGCTTAGCCAGTTGGTATGTTTCTCTGCCAAAGAGGAATGCATTTTCAAAACATTTAGGAAATTCAGCAACTGACAATAGTCAGTTCACAAAAAGGAAACTGAAACAGAAAATGAAGTTATAAAACATGCACAAGGGCAGAGCTATTCATGGTCAACGACAACAATGATCATTTATCAGAAAACTAGGTCTGGTATTAGTCAGAGGAAGTTAGACAGTAAGATTCAGAGGTGTGTCATGTGTATGTGACTGGACTGTAAACGCCCTACCTAATGGCTATGGACCATCAGCCCACTAGCCAAAACAGATTTTTAAATGGGGAGAAAATGGTAATAGACTGCTGCTCCAAAAACAGTGACCAAAACCTGACATGCAGTGTTAACACTGGGAAGTGAACTAGGAGACTTCTAGCTTTTAAGAAAGTAGGCAGATACCTCCTTTACACAGATGCATCTTTCACCCTGGTTTTTAGTCATACTTAACCCTGTGTGAAAAGAACTGGAGAAAGGGACTACATTTACAGTAGTATGACGCTTTTCTCCTAGAAGTAAAATGTGTTGAAAGGGCATATACCTACTTGTCTGCAATTAAAAATGGTAGTCTGTCATCCTATTGCACATCAGTGCCCTTCTCATTCATCCGTTGTGCTTATAGTCAAGACTCTCGATATATAATATGTATGAACATAATAATTAGTCAGTTTTCATTCTTGCAGGAAGTAAAATGTTTAAATAGGCTAGAAGCAGGATTCTTGAAATAAATTGTATTTATGAAGACAGTAGTATTTCGGTCTCTCTGAAGATCTTCTCCAACCTAACTACTAGAGTGCTTGTCTCATTATCAAGGTTTAACTGATACACTTTTTCTTGTGTAATAAATGCTGTCTTCCTATAGTGTTGATGTAGTTTGGGTGGTTTATGGCTAGTTTCATTTATCTGCTCTCTCTCATCTCTAGAAAACTCACCGAGCAACCAGCCACTCTAATGTACTCATTCCTTGGGGTTGTGATGTGATAATCCTCTCTGGGTGTCAAAATACTTCAGAGGATGTTGGGGTAGATGCTCAGCAGTTCATTTCTTATCATATTTTATTCACAATTAATTGTGAAGAGTATCTTTCTTGCTGAATATTGAAAGTTAAATGTGCATGGTATTGCTGATCATCTATTTTCTTGTCTTAAAATCGTGTCAGTTATAGGACATTAACTGGACTTCTGATGATATTTGAGAATGCTGAATCAGCTTTCAGTTTTATCTTCAGGCATTGAGATGTGTATCTAAAAAAAACCTCCTTGCGATAAATGACTTTTCAGATGATATTTTTTCCATCAAGTAACTTCAAGATAATTTTATAGGCATCTGTACTTCAGAACTTTATCTGGCTAACTAAAGTTATTTTTCTTTATTTTTCCAACAAAATTAATTCATTTTTCTAACTTCAACCAAAAGCTCAAAAACCTCTAAAATAAGTCCTTTCTTTCTGAGGTCTCCTGCATAAAGGAAATGTCACAACCCCAGATCAGAAGTGAGGGCAAAAGGCAAAGGCAAGTTGAATGTCCCTGTAAATTCCCCTCTGGCACACTGAACTACCCTGTTTATATACTAAAAGAGACACTGGGAAGTTGTCATTTATTCCATTTAGCTTGGTCCGTTTTGATGGTGCAGGGTGCTGTTCTGTTCTTCTGCAGCCAGAAGAAAATGAAGAAGTCAACACATAAACTCAATGTAGTTTTCACTTATTTTACAGAAATTTTTAGCAGACTGACTTCATTTCTCCTGTTTCTGATGGATCAAAATACATCAATACACCATTTAGGTGAGATTTCTGAGTAATAGGGTACGACTTTTATTTTGAATGATGTTTTGTGTGCAAATTAACTCAACCTTTAAAATATATTTTTCATAAAGTATATCAAACTGTACATAATCCTCTCAGGAAATCTAATGTACTAGATCCTTTTTAATGCTTCACTGCATCATGAAACAATCATGCAAGAACTTCTCTTGTGGATTGCGTAGTTTATTATAGAGATATGTTACACAAACCTTCAATCTTCATAAATACGAGAAAGAATAACCACTCTTCGTCTGAATAATTTAGAATTTATTCTTTCTAGGTTGTATTTCTGTAATATTTAGAAGACCCAGAAACCCTAGTATTGGCTTTACATATGACTGAAGTGGGCAGCTGTGTGTAACAATATCCCTCAGACAATCCTGAGCCTCTCAATCCTGTCTCAAAAGCCCCCCACTCTCCAGAGCATAGTCTCCCCTTCCTCTGCACATGTACTGCCCTTTTGCTTCCTATTTTCACCGTATGTTGAAAAAAAATCCCTATTAGCTCTTCCTAGCCTTTTCATTTTTTTTGTTAGGGGTCTGGAACAGTACCTTTAATTTCAGGTATTCTTCTGTATTTCTAAAATATACAGTGCAAACACTTTATATATTAAAATCAAAAAGCACTTTGCCACTTTTCCTAGTTTTTGTAGTGTAATGAGATTACGGAAAAAAATCTGCATGAAAATCCTATTCCTTTCCACAATCTGATCTCATTGGTTCAGTCAGCCTTTGCTTTTTTGGAATCATAGAATCATAGAACCATTTAGGTTGGGAAAGACCCTTAAGATCATCGAGTCCAACAGTAAGCCTAGCACTGCCCAGTCCACCACTAAACCATGTCCCTAAGCACCACATCTACATGTCCTTTAAATACCTCCAGGATGGTGACTCAACCACTTCCCTGGGCAGTCTCTTTCGGTGCTTGATATCCCTTCCAGTGAAGAAATTTTTCCTAATGTCCAATCTAAACCTCCCCTGGCCCAACTTGAGGCTATTTCCTCTTGTCCTATCACCTGTTACTTGTGAGAAGAGAGCGACTGCCTCCTCACTACAGCCTCCTTTCAGGTAGTTGTAGTAGGTAGTTGTAGTTTACTCAATTATGATTATGACTGTTTGCAACATAATGTATATTGTGGAAATAAACTCCTACTAAGCTGATCCCATTAGTCCATCTTATAATTTTGAAAAAGGTATTTCTTCATTTATAGTAGTGTTGTCTCAAAATCTGTCTGTCAGGTCTTTAAAGGGATAGAAAGAAAGCAGCAAGTGTACTTTGTCACTGTGTAATTGTAAAGTACCAGCCTCCTGTCTTTCAAGGAGCTCGGATGGTTTCTTATTTTCTGGGGCTAAGAATGCTGCTTTTAGTAAATCTGTTCTCCAGGTCACCTTACATGCTGCAGATAGAATAAAGTAGATCTTGCTGATTTTTCTGATAGTCAGAAGCCACTCAGGTGTATCTGTCTCACAGTGAATAAAACAGCCTCTGTGATATTTCTTTTTAAAAATTGGTAGTTTTCACCTGAAACAAGAACAAGATACATTCTAATTCTCTTAATTAGGAAATAGACAGTTTTCATCATAGCCAGACCAAAGGATAATCTTTACAGCAGGGATGAGGTGGAGTTTATATACTGCTCCTCATTCATAGCTGCAGGCAAACTGCCCATTGGCTGTTTGATATACCTATGGTAGGAATAATGAACTAGTAGTATTTAAACTAAGTATCTGAAAATAGCAGCTTCTGCCAGGACAAAGGTAATTTTGCTGTACTGTTAAATGTTTCAGAAGATGAGAAGAAATAAGAGATGTGAGCAGATCCTTCAATCTTTCCTCTTTCTCTTTCTTTTTAAATTTAGAGGAGTAGCTGCAGAAATCATGTTCTTAAAAAAGTTTATCAGTGTTTTTTACACAGACGAGGATGGTAGCTACTGCATATTCAGTACAATGACATCAACTTTACTCTTTATGTTTTTTACATACCCTGATATAATTTTTAAGTTGCCCAAGATTTCCCCTTTTCCTCCTAGAAAGTCATAGTATGGAAATTTGGGTACCAATAAATTCTTCCTGAGAGCTTCCCACAACAATGGGTGAAGTAACTATTTGAGAGTTCTGAATTTTGGGGGTCAGAATTTCTTTTCCTTGAATGTTTTTCTTTAATGAATATTCTGGCATATATATGAAATAATTTTGAAATTAGAAGCTATGAAGACCATAAGACACACCATTTTCTGCCTTCTTACCACATGCATTTCTAGTACTTCCACCCTCCAAAGGCTTTTTTCTTCAGGTTGTATAAAAGGGAATTTGTATATGCAGTTTCATAAAGAAGAGAGAGGAGCTGTAAAACTTCTCAAAACAACTTCTAAGTGTTTTTCTGCTTATATGTATGTATTTTTTCAAATTATAAAGTAATGTGTCACAAAAAATATCAACATGATTCCGTAGTAGGTTGTTTAGTTGATATTTCTGCTTTCCTCATTTATTCAGTGAATAGGTATCTTCAGGGTAAATCTTCTGTTTATCCTCCAGGGGCTTGATCTGCTCATTTATATTTTATTATTACTACTTTTATGCTGAAATCTTACCAGTTTTGTAGTGGAGACAGAATTTATGCAAATTTCCCTAATTGTTGCCTGAAGTACTTCCAAAGGGATGTAGAAAGGTCTATGGAGCCCTTACTAAAAGACAGAAATTAAATGATCATTTTTGAAGTGTACTATCTTTCCAATTTTCAATCTTAATCTCAAATATTTTTCAAAGAACAAAGTTCATTATATTATGCTCGTGAGGTTAAACATAAAAAAGTCTGGTGGTAGGTCACAATAACAAAGACTTAATTCTACTCTTTTCATGCTTAAGCGTCCACTCTCCCTTTCTACTGTGAGGATCTGCAAGATAATGAGCCATAGACTTATACCATGGGCAACAAATGGAGTACTCATTTGGGTAGCAAATATGGTTAAGCACACTTTAAGGAAAATGTGATGAATCACGTATCTTGTATTTACTGACAATATAAATGTTTCCTTGAGAGACAAAAGATTTTTTTTGTGCTGTCATTGTGTGAACCTGGCATGTAAATGACTTAAATGTTTGTTTGATTTTTTAGGCACTTATAGTACCAGCTCCAATGCAATGGTTTTAACAGTTTTCTGTGTCTCATAGTGAAATAGATAGAGCTGAATTATTTGCTGTTACTTATTGTTGTTTTGCAGTAAACAATTTTATTCTCAAAACTACTTCTCATACTTAATTTATTTATTTTTTATTTATTTTTTCAACAATTAATACTTGATAAAAAGCTTGACTTGCATTCTTCTGTTACTTGATTGGGTAATATCAATTTAATCCATTTAACACATATTTTGGATTTTTATATTCAGCTGAGTAGTCTTACTTGCAGCTTCATTTTAAACAGCTTTTGTAAGAAGCAGGGGCATATGTGCGCTATGTGTATCTGCAGGTGTCTAACTCCATGTCTCTTTGATTCCTACAAATTCTTTTCAAATCCATTATTCAATTTCAGCCCTGTTTTATAGGGCTGTAAAAATCAAAGACATTGTCTTCCAACAATTTCCATGAAAACTAACAACTGGGTAGAAGAATAAAATCTAAATTAGAGACTCAAACATCTTATTAAATATCAGAAAATCTAGAGAACTATGCAAAAATAATTTTAAGTAGTCTTAACTATAAATTAGTATTCGTTATATAAAATAGCTGATCCAAAAAGAGAGCAAAGTTAGTAGTTTCTTGAATTTTGCAACCTCTGCAAGTTCTGCTATGGAAATTGCATAACATATTGTTTCTTTATATTACCTCAGAGAACTCTCTAGAATACGGAATTTCAAGACTGAAAATTTCAGATGCAGAAAGCAAGCTGACAAAAAAAAAGAAAAAAAAATTACTTTACATAAAAACACTATACAACCTTTAACTACATAATTCTTTCATTTTAAGAGAGGAACACCATTTGCAATCATCTACCATGCATGATACAAAACTAGAGGCAAGTGACTCCAAGTGACTCAGATTAATGTTTTCCTATTTGTAATATAATCGTAAGATGAGACACAGAAAGGGACCATAAGCTTCACAACTTCAGTAACAGAAAAAATAATGTAGACTTCTGTGCTGAATGGACAAAGCGATGAATGCCTGTGATCCTTTACACATGCAATACATTTATCATAGATACTGATGTAACAGATATGAAAGTTATTTTTCCATCTCTATCAGATGTGTGATGCGACATATTTACAAAATGACAAGAAAGAGTCTGGGATGCAAAAAGTTCATAGTAGAAAGACATGAGAACAACAAGTAAAAGAAGATTATTGTGGGTGATTTCAGCAATCAGTTTTACTCTAAGGTGCAAATCTGGTAAAAGACATTAAATGTTAAAAATAGACTTTAGTATATTATTAGAATGCCTAATTATAAGAAATGACAGACAAATGAAGTCCTTGAACTAATACTCATTAGCCAGAAGGAAGCGTATTTGATACAACTTGAAGGTAAACAATCAGCATTTTTATCAACCTTGGGAACAACATGAAAGCACAGCTGAAAATACCATTAAAAATGTAGAATCTGTAGCCCCATCTATTGGCAGACCTGAGAAAGTTTCTTACTAATATGCAGTAATTGCATACAGCTAAGATAAAAGAAAATAAGAGAGAAATCTGATATTTGGGCCCTGGTGAACGAGTAACCACACTGGTCCTATTCACCCCTTACTGTCTCATCAGAGGGTTCATTGGGAGTTGAGACTGCAAGTGGAGAGAAGAAACAAACGATGCTGGTATTGAATGCAGACTAAACATTCTTGCACAGAGCAGAAGAAAGCTAAACCACACACACCTTTTCCATATCTATCCTTCTAGCAGGGAGACAGAAGAAATAAGGAGAATCAGGAGCCAACAGAGAAGTTCTAGTGATTTGGAAAGCACGTGAAGTTAATATTAAGCATAGGGCTTAGTGTCAGTAACCACATATTGCAGCCTTCTCTGTTGCACCTAGGTAGAAGAAGTTTCTCTGTCCTGGCAGAATAAGATATTGATTTAAAATAAATTAGAATTTAAAACTGGTCCCTATAATTTGTAAAACACTGGAAAAAAAGGTGGCCATGGAGTAAGATTATGTTTATGTGGCATTCTGTCTTTATTCTGTGTGCTACTTTTGACAGTATGCATGATCCTGGGCCTTTTAAGCACCTCTCAACTCATGTGACCTTTTGAAGTCTGTTCAGTACCTCATAGAATCAACACCGGTACATCAAGACAGGCTGGACAGGCTGGATCGATGGGCCAAGGCCAATTGTATGAGGTTTAATAAGGCCAAGTGCCAGGTCCTGCATTTCGGTCACAACCCCAAGCAACGCTACAGGCTTGGGGAAGAGTGGCTGGAAAGCTGCCCAGCAGAAAAGGACCTGGGGGTGCTGGTGGACGGCCAGTTTAACATGGCCCAGCAGTGTGCCCAGGTGGCCAAGGCGGCCAACAGCATTCTGGCTTGTCTCAGGAATAGCGTGTCCAGCAGGAGCAGGGAAGTGATGGTGCCTCTGTACTCGGCACTGGTGAGGCCTCACCTCGAGTGCTGTGTTCAGTTCTGGGCCCCTCTGCACAAGAGGGACATTGAAGTGCTGGAGCGTGTCCAGAGGAGAGCTACCAGGCTGGTGAGGGGTCTGGAGACCAGGTCGTATGAGGAGAGGCTGAGGGAGCTGGGCATGTTTAGCTTGGGGAAGAGGAGGCTGAGGGGAGACCTCATTGCCCTCTACAACTCCCTGAAAGGAGGTTGTAGAGAGGTGGGTGGTGGCCTCTTCTCCCAGGCAAATAATGACAGGACCAGAGGAAATGGTCTGAAGTTGCGGCAGGGGAGGTTTAGGTTAGATATTAGGAGGAATTACTTTACTGAAAGAGTGGTCAGGCACTGGAACAGCCTGCCCAGGGAGGTGGTTGAGTCACCATCCCTAGAGGTGTTTAAGAAATGTCTAGATGTGGCACTTCAGGGTATGCTCTAGTGGCAGAGATTGTAGGTTGTTTGGTTGGACTCGATGATCTCAAAGGTCCTTTCCAACCCTGAAGATTCTATGATTCTATCATCAAAATTTCTTGGGAGGTGTCAGCATTCCAACACAGATTGTTCACTGAGATTAGCATGCTTTAGTGGCATTGAGAAAGAAGTAGCCTACAGCTTGTGACCTGCTGTCCCTTCTGCTTCTTCATTTTTGAGACATTGAAAAAAAAAAAAGCCAAAAAAAACCCCAAGCCCCAAAAAACCCAACAAAAACAACAATAAAACCCTCCCAAAACCCCAAACAAGAAAGGCTTTGCCTGTTCAGGGAATGTCAGCTGAGAGGTGAGACACTTGTGTGCAAGTCTCTCGTACAATTAATATATACAAATATACAATATATAGAAAGTGGAATAGTGTCCAGAATAAAACAACATTAACAAAATAGACTGAGTAATTCATCCCAAAATACCACCCAGTCTGATGATTACAGCCTTTTTTTTTGAGTCGACATAGAAGTGGGGTAAAGATAGGTTTCCTGTAGGTTGAGCAGCTGTCTTAATCCATAGGCAAAGTATCGTTTCCTTCCCCTGAACGTTTTTCTGACTAATGCCTAAATATGGCCTCTCATTCCCCTTTCCTTTTTACTTTGTTTTCCTGATTTTGTGTTTGTTAAAAAGTTCTAACTAGAAAGAAAGCATTTTATTCAGAATAACTGAAAATTTCACTTGCATCAAGGAGGAGTTCTTAAAACACTTTTTTTCTGCAAGGGAAATGGAGACTGATTCATAGGATTTTGGACCAAAAGAAACTACCCCCTACCCCCACGTTTTCAGTTCATCCCTGATTATTCTCACAGGTCATTCAAAGCAGCTGTCTCAAAATCACCTGAGTTATCAAACACCATCTACATGGGATGATCTGGATGAAAAAGGATTCAGGATGGGGAAATTAACCTGACTACGGAGAAAAAACTACGCAGCAATTGAGTCCACAGAACTGGTGAGTCCTCCAGTCAGAAAAGCCATTTGTAGAATAGGTTGTGAACAGCAGCTACTTTCAATTCTCTTACCTGTCTATTACATTACCATAACAAATGATAATGCCAGCCTACATCCTTTCACCTTGTTGCTGCTAAAAAGTACTGCACCCAAATATTTAGTTTGACCTTTATTCTCCTCCTTACTTGAAGCAGGGCTGCATAAAAATGAAAAGAAACAGGCTTGATTAGGTTCCCAACTTTTTCATGTATTGTAATGACATTTACGATTACCATAATATACTTTCTTCTTTTGAGAAAATCTAACATTTTAAAATAGGAAAATCAAACTAACTAGGGCAATGAGGAGGAAAAAAAATAAGAAATAGAGCTAAAAAGAAAGTGTACGGTAAAATGTCATGGCCTGCAGGCAAAATCTATTCAGAATCATAATTTCATTATAAAAAACGAGAAGGAGACATTCTAATGGCAATAATAGTAGACTTACTTAATGTGTGAACTTGTTCACTCACAATCAAGAAAAAAATGTCAGAAGTTGCATAAAGTTAGTAACGAAACAAACATATACACAATTCCTAATTCCAAGATTTATCACATGGAATTTGATTATTACAGAAGTTCTACAGAGAATAACAAGTGAAGATACATACAAAGAATAATTATGTGCACACAGTGATTCCACATCATGATTAGAAGCACTAACTTAAAGAAAAATACCTTGAACATAGTATACTGCACAGATATATTTTATGCACTGACAAAAACTGACATAATAAGCCTTACTCCTTAAAGAAATATTCCTTAAAGCCTAGTTCCTTAAAGAAATATTATTTAAATATGATTTGTAATGATAATAGTTTGCAGAACAATCAATTCTTTTTTTCACTTATGTTTTACTAAAGAAAACAGCAAGTCTTCAGTCATTTTCTGGAGATAAACTAAAGACCAAGTATAAAATGATAAATGGATGAATATGTAGCAAGTCAGATATCAGTAATTCTAATCACTGTCATAATACCATACCATTTTGCACTTTGTTAGAATTAGAAGTCTTCTTGT
This sequence comes from Larus michahellis, assembly GCF_964199755.1. Lineage (NCBI taxonomy): Eukaryota > Metazoa > Chordata > Aves > Charadriiformes > Laridae > Larus > Larus michahellis. Next base: position 68,218,648 of record NC_133930.1, read on the forward strand.
ACTTAATTTTCCTGTATTGAAAAAATAGAGTGGGTGTTGGTTAGAAGAGCGGAGTTTGTACGAGTTTGTATGGCTCTGGCCCTAGCACAACTTTCCTCAGTAAGAGCTATTAATTATATCTGAATATTTTTCAACCTCAGAATAGATATTCCCATTTCTGAGCCTTTTTTTTTTTTTTTTCAGATTTCCTTTAGAATTACATCTAACTGACAGAATTGGAGTTCATTATTGTCCAGCAGAATGCTATGTTTTCTGTCTGGGTGTATTTAAGAGGATTAGATTTTTCTCTGCAAGTACTGCATTGTGTTTTCCAATATCTCATTCAGCTTTGCACCAGAATCTCGTTTATAGGTAGTAACAGAGGTATTGTATTCAATGTCATATTTCAGTCACCAGCTGTTAGATTCATTTGTCTATCTGAATATTTGTCTATCTGATTCGTTTGTCTATCTGTAAACCTCGCTTATAGTACAGATGTCTACAGCTGAGCTGGTTCCTCCAGGCTAGCTATAATCTCCCCCTGTCATTAATGTAAAGTGAAGAGAGTTTGTAAAGCCGTATGCATCTCACCATAAGGCAGACATCTAAAATCACAGGAATTATTGCTTAAAATGGCTATTTCTCTGTATTTACTGTAGATAACTTTTAAGGTGAATAGCATAGAATTACTTTAGGTATTGAAAGTCAGGCATTTTTTTGTTTCACAGACTTTAATTTGGATTTTTGCAAAATAGAGGATCTGTCCAAACATTGGACTTGGTTTTTTGTTTGTGTTTTCTTCTATGACAGTGAAGTATTTTATAACATATGGTTAAAACAATTAATTCAGCAGATTTCTCTATGGAGTCTCAACTTCTACTTATTTAATTTTCTTACTTGGCAGATTAGTGTGGATTTGTGGATGGCTAAATCAGCTTACCTTATTATTTTCTTGATTTTCTTCTACCATTTTCAGTATGGCCAATTTCTGTTCCAGAGCCACATACATTGCCCTTGTGGTGTCTTAACCCAGAATTTTCAAAATATTCCTTTTTCAGCGTTAAGATTCAGCTTTGCTGCCACATTAAAGATTCACAAGCACTGTACAACTACATTTCTGAATCACACATTTCAAAGCTGTTACAAAACCTTCAGTTATTTCTTCTTTTTGTCTTTGTTTTTTGTTTTGTTTGTTTGTTTGTTTTGTGTGTGTGTGTGTTTGGGTTTTTTTAAGTGATAAAACTAACATCTCCTGAAAGCCATAAAGTTCTTGTACAAGGATAGAAGAGTCTTTCTTCCTGCATTATAAAATTTTTCAAATTTCTTTATTTTGTCTACTAGGCAGCCTGGTCTTCTTCCATCATCTAGAAGACATGAATAGTATCTTCAGATGCTGACCTAGAGGTCTTCAGAACAATGAAGTTCCTCTTTTCAGGAAGCATGAGAAAGACTGAAGAGGAGACATCTTTTGCCTGGGCAGTCTGGTCAGCCCAGTCATTTTAACGTCTTTTTATTTTAAAGGTAGATATATTTCACTGCTCAAGACAGAATAAAAATGTATGTGTAATCTAATGTAATGTGTAATGTAAATTGTAATCCTTAAATATTAAGTACTCTTTCAGTAATTCTGAATCTCTAGATTTCATATATCCATGTCTTTCAAAGTCCTTTCTGCTTCATTTTCCATTTAGATCATCTTTATTTGTTAATATCATTAAATGTATCCACTTAGGGCTTTTTAGCATTTTTCCCCATATTTTTAGACAGAGAACTATTTACAGATTAGTGCTTATTCATGTTTCAAGCACTGTGAAACAATACAAGTTTCCTCTAGAAAAGCTGCACACTATATAAAAATTTTCTCTTTAGGTAGAGTTAGAGTCATTTACCATGCCCTGCACTTAAATTTGGAAACCAGCCTTAGAAGGCAATACATCAAAAAACTAATACTTCTGACATTTCTAACTCTTTTGAGAAACAGTAAAAAAAAAAATCCAGTTTAAGTGTTCTCCACTGTATATAAAACTCCAGTCAATTTATTTGTACTTGGGAAAAATAAAACCATTGTGTTAGTTCCAATGAGAAACAAGCCGAGATTCTAAATGTGAGAGCAAACACAGGTATCCAAAACTTGATAATTTTGGTATGTCTTAATTAGCTGGGAAATCCTCTAGAACAATATTTAATATCACTAGCAGTTGAACTAAGATGTATAACCTCAGTAAATTGCAATGTGAGATGAAACTTTCTCAGTAAGTGAAGCTTCTGTTTAGGAATCTGTTTCTCAAAGATTCTAATTACCAAATAATTAATTTCTGGTCAGATAAATTTTGTTGTAGATATACATCACTTTACCACTTGAGACATCTGAATTTTTTAATTGACATATTGGAAGATGTAGTTACATTAAAACAGGATATTTCATTTTCTTTTTTCTTTTTCATTACTCATTCCTTCTTCAGTTTGAAGTTCCCCTCTCTCATTGATTAAAACTATATGAAAGCCTGGTGAAAAAGAATAATTTGGATACCTTTATGTCCACGCTAAAAAGTTACAGCCAATGAGTAACAGTTCACATTGACACATAAAAAAAAGAGTGCATAGAAGAGGCAGGCATCCTAACAACTCTTTGACATGTGAGTTACCGATCTCCTGGAACATGGAAACAATGCACATATAAGATAAAATTAATTTCAAATTTGTATGCTGTTTTGTGGTCCAGATCTTAAGAATATATCTTGATAAGATTTCAGACCGTATGCCCTGCTCCCCTGAAATGTGCATTTTTATAAACCATCCGAATGTAGCAAAATATAAGCCTAAGTAATAAGATTGTACTATGAAACAAAGTTCTTTTTGAGCACTGTGAATTATTTTTTGCTGCTTTTTCACATGGCATTATTTTTGTTTATTAGAGCATAAATTAAATAATTACTCCTCAGAAATTCTGATTAAGGCTTTTACTATAATCATGCTGGGCTATGACCACGAATAAAATGTTTATGCATGTCTGGAGAGATCATCCAGTGTTTCATGGCATGGTGTTCATTTATTTTGTCCTATAAAACTTTTAAAACCATTTTATCCAGTAATTTCCGGATGTATTAATTCATGATACTCTCAAATCACATTATTTTATGGCTGGTAAGTGCTGTTTATTAGTTATTGCTTACATGTGTCTAAATTGCACACTTATTTCCTGTCAGGGACATAGCAGTTTGTAGCAATAGAATGCTGAAGTAAAGGGAGAATTCCCAAAGGAAAAGCATAGTCATTGAATTAAATCAGTTCACAGTAAGAATGCCTTCACCTTCTTGTTTCAAGAAGTTAAGACTGATATTATTATATCTCTACGTCATCATTTCAAAAGATGTAGTTGCAAAGCTAATGAGCTAGAACCCCAGAGACAAATTAGATGGAGGTAGGCTTTCTTTACTTCTTTCAAAGTTTATGAACGTGACATAAATGACCTATTTTAGTATAATAAGAAAAATATATCACGCAAATGTGGCGTTACAGTGGTGACAACTTGTGAATGGAATTCTAGTTACAACTTTGGGCTGGGTCCCAAACCCCTTCTTTGTTCCATCAGTTATCCATTATATTAATCCTCTCCAAGCAAACCCACTAAATTTAATTCTGAGTCTCACCAAACCCTACCTAACATGCTGAGCTGGCTTCTCAGCTCTTAGCCTCAGTAATACATTAATTACTTCTCCAGGAAGCAGTTACCTTGAAAATCCACCACCTCCTGTGCACCAAAGTTGCTAGGACTGCAGAGAAATCTACTTGCAAATACACGAAAAAGAAATTCCAAAAACAAATTCTTATTAAAGAAGTCCTAAAGCATTATTTCAAAAGAAATAATGCATACATCACAATTTCATCCTTTCCAAAGCTTTAACATGCCAAACTTTATTATTTTAGTCATACGATAGTCATAGATTCCAAATAATATTTACATTTGTAGGTATATGAGTCAATTCTAAATTTGGAGTGAGTGTCAAAAAAATAAATAAAAAACACCAGTGTTGAATAAAAAAATCCAAGGCAACATCTCTTCCACTTCAGCTTAAAGCGGCCCCTACAACCACGATAAACAGTTGGTCGGCAGACACATTGAATAGTTACAATTTTTGGGGTGGATTTTCTCACTACAAAAGTAGATACTTGACTAGGTGACTGACACCAAGAAAACAGAACATGGTCTTTTGTCATTTGTCCTCATGTGTTCCACAAATATCTCTGGAATAGTTTCATGTTTCAAGAAGGCCCCTCCTTAGCAGCTGTCTTTCCCCTCAGTTTGTGTACATGGGCTTCCAGCTTAAAGGTGGGCTTACCATCCCACTTCCTCATGTCCTCTCCTTGGTCATGCAGGAAGAACCAGAAAGTGACATGCAGCGGTGTGCCTGGGCTCCCTTTTCCTCTCATAGGGGCACTGGGGCTCCATGGGGATCCCCTGGCAACCAAAGTGCTGCCCGAGGGAACAAGGAGGGAGAAACATTTTCTTCAAAATTTCAGATCCAGAAAGAAGCCAGAACTCTTCACACAGCTGGTGTATGTGAATCTAGGAAACACATTGTTGTCAAGTTCTTTGGAAGTTGATGCTGGTTTATTTGGACAACCTTCCTCCACGTGGCCCATATACACAGGCTGTCATCTGGATCTTTGGAGACCTTGTTGTCATCTAGGTGACTATAGATGACTTTCAGCACCTCTAATTCTCCCAGATACTGGATGCCTTTCTCAGCAGTAGTACACTTCCCTTGGTAATTCAAAAGGTCTTTCTTGCTTGACAGGAGCTGCCTCCAGAGGCAGGTAAATTGTTGCCTCTTTTCTAATTTCTCTGTCAATTCCCTGGTCCCTAGGAAAGGTTCCCAGCTGTTTGGCTTCCTTACATTCTATTTTCTGACTGGTGACCCCACTGTCCCAGCATTGGAGCAGCCAGGCAGCAATCTGCTCATCTGGCTGGCAGGTGTAATCTTTATGAGTGTCTTGAAGTTCTTTCAAAGTCAGGGACTGGGTAGTTTCATCCTCTTGGGTTCTCACTTCTTTCTCCCATTTCTTTGCTGAAGGACTGGCTTCCTGATTAGACTCTTCCTTCTCCCTTACTAATTGATGATATAGACCCATCAGCCTCGATGTCCACTGCTGCTTTTTCACTATTGAGGTTATTACTGTAGTTGGGGTTTGGATCCCTATCTCAGCTGTCATGTTCTCAGTTGTATTTTGGCTCCTTGTGTCAGTCATGGCATCTTCAGAGGTGGTCTGGGTCCCTGTCTTAACTACAGTGCTCTGATAGTACTGAACTGTGGCTTGATACACACAGGTCAAGCTTCAAAACTGTGGTAGAAACTGCTGTTTTTAATTGGAGTAGGCACGTTACTGGTCTATCAATTGGTGCATAAATTCACAATGGTTACTTGCCTATTCAGGTGTAAAATCCCAGGCTATCGGAGGTGATAACTGCCCAGAGCACCTACACAGATACCTCTACACACCCTGCCACCCAGGGACCACCCCTCTCAGGGCACCTTTCAGTATCACCTCTCCCCAAAGTTGTCTCCTCTTACACCACAATGACAACAGGCTCCACAAACCTGACAATAAGCTGACAGTGTTAGGAGTATTAGATGGTTGATATAAGAGTGAACAAGGACATCAGGAGCCTGCACAACAAAACCACCCACATCAATCCTGGATGAGAAGAGGAAGGTGTATTCTCTCATCTTCTCGACAACATAGCTACCACAGCACAGTAAGGGCATCAATGCGAGGGCAAAACACATAGCCATTGTTTGTATTAACATGTTTCCAATCTTAGCAAAATAAAGACAAATGTACTCTGTGACCCGCACAGAAACCTGCCAATTCAAACTGAAAGAGGGTAGATTTAGATTGGATATTAGGAAGAAATTCTTTACTGTGAGGGTGATGAGACACTGGAACAGGTTGCCCAGGGAGGTTGTGGATGCCCCATCCCTGGAGGTGTTCAAGGCCAGGCTGGATGGGGCTTTGAGCAGCCTGGTCTAGTGGGAGGTGTCCCTGCCCATGGCAGGGGGTTGGAACTAGGTGATCTTTAAGGACCTTCCAACCTGAACCATTCTATGATTCTATGACTCTGTAATTAATAACTACTATAGCTATAGCACACCCAATTCAAAATTGCCATTGTCTCAGGCCTTACCTTGGGTGCCAAAAAAAGACTGTGGTGGGTTGACCTTGGCAGGCCACCAGGTGCCCACCAAGCTGTTTTGTTTTTCCCCCTCCTCAGCAGGACAGCGGGGAGAAAATAAGATGAAAAACACTTGTGTCAAGAAAAGGGCAATTTAACAAAGAAAAGAAAAGGTTGTGCATGGAAGGAAAGCAAAGCAACAAGACTTATTCTCTACTTACCATCAGCAGGTGATGTCCAGCCACTTCCTGAGAAGCACAACACCAATACAAGTAGCTGTTGCTTCAGAAGACAATTGCCTTAATAACAAATGCTCCCCCTCCCCCCTTTTCTCTTAACTTTTGTTTCTGAGATCGACACCATATGGCACAGAACACCCCTTTGGTCAGCTTGGGTCAGTTGTCCTGGCTACATCCCCTCCCAATCTCTTGCCCACCCCAAGCCTACCAGCCTTTGGGGTGCTGTGGAGACAGAATTGATGCTATGCAAGCACTGCTCAGCAATTGCCAAAACACTGGTGTGTTATCAACACTGTTTTCACTACAAATACCAAGCACAGCACTCTAAGGGCTGCTATGAGGAAACTTCATACCAGCCACTCCCAATACACTTAAAAAGTAGGGCTCCTATGAGTTGACAATTTTTCAGATCAGTGCTACAAGCTGACCTGCTTGTAGAGCCTCTTCTCAAATAACAAGTGCTCTGGCCCTGACCACATCAGTGCCTATCGCTTCAGTTATTAATGTCTTTCCTGTATTGGAGGCACAAAACTGGATGCAGTATCTAGAATTGATTAATTTCTTCCCATTTGATTGTTTCACTGGCTTTTCTAAATCCAGTGTCTTGTTCAACAGCTATTATATTTTCAAAAGTCATTACACTAAACAGTTAGAAAAGCAGGTCCTTTCAACTCTATTCCCATGCACCTAGTCATGGATCAGAACATTTTTGGCTTTATTTTTTTTTTACCCACATGGGCCGACTGTTTAACCTTGTCAAATATATAAATGATTCACCAGCCTTTAGGATAAAAGTTAGCTAGCAGTTATCCTGGTCAGCTTACACCTTTTTAATGGAAATACAGCATTAATTTTCACCTAGACTTCATGGTTGTCCTCAGTGTTGCAGGATTAGAGAAAGTTAATCGTAGACGTTGTCAGCCACCTCTTTCAGAGGCCATTTATTCAGATTTTCTGTTTATAGACTATGCTTAACATCCTTCTTATTTAATAAAAATCTCCAAACTACTTTTTAATCCTGACAGGTATATGTTTAATTCCAAATATAAGACACAAATACTTATTGAATAATTTTAAATTTTTTCTTTTTCAATTTTGTCATTGTATTTGGTTTGGGTAGTCACATTGTGATAGTGGGGAGGATTACAGGGGTGGCTTCTGTCTGATAGAGCCAATGCCAGTTTCAAGACAGACCTGCTGCTGTCCAAGACTGAGCCCATCAGTGATGGTGGTAGCACCTCTGTGTGAACATATTTAAGAAGAGGAAAAAAACCTGCGCAGTAGCAGCCAGAGAGAGGAGTGAGAATATATGATAGGAAAAACTTTGCAGACACCAAGGTCAGTGAAGAAGGAGGGGAGGAGGTGCTCTGCCAAAGCAGAGATTCCCCTGCAGTCCCTGGAGAAGACCATGATGAGTGATCTTCCTGTCCTTGTCTTGACCCACAAGCCTTTCGTTATATTTTCTCTTCCCCTGTCCAGTTGAGGAGGGGATTGATAGAGTGGCTTTGGTGGGCAGCTGGCCTCCAGCCATGGTCAATCCACGACAGTCATCTTTATCAAAAGCATGTGTATGCCAGTGGTGTGATTAATTTTTTACCACAATATAACTTAAAATAGCCTTAATAGCAACATAGCAGCAACTACAGTCTTAGTGAACCAGAATGAGGTTTTAGACGTATTTCTTCCTTTTTATTCTTGTTGAATCATGGATGTTTGTCCACACAAAGAATTGAAGATTTCCCAGTTGTCATCTGTGATTTTCTGATTTTCTTTCCCTACTGACAAATCCTGATAATGTTTTAATGTAATTTTATTAATTCTTTATTTGAATTAGTTCTTGTGTAATATCAAACATGTGTTTTCCTTTGTGTATATGTGCCGTTTCCCTCATTCTTTGCCCATCTGGAATATAAGGAACCATGATTCCTGATCTCTAAGCAACAAGCAACTTTCAGATCAGTGAATAAATACTCATTCTGCATTGTTATAATTGTTAAATACTATTGCATACAGCAAGTTCTTGTTAGATATAATCTAGAAATTTTTAGCATCTTTAATAATTATTTCCTATCACCTACCTGAAACCTACAACATATTTCTCTCTAAGCTGAAGTTTCTTTTAACCATAAAGTTCTCTTAAAATTTTAAAGAGCAGGTCTGGAGTGAAATATTCAATCAATATTGTAATTGGCACAATGCTTTAAATGAATCACTTGGCATTGCTGCCACTCACTTGAACACACAAATATTCAAGATACATTGATGGTAAACTCATCAACACAGTTCAAAAATACGAGTTTTTAACATGACTGCATTCCTACCACTTGCAATCACCTCATTTTGTCCAAACAGATATACAAGTAGACATTCTAATATACAAGTGAGATTCAATCAACTTTTTAACTTGTCAATTATACCACATTTATTCTCAATGATGAGAGTATCCAATGCCTCTTGCTAACGTATTGAGACTCCAAGTATTGGACAGAAACAAGAAAATAACTTCTCTAAAACTTTCTTACCACATTAGCTTGATGAGCTTGCAACACCCTAAACATGTACACCATTTAATGCTTACTCTTATATGTGTGTATACATTCACTTCTATGTACACATACATACACACATCTGCATGAAATATATACTGTCAATTGAACTCCCTCTTCAATGTTAGTGTTAAGTCCCCTCCTTCCTCCACTTGTGAATTTCAATGTTCTATAAAACCAAATTCTCAGTGTGACTCAAGCTGTGCCATCAATTTTTTTCCCGTATTCACTGCTTTCTTCTTTTTGCTGACAAAAATAGCCGTGACAAAATCACCTAGACTCTTGACTTCTTTTATGCCCTTCTAAATAAATTTTTTGAAATGTCCCATAATGTGTATATTTAATGGAATATACTGTGACCAAGCAGATTTCTCATATAGCTCAAGAAAGTTTTATGTTCTTACTGTAAGGAGACAAACACACCATTATTTTTGTGACTGTACTTTGCCTAATTCTCTAGATGTTTTTTTCTGACTACATAGTGACTACTGACATGTAATTATCTTCTTAGCATGGCTAAAGAAAAGAAATAATTCACAAAACAGTTTACAATAAATATTACCCATATTTACTTGTTGGTATTATTACCTACACTTAATTAAAAGTAACGAAAGTACTGAAACTATAATTTCTGCAAAGCATATGCTTTGAATATATTTTAATAATGGAGGAAAAGGAAAGATTTTGGGTGGATCCTGGTCTGTCAGTTCAAAGTCTTGTCAATTCAAAATAATATTAGAGAGAAAGAGATAGGAACTCCTATTCACTTCTTAGTGACTTTTAATACTAGCAAGTCAGTAGTAGCAGTAGTAATAATTGTAGTTATAACAGTAGAACCAAGTCATAAGTACGTTATAATACAGACTGGAAGAGAGTGTCACTCTTATTCTTACCGTAGTCCATTATGGCAAGAACGGCACTGAGCAAAATCACACTTGCTCTGCTTTTTCCTGCCTTTCGAAATTCAGATCATTCCACATAGACATAAAAAAACCCCACCCTAAAAAACCTCAAACCCAAACAAAAAGCACAAAAGAAACCAAACTTTCCCCCTCCCCAACCAAATAACCCCAAAAAACACAACTAAGCAAAAAACCCCAACGTCAATCTGTATTATTTTAAAGTATGAAATAGTTCAGTATTATGGATTTTTCTAGATACACACAACAAGTAAGTGCTGAAGTCGTCTGTAGCTGTGAATTTTCACAGGAAGTAGTATGTAGGAGATCAGCTGAGGAGGATTTGGGGTAGGTGCTAGCAGTGTTATAAGATTTTTGAGAAAGATATTGCTGAAAGTCATTAGTGTTACAGGGCTGAAACGAATACTTCCACTCTATCACTTCTTACTTTATTACTTACTCACTGGTTTTAAATCTAAAGCCTGACAAAATCAACTGTTAATCAAATGGTTAAGACAAATGCTATTTCCATTTATTTCTGATCTAGACTTAGCAGATCCTTCATCTTAATATATCGCTTCAAAATTTCATTGCCTACTGTATCATTCTTGTAACAAAGACCATGCACCACAAAATCCTGATTTCCATTATGATTTGTCTTTCACAATCCAATCACTGCCCAAGTTAAATAATAATAATAACAACAACAATAATAATAACAACAACAGCAACAGAAACAATAACATGGAACTGAGAGGTTAAAAATGAGAAGGTTTCTTGACAAGATAAATTTGACAGTTATAGACAACTTCTCTCCATTTCAACCATTAGGTTGAAATATAACCTAATGCTCAGTTAATCTATTCTAGACAGCACACTTGTCCTGTTTAGGTAAATTGATTTCTTTTAATATAAAGGCAGTAATGCAAACAGAAAATAATAGACAACCATAAAATACAGTGGTGACCTTCTTCTGTCAAAAATTAATGAAACAATAAATGAATATGATAAAGTATTACATTTGCTTCCAAACATAATTATGGAATAATTGTGAAATTCATGATGCCTATGTCAAAACCTGCACCTGTTTATTCTGATAAACACTAACTAGCTGTAGAAGTCTCCTCTTTATTAAGCAGCATTACATACCTTTGTGAAAGCACTGTTATCTTTTTCCATTTATTTTTTCTTTTATAAGTACATGAGATATGAATAATAGTTAGATTACCCACTGTTGAACCAGGTATTATTTCCACGAGGACAGAGAATGTCCTATGTTTAATGCATATTAATTTCCTTCCTGCAATATGCTTAACTTGATTGGTAACTTGAACAGAAAATCTCAGTTTAATCTTCAAGCTGTTGAAGGTTTTCTTTTTAGACTTTGCTTTGCTCTTCTCCATAAATGTAAATGCCTAAGGGACAATGCAAAGCATCATTTTTAGCTGCAGCAAAGAATAGATCCTTCTGCTATTTATTCAGTAGCATGGCTGAACTGAAAAATGAGACAGTGGTTTTAAGCCCGCTAGTAAGCATTGTTTTACTTCAAATAAAATAGTAGTTTAACAAGCCATATACATAATGTTTTCATTGCTTGAGACTTTCAGTCAATCACACTCTTGAAAATTACTCTCTGAAAAAACTCTGCATTATTATTTTCAGCTAGGTAAAAAAATCGAAATCATCAGAAAGTTAAGAAGAGGGGTTAGTGAAAAATTAGCCTTTGTATATGCACCATGGATTCTAGACAACGTAGTCTGATGCTTCTTATAAACACTTTTCTTTCTGAAAAAAACCACCACCAAAATCAAACACTAAACCAATGGAAACTCTCTGCAAACTCTAGATCAGATCTTACCATTGTTACCAACAATAAGCAGTACTTCATCTTCTGTGATTCGCATTTGAACCGAATTTCAGGGGTAAGTTACTACTCATTGCAACTAACAAACCTTCTAGTGATTTAACCCTCATTACTCCCTCACCACATTCTTCGCCTTATCAGACAGGCTGTTGCTCTTTATAGTGAGTAAGGCAGTGGGGGTCTTCAGCTCGACTAATAGATTTTTATGTCTTTTTTAAAACTAGTTAATAGATGAAGTGACCAACAATAAACTTTACAATAAAATAACAGTATATGGTAGATCTGGGGGGTTAGGACAAATGAAGTTGATTTATGGCATGATTTTTTTTTTTTCAATTACTTCATAGTATCAAGTGACAAAATTGTATCCTCATTTTTCTGGTCCTTCCTTTCACCAATTTTCACAAAGAAGAAATAAATGGTGTATTGCGATCTTTCACAAGCAGCACACTCTTGTATAGGTGGTGATTTTGAGACTGTACTTTATATTGATTATAATAACGCTGTTTTCCTTGAAAAAGCATCGCAACAGAGTGTATGCTGTGATCCTCTTGTGGTCTGGCTGACAAGCTCACAGCCTCCAGACTGATTCCTGCTTTGGTCGTCTGTCACTGTCTTAATTAAGTGCGTTCAAAGTTATTTTTCTAAATAGAAGTCTGATGACAATGGCATTTTTTAAAGCAGATTACTGTGAGATTAACAGAAGATATTGAATCAGACAGTGTATAAGGGAAAAGAAGATTTGCAGGAAGCATTTCAGATTTGCCTACAAGAGAAAAAGCAACAGGCACAAAGATCGCGGTTTCTTAACACAACGGCATGTTACCAAAGACTAATGCGCTTGCCACTGGCTGCAGTCTGTATTTATTGCCTATTTTAGTAGTTATCATTTCTCATTATACCCTTGCAAGATTGTCAAATAGAATGTTTCTTTTTGTAAAAGTCTTCCTCTTTTGGAAGAATCTTATGAAAATTCTTTATCTTAAATGATAGTTTCAGACATTTTGCATTATTTAAGCAGTGAATTTACTGAAAATCATCCTGAGAGGGTTGTGAATCATACAACAATTTCATAGAAGGCAGTTATGAAAAAGAATCTATCTCAGGCTAGAAAACTAGCAGAACTGGGAAAAAAAAACCACCCCAAACCAACCAACCAAACAAAAAAACCCAAACTCCAAAACCCCCCCAAAACCAGAATGCTCTCTCACTAGCAAAACTGCAAACTTTTATGAAGTTTTCAAAAAGGAGGACAGTCCCTTCGTAGTTAAAAATTGTTTAGCAAACACTTGGCTGCTTAAAAATGATCAAAGGAAAGAATCTTTAAGCATTTCTCACTTCAAATTCATGCCTGTCTAGAATTTATTCATAATAAAAAGAATTTCTAGGCCACAGAGATTGATTTCTCCTGATCACCCATATTATAAAAAAATCTTTAAGGATTTTTGCTATTTAAATTAAAAACACTGAAATCATGCCAACTGAGAAAAAAAGCTTGTGAGTGCAAATACTGACTCCTACTTTCATTTTAATACTTAGAGACCACACAACAGGTATCAAGATTTTTAAAAGAAATCTTTGATCAACTTACAGCAATTTATTCTGAAGTTCTGCTGTAAAAACTAGCTAAGTCATTGCTTTCTAGTATGTCACTCCAAAGACTAGAAAAAAATCAATAGTCTTCTTAACACCACTTAAAAATGCAGGTTACCATCTGGAAAGCTGTCATGTAATTAAGTCTTGGTACTCAGAAAGAGAAGAGAATACTAAATAAAATTATTAAAGATAGGTTTAATGTCAAAAAAACCCCCAAAATTTCAAGCAGCTCAAATTAGCAAATGAAGACAAAAGGAAGATGGCAAAGAACACAAAACTTTTCATATAGTATTATTGATCCTTGAAGATTTTTTTATTAGTGCATATGTAAAGATGAATTATGTCATTTTTAGGCTATTTATTCACTGTCCATAGTCAGATCTAGCAACAGACCACTTCGGGTAGAGGAGAAGATTTTACCTAACAATGTAATTCTGTCTCATCATATTAAGAAAAAAGTGAGAAACAACAGAATTAAAAAAAAAGTAAACCAACCTCTCTATCATCTAGGTCTCCCCTAAATTTTTATTTGCAGATTAAGAAAAAAATTACTTGGAATGATCAGCAAAATAGGAACCCATTTTTTTACTTTTTGAACATATTAATACATGTTTGTCTACAGTGTTTTGCAGACAAATAAAATTTTTTCTAAAAAACTACTTACGATTTCCTCCAGAACACAACTGCTGAAGATCCTGAAAATTAACTGAACTTCAAGGCATTTCTAAATCAAAAGTAGAGTCATGCTCTGCTTAAAGTGGTTTCTAGAGGCCTTTAAATGTTTAACTAAAAATGATACAAACTCAAGATTAAAGTGTGTCATTTTGGAAAGCAACTTGTGAAAATGTGTTTTTTGGAGCTAGGAGAACACATTGCTGTAATTCAAGGGAAGTAAACAGAACACCAGGATGTGGTGCCCATCACTAAAGAGAACACCCACAACTAAAGCAGGTATAACAGAAACTAAGTTATGGGATTAATTACACAGGCTATACAAATATTTCAGAAAAATGTCCAAAATATCAGATGAAGATTTACAAAGTTAAACTGGAAAAAATACTAAAACCCAAAAACATTTCAAAAAATGAAATGAATGAGGAAAAGCATGGAACAGAGATTTTGAAAATGGCAAAATATTTATATAAACTGTCCTTTAGCCCAAAGTGTCCACCACTTGTCTTTATTGCGCCAATTAAGGTAAAATGCAAGTACATCTCGCACTGTCCCAAAGGCTTTCCCCTATCTCTGAATTAAAATCAGCATACCTGGAATACCCCAAAGTTCTCCAGGATTGGAGAGCTGAGAGGATGAGTTTACACTGCAGAGGAATTTAAGACTTGTCTGAGGACACAAGGCAATCAGCTCAACACCATAAGTTTCTGTAAAAGCAAAAGAACTTTTACTCATGAAGTTATGCCAGAAATGCCACAGAAGGCAATGGAAGAATACTCAATGGGATACAGCCTAAGTATAACCAGAAACAACTGTTGTTTTTCTCTGCATGTAGCAGTGAAGATGCAGCTTGGAATTGCTCAATCAACTGAAAGACACATCTTTTAATCTTAAGATTTTCTCATGAACAGTCATAAAGGAAAAGAGAACATTAGGATTGTTTCTGCAAAGAAACACAATGGAAAAAATTATGCTACTACATAGACATATCTTGAGTATCATTCTCCTCACTTCATAAAATATATAGAAGAACAAGAAAAGGTTCAGAGGACAACAAGAGTGATTAAATTAGTTGAGTAACTTCTATATGAAAAGCTTTAAACAACCTAAGTCACACCAGCCCAAAAAAAGGGCAACTGAGGGGAATATGTCTGACACAAAGATAATAGGGTATGATTGTTCTCTGATTTTTCTGATACAAGATCGAAAAGCATTAAATTAAGCTAACAGATAAAAGGTTCAAAACAGATAAGGTCATACAATACATAATTCAGATGCAGAAGTATTTGCTACAGGAGACCATGGGTTTTGAAATCTTACATGAGTTAAAAAATCCCTCTAGGTTCTAGTAAAATGAAGTCAAAATGTTCAAGGACTTCAAAAAGCTCTTGAGTCAAAAATCACTAGAGACTGAGAGTGGTAGTTAGCACTGGCCTCCATTGCAACCCTCTCCGTGACCCATGAAGTTTGGCTGCATTACTTCCCTTTCTTTCTTATAATTCCAGAATCTGACATCTTTTAAAACATTTTTGTTCTGTTTCAAAATATTTTGTGAAAAACCTGTATGCATAACATAACTGACTTCAGTGGACCTGTAATATTTGATTCTAGCTGCCGTTTAAGTCACGAATGTTGTATGCTGTAAGAAAACTTAACTTACATTACCTATCACTTTTGCTAAATCCTAAGAAAATGTTATTATTGAGTCAAAATTAGTTTTCAAACTCTTACATGCTACTTTGTTAATGATATCACTATTGTATTTTGGTTTATATTGCTCAGGTAGATTCCAGCAGTCACAGGACCAATCTCCTACCTGGAAAATCTAAGCTGCTAAGTTTCCAAGTTCACTAGTTTGTATTTTGTAATGAGGAAAGTGCCAGATCTCTACCAGCTTCTATAGTCACATGATTCTTCCACGTTCCTATATCAGTGCTGAAGAAAAAAATCAAACCAGCATTATGTTCTTACTTTCATTTTGCCAAAGAAGCCCTTAATAATTCACAGATTCCACCACAAATCAATTTTTTTCATCATTCATTACAATCACTGTGGCTGGGGAGCCGTCTTGCTTTAAGGGGTCCTGGTGGACGACAAGCTGAACATGAGTCAGCAGCGTGTCGCTGCAACAACAAAAGCAAATCAGATCCCAGGCTGCATCTGCAGGGGCATTACTAGCAGAGGCAGAGACATGATCATCCTACTTTACTCAGTGCCAGACATGGAGTACTGTGTCCAGTTCTGGTCCTCACAGTTGAAAAAAGATGCAGACAGACTAGAGAGGGTCCAAAGGAAGGCCACAAAGACGATCAAAGGGCTGCAGAACCTGGCATATGAGGAAAGGCTGAAGCAGTTACATCTCTTTTCCCTGGAGAAGAGATGGCTCAAGGGGACCTCATCACAGTGTTCCAGTACTTAAAGAGCAGCTACAAAAAGATGGAAGCTCTCTCACCACAAGTAGCCACAGGGAGAGGACAACGGGCAATGGTTACAAGTTGCACTGGGAGAGGTTTCATCTTGTCAGAAGAAAGGATTTTTTTACAGTGAGAACAATTTTTCTTCAGTGGAACAACCTCCCCAGAGACCTGGTGAAGTCCCTGTTGCTGGAGATTTTCAAGACGTGATTAGACAGGGTGATAGATAATGTCATGTAGGCTCCCTTTCCCACAAAGGGTGGACTGGCAGATCTTTTGAGGTCCTTTCCAACCTAGGATCTTCTGTGATTCTATGAACCAATATTATAAAATACTTTATTAGACTTCCAGACCTGAAGTAATTGTAATTTTCTTTATTTTTTCTGCTTTTGAATTGCAAAGGAGTTGAAAACATGTGTTCCACAGCAAAAACAATGGGTAATTGTTCTGTGCTTCATGACACAAATTTCTATGTAAACTCTCACAGATTATTGCTAACATTAGACTGAGTTTGGGAATAATAACAGAGTATAAAAATTAATAAGAATTCAAAAGTAAAAGCAACCTCAAAGGGACCTAATGTACTTATCAAGCAATTAGTATAACAAGAATTAATCCTGCAATGCGTCAAGCAACCAAAGAAACAAGACTGATGAAAGAAAACAAATTTCTAACCTTGTAAATATTATTTTCAAAATAAATGATTATGTATTCTGTAAATCACATTTTGCTTATTACCTAACATAAATCCTTTACTGTCTGACGATGCATGCAAATGAAGGCAAAAAATTCTATCAAAATATTCCATCGCTGCCACTTTTTAACATGTTAATTAGAAGCTAATTGCAACCAGTCTAAGCCAAAATGTCTCCATTGTTTTGAGAAATTAAAAATGAGGTTCCAGGCTTGACTGAACTCCAGTTTCCTAAAAAGTAGGCCTGCTTCAGGGTTGTGTCTAATTTTAAACATGACAGTGTGCACTTTGAGCTTGACATGGACATAACAAGTTTCCCTGTTTTCTGTGGACGTTAGGCATAAGGTCAGTGCAAACAGATTAATTTTAAAGCGAGAGCCAAGTTCCAAGCAATACATCACTATCCATATTATTTTTCTTTTTTTTTTCTATGTGTAATTCTGGTCTTCAAATTTGTATTAGAAGAAAGAAACATTTAATAAGAATAGAGTCTGTAGTAAGATAATTAGCCCAGTCTCTTGGAACTCAGGGACAGTATATGAAATCTTGACGGAACTCCATATTTATTTCTCACGTATAAAACTAAATAAAAAATTGTTGAGTGCTCATGTCTAAAAGACAAATGTTATTTATCTTCATAATCTCTGTCGCCTACCACCGAAAAATAAGTAAATACAACTAAAAAGACAGTGAATTGCTCTATAAACTATAGATTTTGTTCTTATTTAGCATAACTGATGTATGACCTCTTTTGTGATCCACTCTTTGTCCCTTAACAACTAAAGATGTTTCTGAAAAGAGAAAGAACTCAGGAACTGATCGTAAGCATATTAATTGTTTTAATAAAATGTAATAAAATTTAGAGAGGTTGCAGTATTCCTACTAATAACATGGCCAGTGTTTAAGTTTTATAAAATTTCTTTTGCTGCATTGCTGACCTTCTCCTTATTATCCCATCACCTGACCCCATGTCAAACTTGAAAATGAAAAGGAGTAATTTTATTTGAACTTTATGTTGTTTTTCTTTTGGTATGCTATCACTTTCATAATTTTCCTCTCATTTTATCACAAGCTCCCATTTTCTCTGTCTCAACATTCTATGACTGTTTTTGTTCATGTCATACCAAAATGCTTTCTGGGTTTCTGCTAGATGATTGCAGGAACCAAGAACTTCCCGCCTCCCAGAGAAAACTTATCCAGTTCATGAATGGGTAAAAGGATTTTCCTCTATAGTAAGAATAGCAGAAATGGATCATTTTTATTCCTTGCCATTCGCCAACTCCATATATGCAAATATATAATACAGAGAACTGTTTCCTGATGTAAAAAATACAGTGTTTCTCAGAGTGGTAGTGATGTGGGTGTGTATGAGGACAATGATTACTGGGAAGCATACAACTTTTAAAATAGAATAGGTTAAAATTCTCAAATATCTTCTGCATGAAACCACTTGACAGAAATTACAAACAAATTCACCTTCAAAAAGATTGAAAAACAAATATTGTTAAACTGTGCTACTCCAGCATAAAACTTTGTGGGGCTTAATAACAGGCAACATCACTAAATAATAATAGTTTTTACTTTCCATAGATTTTTTTTTTAATAAGACAGAAATAAGACAAAATTTCCATCTCAGTCTACCTCTGATTTTAATTTTTTTTTTGTTTTAGTTATATCATTGATTTAAAATATTATTTTATATGTAATATGCCATTACATATTTATGCTATATAATAATATTTGTACCACAAACTAGAATTCCTTTAATTACTTGAATTAATAGCTTTTTCACATTGTTTAGTTTCAGATCTTTATGAAGATATTATATTCTAACACAGAAAAATACATGAAATTTGTTGCAGGCAAATTTCACAGTGCATTCATTACCACTGAGGCAGCGGTTTTGGAGTTCTGGATACTCTTGTCTCCTTTTTTCCTGCACTTGTGTGTTTGCAGGATTCGCCCTCAGAAAAGGTAGGTCAAAAGCTCTTCTTTACCAGTTTTTTTCATTGATACTCAGAATCCACACAAAGGTTACTCCAAAGTTGTAATGCATCAGGCCAAGTTCACTACATTCTGTGCGA
Source organism: Larus michahellis (assembly GCF_964199755.1). Taxonomy (NCBI): domain Eukaryota; kingdom Metazoa; phylum Chordata; class Aves; order Charadriiformes; family Laridae; genus Larus; species Larus michahellis. The sequence goes on from NC_133930.1 coordinate 68,237,810, forward strand.
ATGTTTCAATCAACTTCATTGGGGTTTGGATCAAGTTTTATTTACTTGTCATTGTGATTTGGATGCATCTACCTCATTGCAAAAGAACTCTGACAATTAATTTTGTCCAGTAATAACTAGCCTTTGATTAGCGTGACACAGTACACTAGCAGCTAGACAGTGAAAGACGTATTTGTTTCACAAAAAACTAGTGAACTACTAGTTAGTCTTGTCAAATTTAAGCAAGTAAAACACTTCACTTCTGCAGGCAAATTGTTAACTTTGTAAAGCATGATGCTACCGGGAAATACATAAGTAAATAAATAAATAAAGGCAGAAAATCAAAGATAGCATTTTTTTATTGTTTTGATGAGATACAGAATTATGGTTCTAAGAATTTTTTGAGAAAACTAATGAAATAAAAATTGGCAGCCAGTGTTGCCCCTTGCTGCTTTGCATCAGTCATGTCAAAATACAATGATACTTTTTCTAATATGGATTTTGTCACCTTTTCTAAAATGCCAGCACCATTTGTTGTGCGTTGTGGTAATTTGCCTGGGAGCTGTTGTCCTACCATCAGCCATTTCTGTATTTGCCAATGTACATTTATGTTTTCACTTTTTTATGGAAAAAGATGCTTGCCATTGATGCAAGCTGACCAAAGATGTCAGATTGCATGGGGCAGCTGCATTTTCACACAAGAGCTGTGTGAGCTTTTAAACAGCAAAATTGGTCTTCATGATTCCTTTTTATGTAATACAAACTTAAAGCAGAGTAAGCTGATGGAAACAATGTCTCTAGGCAGACAAGATATTATAGTATTTATTAGTGCAAATCTCCTGAGAGATCATACTACATTCTAACGGTGGTGTAAATTAAGCTAGTCTCATCATCAGTTCTTACAGAGGAGATAAAATAAGTTAACAGCTACATCCATGTTCTAACTGCCCTCCTTGCTTCCTTTTCATTTTCCTTGAACCCCAAATACACATTGATACGTGAGTATTTGTGTCTCACACTTTCGTTTGGTATATCTTTGACAAAAATAATAATAATAAAAAAGCTTATCTTCTCTCTACAAAACAAATGTTCTGAACAGGAAGATCTATGTCAGTGCAAATTGCCAGTCAACAGATTTAACATTTCAGTGTCATCTCGTGTGTGCCCAGAGCATAACAAAATTATTTAACTTCTATTTCTTAGATATCTCCTCTCAAAAAGCTGCACTCACAAGCTTTCTAGCGCATAATCAGTACTTCAGTACTTTACACCCAGCTGTGAAAGTTGTTCGTTTACCTGTCACCACTGCAAGTACACTGCCAGGCCCTTACTAGGCATCTTGAACACCCATTACGGTTTGATAATAGAAGTTCCGCTACCCCATGTTCAGAATCCACAGATTCTGAAGCATTTTTGTGAGTTCAATGCCCTAAACCAATCTGTGCATTATTTTTGCTCTGTGTGAACTCCCTAGGGATGTTGAGAGTCTAGGGACTGTTGATAAGCCTATTGAGCATAGTGCTCTACACAAAAGGCAGAGAATGCAAATAAAATTAAAAAAACAAATAAGATATCTATCCAAAAAATATCTTGAAATGTTGCATTAATTTTCTCTTGACATATATTCAGGTTCGCACTTGCTTTGTTTCTTGGTGAGGAGAAACAGAAAAGAGTTGTTACCTTTCAGTCTTTTTGTTCAGTCATGTCAATGAAATATAGGAGGAGCTGGCTATAGTATTTTCTTGGCATATATTTCACTAGTAAAATTTTTAATTAGTTCCAGCCACACAATCCTTACCAAGGAAGGCAGGAAAGACAGCATCTCAAATAACCGGCTATAGGAAGATATTTTGAATACTTAGACACAGCTGATATTTAACATACAGTATGCTTTGAAATAATAAACATGAAGACCTTTTACTCTGTGCTCTTCTTATGCAATGACTTTCAGAGCAGAACTTGCACTTTAAATAATAAGGTTTGTGTGCATAAATCCTGAATTTCTTTGAAATGTGCCTCTAAGGAACCATTGGCCTTTTCCATGTAGCTCTGCATCTGTAAAAGACTAGAGTCAGCCTCAGGGCCTCTCTGAATAAACAGCTTTTATTCAGCCTCCGGGACTGTGGAATGGAATAGGTGTTTTACTAAAATGCAAACAGCAGTGGCCCACTTCTCTTTACTTCAGTTTGCAAACACTAATTTATTTGAACCGATTGGCGTTGGGAGTCTTGATTTCCCCTATGCGGTTCACTTAATATGTTTTTCTGTTAAGCTTCTTATGATGGGAGCATTCGACCTGTTTCCTACAAGAGGATAAACACGGACAGATTAATCAGAACAGCGATATCATCAGGGCTCTTTACTCACTCAGCAGCTGAGTCTTCTGTACAGCTCCGTGACTTAACTCTCAGACCCATGCCTTCTCTGCTCAAGCCTTCCCAGACCTATGTGTACTGAACTGCTTTACAGTTCCACCCTTACCCAGTGAGGTACCTCAGCCCCAGTGAAACCACACAGTAATAAGAGGACAGTTAATAAGATTTTTCCATTGTACTTATTTACTAAAGTTTTCCTATTCACCCTCTTTACTATGATCACTGGCATTAAGCTACAAAAACTGCACTCTATGAAGCTATTTTTACCTTTTATATTTTTCCTTTTCTTACGTTAAGATTGGAGTTTTCATGTCTGCTAGGAACCTAATGAAACTCGGTCCTCTGTATTTTACTGTCCCCGGTCTGGAGAGTGATCTGTACTGTGTTAAGTTTTATTTTTCTAGATAAATAATACTGTGGTGAACTGATCAGTTAACAACCTTTTTAATATTATTATTATTATTATAATGTACATGACAGTCTTACACTGAAACAAGGGGGATTTCTTCCGTCTGTTCTGCAGTCTGAGGAACAGCCCTTTTTTCCTTACCGAAAAGATGAATGTCCAGAAAAGGCTGAGCCACATTTCAGGAGATTAAGCAAAGATTCTGAATTAATGTGTTTAATTTATTGAAAATATTATGTTCTCTTCCCTTATACAAAAAGCTAAATCACAATAAATGGACTGGAATAGACTAGATTTTCTCTTACGAAGTTCTACTTTTTAACTGACCCTGAAAATACAAGCAGTTCCTTTCCTGCCTATCTGCCTAAAACAGAATGTGTAAAAATACATACAGCTGTGTTATATTTTGAGTCAAGTCTTTTATTTATATGAGTTTCTGGCTTTTATGAATGGACAAGAAGACTAAAGGGCAGAATGCAGGCTATTTAGCTCTTCAGTAGACTCAGTTTATGTCTCATACTGATGACAAACATATAAAATTCTCCAATTGCTTAAGTTATTTTTGGAAAGGAGAAACTCACACCCAAAGCAGTTTTGCCACAATAAGGGATGACATATATGCATTAGAAATTTCTGCACAGCTACTGAAGTTTCATCAGAGTTTCCTTTCCTTCTCTCTAAAGCACAATCTTCCAAGTAACCTTCCAGAATAAACTACTCAGGGCTAACAAATTAGTTTCCCAACTCACTATAAACAGGAAAGCTGATCCATTTAAAGCTTTCACATAATTCTAACCATTTGCACACGAACAAATGATCGGGAAAGCTTTACAGGAAAACAAAAAGGCCAAGGTCTGAGTTTTCACTTCTACTACTGATACAATTGAAGCTTTTTTAGAGCCATGAATGCGTGTTCTCAAGACTCTTGCTTGTGTTATGCATCTTCTTTGACACGAGAATTTCAGCCTCTGCAGGTTGAAGGTATAGTGCAGGTATAAAATATATTGGAAAAAATCAAAAGACATATATGCAGAGGCAGACTGAGCTTTAGATACTACCTTTACAATTAAACTAGCCTCAGTTTGTCATCCAGAGAAGATAAGCCATGTGGACTTTAGGTACCTTTTCTTGAAGAGGGCAGCACTTAATTTTACCCATATGGGGGTTACCCATACAGGAAAAAAAAAAAAGAAAAAAAAAAGAGAAGAAGAAGATACAAGCAAACTGTAATTCTGGAATTACAAGTGGCTGGCATAAAGCAAAAACTATGTACAATATGTACACTGTGCTATGGCTCTGTGTTAGAAGAACCTATACACACAAATTGTCAAGCTAATCTACTTGAAAACATTTCTGTATACCAGGCTGTGAAGTAGTTCATAAGAAAAGAATAAAAAAAAAAAAAAATAAAGGACGACATCATTGGTAATTTTTAGCCCATCATTTCCTAGCCACTGTTGAGTCAGTGTGTAATCTTCACAGCAAGTATACATTACAGCATAAGGAAACTGGAAGATTACAGTGCAATGCTTTTGCAGACTTGTTGTTTAGATCCAGATTTTTTTAAGTCTTATGATACACTTTAATTTAAATATTTCAGTGAAAATTAGACACAACTGAAGATTTAAGAATCTGGGCCTTAATACCTCAAATACTTCCCCCCCCCCCTTTTTTTTCCTTTTTCTTTTGGGGACATAGGCCTAAAATTAAATCTTCTTCTGCCATACAAGGTCATAAAGGGGGCATCAAATTGTGAATTTAATACTGTTCAGCTGTTCACAGATAATAAGATAATGGACTAGGCAAAGTGAGCATATGCCCTTGCCAGTAGTGCAAACCAAATGTGCAGATGATTCCTCATATGCCATGCCCAAGACATATGTACATGTGTGAGAGAGAAAGAGGATGGGAAATAGGTCAAAGAAGAGAGCTAGGCTAATCTTTCCCTTCATAACATGAGTCATTACTACCAGGTAATTCAGTGACTCAGTTCCTGCCCTGTATTCTGTAGAACTTTAACAGCACTTCATTCACTTCTTTTTCAAAATTACCACTTTTACATGCCAATTTCCTTAGGATAAATGCTTGGGAGATGATTTACCCTGCAGAGCAAATAGTATGGACAAATACCAAGGTTAGTTTTTCTGCTTAGTTTAAGTGCACTCCAGGATTTGAATTTGATGATGCTGCTGAGCAGATCTGGAGGGAAAGAAAAGGAGTTTGTTGCACGCTTTGGTGGGTACTGCTTCAAAAGGCATATTAAACCTAGATTCGTCTACCTCTACCTGCTGTTCAGACAGAATTTGAAGAGGTTCAGAGAATTTGAAGAGAATTTGCGTCTCTTCTTAACAAACTCAGAAAACAATCCTAGTGGTCTGATTTCTTTCAGATTTCTGCTGCTTAATGTGAAAAAAGTCTTCTTGCAACTGACTTCATTTATAGTCATACACACTTTAATCCATTGTTCTCAGGGTATTTTAGTATATCTAAAGAATACGAGATATGAACACAAGCCACTAATATTCTTCAGATACACCAGAATAGCTCTTCTGTGTCAGGCCCATCATGAGAAATATTATTTTATTTACGTGTCATCATTGAAAACCTTTGAATGAATATCTTGTGACTTGTTCACTTACTTACACAACGCAACCTCCTTTCCCATGTCATTCAGTTCAGTGTGAGCAAAGATTAAATTAGTATGGGCATTATCCTTCTTATTTACTTGGATAAAACTGTCCCATGTAGTTACACAAACATGAGTATGTGAAAATTAAGATGTTTTTCTCAGGTTCAATTTATGAAAATTTTACTTAGCCTAGTAATAACTTTCTAGAAGTTAGGAGGCAATATCGTATTCTTAATCTCTATGTCGCAGCATGGTAGACTAGATAAACTGTTTAAATGGGTTTGCTGATTTTGGGAGAACCTTTTTGCATAGATTGGCTGACATTGCAATTATGTTGCAATAGATTTTGTAAATGACTCCATTAAAAAAGATTAGACCCTGTCCCAGTAGCCTGTCATGATAATATGATTCACAGAGCTTGTAGCGTTACAGAAATATATGACCGTGCTGAGATTAACATTATGTTTGCTTAGATACCATGATGATTTACAGTGATATTCACCCTAAAAGGACTTAAAAAAGAAGTTTCAGGGCTTACAGTGATGGCATATGAGGGGGAAGAGATATTTTTTTAGCGTTAACTCTGCTAACCAGGCTTCTTTTTTTTTCTTTTTTTTTTTTTTTTCAATTTGTCCCATGATGTGCTCTTGGCCCTTTTGATTTCCCTTCTGGAAGCTGATCCTTTGAACAAGTAATTAAAAAAAAAAAATAAAATAAATAAATATTCTTTAATTCTCATATAATTGATTTAACCATGAGAGAAATAGGCTGTGCTCTTTATTCAATTGTTCTGACTGTACAAAATGTTTACTTCCTTATAACATTTGTTGTGGGCAGAAAAAATTATAAACAAAGGTAAAGACTAAAGCCAGAATACTGAGTGTCTCAGATTTGATTGAAACAGTTTAATCCCCTTGCAGAGCATTAGTGAAGACATTAAATAAACCTTGATGTAGAAAGCTGTTTCAATCAAATCTGTAGACGATTCTAAACGGAGCAGACTTGTAAATATCAAGGAGAAGAAAAACAAAACAAAACAAAACCAAAAACCCCCACAAACAAACAAACAAACAAACAAAAACACCCAAAAAGCCTCCCACAACAAATTAGCAGAAATGAGAACCACATGCAGAAGGTCAGAAAAGTTTTAGGATATAAAAGGGAAGACAGATTTCTGGGCTATAGGAACCAGTCCCCTGATATGGAATTGATACATACAATCTGCTTAAAAAGTGTTATTCATTATTGTTATACCAGCACACTGTCCCAGGTTGTTCCAGCTTTTTATGTATCACATTCTTTTATTCTGAATTCTTATAGCTGGCAGTCAATAAGAGGGACACAGAAAATGATTCTCCGAAGGTAGTGTGGAGACAGAAAATTAGATACATTTTTATAGAAACATGAAGCCAAAGGGGCTCAATGTAACCTAAACCCCAAATTAATATTCCATACAGATCTCTTTTAATAAGTTGTTGCCACTGTTTAACCTGACGTATTAATGGGAGAATCTGAATGGTTTGGTGCATAGAAATTTATTGCCAAATCAAAAGGAGAGAAGAGCTATAGGTATGAGAAAAGTTCATTTTAAAAATAGTTAAGATACTAATCTCAGCATGAAAGCAAGAAAGTGCCAACACGAATACAAACGAATAACTTGGGAATGAACTGAATTATAGTTCAAGGATGAACAGTGAGACCCAGAAGTCTGCACACAAAACCCAACCATGATAAATAATACTACTAAGGTAACATTCAGGAGTTAAAATAAACTTAAATTTAACTAAATAAATTAAACTTAATAAACAAAAACTTAAATTTCAAATTCAGTTTTGACTTAAAGTATTTTGACTAAATATACTTGAGTATATTTTTATAACCTATAACACACACTGTAATAATATTTGTAGTTGAGCTTTTTTTTAATTCTGATTCTCTGTAAATGTTTTGCTTGATCTTAAGCAAATATATTGAATGAATTTAAATCAGTTAGAAATACATTTTAGAATTATTTTTGGGCTTGTTTGGTCAATGAGGTGAAAACTTAGATATTCCCAAAGCTCAAAGAAACATGTTCAGTCAATCCACCTCCCCAAGAGCTACAGTGTAGTAGCTCTTCATTCCCTATGTGTGATAAGAACTTAGATTTCTTCTGGGAAAATGGAATACGGATCTTCCTTCAGTATTTTTAATCTCAATAAGAATTTTTTTCTACTCCTGCTTTTTCACCCACAAGCACAACACATCTGTGCAACTCTGTTAAAAGTGCTGTATCTTTAAGTGGCTGAGGCCAAAACAGATGTGTTCCCCAAAGCATAAAAATTGGAGGTATTTTTGCAAGAATAATTTCAGCTTGTAGTCTAAGTAGTGTTTTTTCAGGTTGCAAAACCCACCAGTTTGGCCATTCCGCATTTCTTGAAGATATGAATCTCAAGATATAAAGTCCTTCTTAAAACAAATAGAAACATTGTTCCTGAAGATAATATGTGAAATTTTCTTTCACATGTGGCATTTTAAACAAATGAAGCCTGGTAGATTTCACAGCTTTGGTTACTCTGTATACTCGGTAGTATCACATATTGATGAATAAGAGCATAAAAATTATGTAGGCATGCGGTTTCCTGGTTTTTACCTATGTTATTTTTTGTTCGGTTACAGTGTGCTTCCCCTCTCACCACAAAAATTAAGAAAGAGGTGCTCTTCTGAGAAAGATTGTTTACCAAAAATCACAACAGCTAGGAGATCTGCCAGTATCATGCCCTTGAAGTCAACTCTCCAAAATATAGTGGCAGCTTTTTGTTGGAATAGCATGAACAGAAGCAGGAAAAGGTTTCAGCACAAAGTCAAAGTGTTTCCCAGACCATGGAAAGTGAGACATGCAGAAAGAAAAATCAGGTTGTGCCTGCAGCCCAGGCAACACGAGGGGACTCAAAACAGCTGGCTGACAACCAGTTGTAGATTATGGGGCCCCAAAAGTATGCCCGCCCACTCTCAGTCCTAAGAAAATCTTTTTCTCCCCATCATGATAGGGCCTGGCTGTGTGCCACTCCCCCAGCTCCAGCAGGGCCCTGTGGGGATGGGGATGGGATGGTGGCCTGCAGACTGTGGTACTCAGGCTGACCCATGCCCTGGCAAAGAGAAAACTGAGGTTACGCTGGGGCCCAGATGGTGTTAACTAGTGCTTCTTGCTGGACTGCACCAGTCACAGTTTCACGCACCGTGCGGTTGGCAATCCCTGTTCACCTCTGTCTGGCACAAACAATTGAAGCCTGGCTTTCAAAGAGGTTCTACTCTGTCGCCCTACTGTGTCAAAAGCAAAAAAGTACGATCAGAATTTTAAAAGAGATTAGACATTATTTGCTGGATACTATTGGGAGAATGTCTGTAAATTCAACGATGAAACCAAAGCTGGAGTCTTTGAAAAGTTTAGTAATCCATTACTGAGCTGTTACCGCTTTTTTTTTTTGAAAGTCTATTTTGTATTATAGCAGCAAGTTGTATTATATTTTGCTCTTTTTTTTTTTCAAAACGCTTTGCTTTTCTGTCACAAACTCTTCTGTCAGTTCAGCAGTTATCTTTTTTGAAAATGAATCAGCCTTTGATTTATTTAATGTTAATCTAAACCTGTGTCGCAGACAGAAATTGTGTAAATCTTCAGTGGATTTATTCATAATATATGCTCAGACGCGTTTTACCATCTCTTCAGACTAAATATTAATGTTTTAAATAATACCAAGCTATAAAACTATTGGAAACCAAACACAAGGAAAGTGCTGACAAGGATTTGCTGAGACAGGAGTATGTTAAATAAATAACGAGCAAAGTGTGTGAGAGAAGAATTATGTGTCACAATACCAGCTGGGAAAGAAAACTAATTCAGTACTGATGTAAGTAAAGGACAAGAACTGATGATATGTGCAATGATAAATATGAGAGCATAGCTAGTCTTCATCAGAAGGAAGCTGGTAGGGTCTCAAGTGAGCTGGGCGGTCATGGGAGGAGAAGGCCTCTGCTACTCTTGTGATCACACAGTGAGCTGGAATAACCAGCCCGACAAAGAATGTTTCCTTTTCTTTCTTGCTTGCCAAGTTATCTTTCTGCTCTTTTGGGGAGCTGAATCAAATTGTTATGTGATCAGACAAGTACCACAGAGAGGGTAAAACAAAGTGGGCAGGTAGGAGAGAAGGAAACACGTCATATGTCTTTCAGTGGAGAAGAGCTGTTGATTTAGCACAAGTCACCTTATGAAACTATACTCCTTCTCTAGGTGAGATAGAAGATGCTTGCTCTAGCATGCTCTAGGTGAATCTGCTTTAGCAGAGGGGGTGGACAAGATGATCTCTGAAGGTCCCTTCCAACCCTTACCATTCTGTGATTCTGTGATACCCTCAGAGATTTGCTCGCAAAACCTCTTCACAGAAGAGGCAGTCTACTTCTGACATGCCTAGACCAAGGAAGGGCAGGATTTGCGCAAACATTTGTGTGCTTGAATTTTAAAAATTGCAGAATTTTATTCTCTGCAGCTTTTCTCTTTTGATAGTGGAAAACAGTCATCTGGAGACAACCTGTGTCAGAAAAATACAGAACAAGCTACTACACAGTTTTCCATGAGCTTTTTTATCCTTAAGTGGAACACAGCCTTTTGTATATATTACCAAAGATTGCTGCAAATAAAAATACAACACTGTAAATTTTAAAGACCTTGTAAATATCACCACTTCTTTTCACATTAATACAGTACTTACCAGAAGCTGGTCAAACTGGTTCGGAATATTTCAATAACAGGTTCACTCATGAAACCAGAAGCTATATGATAGCTGGATGTGTGCACTGGTCTCTGAAGAGGCTTCTATCAGCCTTTACAAACTCCAGAGCTCTTCCTGGACTAGCTTTATGTGAGGCATCCTCAGACAAGTCTTAGCTAGTAAGTCACATGGCTTGTGTTTACTTTGACTAAAAACCCAAACAAATCCAACAGTGTCCTTGACTGGCTGGAGCACAGATCTGGATCAGAGAGGTCAGAGACGTTCTACTGACCGCTATGAGCAGAGGTCAAGCTGATGAATAAGGCCTGATTGTTGCAGGGACAGAGACAAAACCCTCATTGCTGGAAAAGTAGAAAGGGCAGGTATAAAAAACGTGGAGCAAGATGAAAGGGAGAGACGAAAAATAGATTATTTTAGCTACTTTTTCAGGACTTATTCAAAATATTTTGTCATTTGCTCAATTTGATGAATGATTTGAAGCACTGTTTTGGTGTTCCCAGTTAACCTGGGATCGTAAACGTATCATAGAACAAGGATAAACAAGTATTTTTTGCTAATTGTAAACCTTCAGTGTTACTTTGCAGTAATAGTTGTCATGTGAAAGCAGTTCTTCTATTTGATGGAGAGAGTTCTTCATGTATATCTTAGTTTCCGTCTTGTAAATTTGTAAGTATTGAAAGAGAATTTAAAAGAACTCTATTCCCAACTTGGTTAGTTAAAATTATGAAACAACATATACTGAAATGATAAATATTTCTTATAATCTTTTGTAGAAGGTAGCCATTTTTAAACAGTTTATAAAAAGTAAAAGCTTGTAAATTCTGAAGCTAAACTTATTTTCTAAGCTTTCTAAGGAGTCAAAGTTTTGTCTCTCTCTGCTAAGTTCTGTCACAATTTGTAAGTTTGGTAATTTTTTAAGAGCTGCAGGGTTGCATCAAGACCTGTAAATACTCCACAAAATGAGAATTCTACTCAGAACTAAGAAATGCATGTCTTTATAATAAAAAAACAAACATCAAAATTTCAAATGTAGCTATTGAAAAATATAGCTGTATATTTTGGAATGCTGTGCTTCCTTGGTTCAATTTTTTCCCCAAGTACCTCGTTCTGCTTGTAACCGTGTCAGTAAACACAGTGCCATGTGTTACTGAATATCATCTTCTAATAATCCAAGTAACCAACCTGATGCCGGGTATCTGTCTGCCTAAAAGGTAGGATGACCCTTCTGACGCTGTTCCTTCCATACTCCCGAGTACACAACTTTGAAATGACAGATCTGCTTTTCAGTTTCTCCTTGAGAAAGCAATACATGAGCCTCCTCTAGGACTGTCTTCATTGTAGTCTCTGGATTATTTTTACCTGATTTTTAGCTGTAATATGTTGGAGTCCCCAGGGATGTGGCATTTCCAAAAGTTTTCACTGAAAATAGTGTGAATGGCAGTGGAATATGGAGGCACAGTAATGACTTTTCAAAATAAAAAGTGTCAGTATTGGCCAAAAGGTGCCACTCCTCTGAGAAAAGATTTTAAACGAGTTTTATATGTAAACTATTTTACCTATGGTTTCTGTTTTATTCCATTCTTTATGCAAACATGCATTGGTATTTATGCCCTTGACTATTTTGCAAACTAAGTGGTGGACCTCTTGCTGCAGATTCAGTGCTTGATCTTGCAGAATCCACACAGATCAAAGAAATGCCATGTCAGATCAGATCTAGATGCTGGAAATGCACATTAACTCAAGAATTACATCTGAACTAATAATCCCCAAGTCTCAACAGGGCTCCAGAACTGTAACATCTCTGCACCATGTCTGGACATAACCTAGATTACACCTGACAGCTCAGTGCTTCTGCTTTATGTTGCCGTGTACTTTCCAGGCTAGGGTTAGGACAGATCAAGTCCATACGCCACACAAGCCCTCACTGACATTGTGTTGTTGGTTTCTCTAGGCTTCATAAATCTTTCTGACATACTCTAGGCTACAGGGCTTGTAAGGTTCTAACATAGATCCTAGATTTCAAACTAGAAAAAAAAAAAGTCCGAATTTACCTGTCCTGTAGCCAAATTGGAATTTACTCATTTTTGCTCAGTTAAGTTTAATCTCTTTTGTTTCTATCCCTTGCTTGTGCATCTCCTTCAATGACTATCTAAATAGCAAATAACCCACTAAAATGGATATGCCTACAGAAGCAGGCATCATGTTCATTAAAATAAAACTGATACTCCCCTGTCTGTCATCACACACATTTGCAATTTTCATCAAGATTTTCATCCCATTGATGAAATTAATTCACACTTATGGTGAAGACCCCTCATCTTTTAAGGAGACAGAGGGATTTTTTCCATTTTTCTACCTTTCTCACTGAGGGAAGCCGATGCAGATGTCAGTTATGACAGAAAGACATAAACTACCCATGTAACAGAATGTGTCGCTCATTTGGAAAACAGGATAACGTTGGCCTCCTAAGGCAACTGCATTCCTCACGGGTACTGGTACATAGAGACTTCCCAGTTGTGGGTGTACAGGACAGGCAATTCTTAGTAAGCTGAAGCTCAGCTGCATTTTGAGAGCCCAAATTCTCTGTTTAACACAGTGAAGAAACACACTTCTGTATTCATATTGTACTACTTCTACTGCTGGAAGCGACACTTTACAACGTATAGTTTTCTTCTGTCACTTCTATTTCATGCTGCACAATTTTATTTTCTCACAGACCACTGAAAGAAACAAAGCGTTCATTTCAGATGCTGAGTTGGTTCAATAATAATGATCAAAGAATTTTCAGTTAAACTTAGTCTTGGCAGCAAATTAACTCAGGCACAGGTTTCCTCTAGAATATTGTTGGCATCTAATTTGATACAAACCAGTGACACTCTGACTTCAACATCTGGGAAACATTTCTGATATCTGACACAGATTTCTAGAGCTGCAAAGACTGAGATGGCAAAGGGTTCCTCAATACTGGTATTCCAACATTGTGATTAAATGCCTTCAAATGTGTAATACAGCATAAAGATGTGACAAGACAGCATTCATCATCTTCCTTTTTCTCTCCCCCCTTGAAGATAACTGTGTTATCTGTAACCCTGAATCTTGCATCAGTTGCTACTTGAAATCTCTGTAACTCTGTGTGTTTGGTCAGAATGCTTTTCTTATGCCTCATACATTACTGTCACTTATCATGTGAAAAGCTCTTGCAGAATGTGGTATATTTTATTTTGCTGCACCACTGCAGCTCAGTTGTAATTCAGAGAATATAGCCCATTTTCTTCAGGATTATGTATCTATCTATCAGATAAATGTAGCCTGCAAGTCCAACGTGATTTATGGAAAATTGTGTTTATAATGAATAGTCCTGCTAGAGAAAAATAGATTAAATTGTGCCCTAAGTTACACAAAAACCTATCAGTTTATCTCTATGGTCCTCAGTTCTACTCCAAGTATAATTTAAGATAATTTGGGGCATGATCCTTTGTATGACTCAATATCTCTGTACTGATCTCAAGTCACTGTTTACAAATGCTCATTACTTTAAAATATACTTCAGATAAAGGAAAATTACCATATAAATAACTTCCAGTCCTCATTCCTCTTCCCATTTCCTACCCACCTAGGCTTTTTCTTGTGATATTTTCATGCAAGAAATCATAGGAAGTTAAATACATTTTATTGTTATTTTTATGTGAACTGATTTTATGCAACTTGTCTAAAAGAATAGAAATAAATAATGAAATAGGCTGGTAAGGACATTCTCACTGAAGAGTCAAGTCTGCCTTCATTCCCATCTGAGCACTGCAGTGTTTTCATATGGCAGTTTAAAAAGCGTACAATAGTATCACACCATTTTGGCAATTTTTTAAATTTTTTTATTTATGGGACAAAAGAATTTAACATGCATGCCAGGATTTTCTCTACTTACTATTAATGTTGAAACCGTACTGACTCCAGTGAATGAAAAGTGGCTAGATAGTGTAATTAATTAAAAAATGTGGCATAGTTTAATTTGTATTGACAAAAACATACTGGTATTCTGCCAGATCAATTTCCTTTGGGATGCACCTTTTGAACCATAGTCACATTGCAACTTTCCAAATTTGGGATGTTAGGAAACAGGTGGATTCCTAGGTAGAGAATCCAGTAATGAGTAGTTTCCAAAGGATGCCTTTACTTTTTCTCCTTCCTCCCACCTCCTTCCCCACCTGCCTGGCATGGTGGCTGCAGCACACACTGTGTCTCAGCTGCGCCCCAGGACCAAGCTGAGCTATACCTTTGGGCAGTGACACAAATGTCGCATTTCCCGCTCTATTGGCCTTAGAAGCTTCACATCATTAAGCCCCTTGCCTTATGTCGGATTTGGCTAGTGGTGGCCAAGAGATCAAAAAGTGGGACATACAGGCAGACAACACAATTTTGTAGGCCTGTTTCCTCAGAGAACTAGGCAGGAAACCAAGCGAAGAGCATAAATTTCAAGTAAAATAAAATAACCTGTGGAATCATAGAACCTGTGTGCAAAAGCTCATTCAATGGAGATAAACTTTAAAGATTAGACCATGAATATGAGCAATATGTGTGTTTTTCTCTCAAGGTTTCAATAAAAAAAATAAAAATTATACTCACTTAAACCTACACAGATTAGCATGTCATTTAGAGGGCCAGACCTGTATTTTTCTGATTTACTGATAGTTGCTTTTTAATCTATGGTGTTTTAGGCAGAGATTTAACAGATGGTTTGGATTTTATCTAAGCTGTCATGGCTGGCTGCTACATTGAAAACAACCCAAAACCTGAAATAAACACATCTGGATTAAAAAGATCAAACATTAAGTAAAATAATCTGAACTAATGCCTGTTCTGCCTAGTTTGCTGAAAAGCATAAAAATAATGGGAATGAAGGGCGTTTGATTACAAAGTCAGGACCACTGTGATAACATCTGGAAGCCAAGCTCCTCTTTCCTATGCCCTCTCCCTCCCCGTGCCACATGCCCTCCCCTCCTGGCATATAGCATATCATCTAGTACAATAAGGGAGCTATTCAGAGCTCTCAATAGAATGACTAGCTTCGTTTTATTAATTTACACACATTCTGCTTGGTCCTAAAGCAAGACAGATACAACAGCATTGCTTTTACTTCATTCCTGCTAAAAATTAAATTCCAGAATTATAAGTTTTGGGTTGTATTAAGATGTAGAATAGTCTCAAAAGCAATATTCTTCACTGAAATACAGTTATTGATAGATAAGAAAGGAAAACAGATTCTCTTTCTGGCCCTTAATGTTATTTTAAAACCCATGGTATCATGATGAGGTTCATTGTCTACTTCAACAGAAAGAACTGAAACAGATACCAACATTTAGAGGAGATGAAGTGGTACTTTTCCCTGGCCTGAAAGCACCAGAACACTGGCGGAAGATGAATTTAGGTGCAGTGTTACAACTTCTTGCTATAAGGAATAATTGCATTCTACAGATACTCTAACTTTGGGATGAACATTACTCCAGGAAACATAGTGGCCACATGGAATACAAACAAAAAAAGCTTTGAGTTGAAAATATACTGTGATCAGTGCTCATTAGCCAAACAGCTGAAAAGCTGCCGTCATATTATATATTGCCAGCTAAACTGCTGCACGTTGACATCCAAAATAAATAACATAACCACTAGCAGAGCTAAAATTGAGGTGTAGAAGTTCCTTGCTCCCAAGAATAATAGTTGATGTTATATCTGTGTAAACCTCTACTTTGATAACTGCAGAATTAAAAGTCAATAAGAACACTTTCCAAAGCGTACTTATAACCTGACAGAAATGGTGTGTATTAGGATGAATCATTCATCCTTTTAACAAGTCTGATAGCTATAATATAGTGGACCAGGTGATTTATTTCTTTAAGCATTTTGCTAATAACCTCTTTTGAAGTTTTTGTGCTCTAGGAGAAAAGAAGCATTTTAAATACATGCATTTTGGTGGAATAGACCATTTCATAAAGAACACACCAAAATGGATGTGCTGAAGATTTTTTTTAAATAAGAAAGAAAAAATTCAGGTACTATAAATACGGTAGTGGTGAACTGCAACAGCTTTTTTTGACAGTTCAGATCCCAAAAGGGAGACTACGCGATGGACACTCCTTTTCCTATTTGCATCTTCATAATGGTTAAGAAATTTTTAACATGGAAAGGAATATTAAGCAAGTATTCTACATTGCTTAATCCATCTTAAAATACAGTTCAGGAGCTGAAATCCAGGAAGCATGCCAGCACCTTATAATGAGATAACGTTCAACAAACCACTAGAAAATACTCTATGGATCACTTCTTTGAGATGATATTTCAAAAACAGTACACTGTCTGAAAACACAGGCTAATTTTCATGCGCTCACACCACAGCAACTGTCTCTGCCTCTTACTACAGTGTTAATACAAAGTATCTTGGCTGCAGACTGAGCTGACAGATTTTATTATAGCTCCCTTGTACGCTTACTGCAAAGTCACCAATACATTATGCTTTCAATTTTTTTCTCTGTAGAGGGATATGATTTTACAATTCTGTTAATAATCTGTTAGAGAAATTAAGGGCTCAGAGCCAAAGAAAAAATAACCATTGTTATTACACCAAAAGATTTACGAAAGAACATAATGGGCTCTTAACATGAAATATACACTTTTTAACAGAAAGATGATGATGTCCTAGGTTAGTGAAGTAGTGCATTTAAGAAATACCTTGCAACTACACACACTATAATTTCAATATTAATGGCATTGTCAGACTGCTTAAAAACACTTCATTTAAAAAAAAAAAAAGAAAAAAACACTCTTTAAACAATCTGTAAAGTATGCATTTGACTGAGCATGAGCCTTTTCGAGGTCTTTGTTAATAGCTGCCTGTGGCTTACAGGTAGTCAATACAGATTCTTGTCTGAAGTAGTCTTTTCTTACCTACTTTATTCAGGTAGGTGCAAGATGTTTTCGAATCCACTGTCATCAAAATATGACTTTCAGGTCAATGAAGCCATCTTGATTAGTCTTTTTTCT
Organism: Larus michahellis; assembly: GCF_964199755.1. Lineage (NCBI taxonomy): Eukaryota > Metazoa > Chordata > Aves > Charadriiformes > Laridae > Larus > Larus michahellis. Next base: position 68,254,997 of record NC_133930.1, read on the forward strand.
TCCTATAGCCATCAAGAAAAATGCCTATCTGAGATTTATACTGTTGAGAATTGTTGAAGGCACTTGTAACAATTTGGCAAAACAGAACACGCATGTCCTCGACCATCAAGATGGTGTATTATTTGGAGCTCTAGTCGAGTGACTCCTGCTTCCAAATCTCCCAACGACCACGGAAATGTCACTGATCCAAAATAGCAAATGTTCTTTTCTCTCACATTCAATCAAGATATGGTTTTCTAGCTGTGCTTCACTGCCAGGATATGCTAGTTTTAAAAATGGCAAAATCAGGGAGTGACTTTGAAAGTCTTCCTGAGTCAAAAACAGATTCACAAGATAGCCAGCAATCATTCAAGTGAACAGACAGACAAGAACGTATTTCTACATAGGTTTTAAATTTAAATTCTCAACCTGACTCATATGCCCAAATGTGTAGTAGGTATGCTACACTACTTACATGCTGTAACTCTGCAGCTAGTATGTAGCTATCTTGATGAAGCTGAGTAAAATGCACTCTTGATTAAAAGCTTTTCACTTGATAAAGTTCAGCAATAACCCAGGGCTCAAATTTTATTACTTTGGAGACTTTTTTTACTCAACAGTACCTGGAAAAATAAATGGCTTTTCCTTACATGGAATTGATTAGATAGAATCAAAGGGAATGGAAGAAAATAATTATTTTCTTGGTGGGTAATTTGTAAATATGCAAAAATTCCAAATTTGCATAATAAAGTAAATTTGGAAATTGACTGACAGCAACAATTATCTACTTTATGCTTGTCAAGACCTACACCAGAGAAAGATCTTGGTATTTTAATCCACATTCTAATATGACTTAATAAAATTAGTCTTGATAAAATTAGTCTCCAGATATATTCATGTAACATGAGTTATTTTGACAGTAGACTGACAAGAAGATCTGGACCAGTGAGATATTGTTCTTATTTACATTAAGGGCCTGATGTTCAACAAATCAGGGTACAGGGTTCTGTCAAATTTAAACTGTTAGCCAGAAACTCAAATGTGTATGGTTTCTTGAAGATGACACACATAGAGGGACTTGCTACTTAGGGGTGCTGTATTGCTGGAAGGCTGTTTGGAACAGCTGAAGTCAAATGACTTTTCCTCCTGTGCTAAAACACTGAGCCCTTTTAAAGGAATAAAGCAAAGAAACATTCAATGCTATAAACACAACAGAACTAAAGCCAGAAGGGTTTTACTTCCACCCCCTATTTCCTTATCCTCTTTTTATAGCTGGGTACCTGAGATTCAGAGTTTATCTTATTTAAGCTTCTATAATCAAGACAGCTGGAGTCAGTACTTCCTGAATAGCCATCTCCTGTATTGCAGGATGGTTTAAAATGCTGTTGGGGTTTTTTTTGCAGGTTAAGAAAGTAGTAGTGATCAGTGCGAGTGTCTTACAAAATCAGTGATACTGATTGCTGTTCCTCTGATACCCATCTCTCTCATTTGGCATGTAAAAATACAGCTTTAGAGTTATATACAAGAGCAATAAAACACAAGAATAATAAAATCTGGTATCTAGTTGTCTTTGTAGGAAAGCTGAATATGAGAAAGCAATTAGTACTGATTTATTTCTGAACAATAATGGCACAGCCACCTTCATAAATAAAATTCAATATATTTTGCCTTCAGTATATATGTAGCCCTACTGAGTCGAAACCAGCAGCCTACTTCTTATACGGTACATGCACTGTGAAATCAGATGTGTATCTTTAGGCCCAATATCAAAATAAACTGAGCAATATTTATTAAATTAGAAGAAGAACCAAGCCTGTAAACAAACACTGGAGTCCCACAGAGCTTTTCAATAAGAAATAAATGTGATGGTATCATCAGGTTTTTTTCTGGTGGAACTGAGATTCAAGGAAAGTTCTGTTTAGGCAAACAGGCTTGCCTTTCCCTCCTGCCTCTTTGTTAGTACTCTAAATGAAATTTATTAATTTAATTACTTTTCCCACTTGGCCATCCATCAGTGTTGCTGAAAGCAGTCTTCCAATTCTGTTTCTGGATGCTGTTACCGCTCTTCTGTTGACTTTCTTTTACGTACACACCTATGTGCATGGAGTCAAAGCCATTATAACCAGAGTATTTGAAGCCATGAACGTTTTCTTATTTGGCTTCATTTTAAACTTATTTTTTCTTTCAAATCAACCCTAAATGAAGGCTGTTAGCAAACAGACACACTCAACAGGGTTACCCCAAACTAAATAAAACTCACACTTTATTCAGTGAATGCTTAGTGACAGCACTGAGCCTTCATAACTATCACTTAGAGTACTTCTTTCAAGGAGGAAATTTGGACCAAGGGAAGCAAAGATGTAACAGTTATTCACATGTATTCTTTGAGACTGCCATATTCTGGACAGTCAGCCCATTCTACTGCCAGGTGCTTATAACACCCAGCGCATTTCAGGTATGTACGGTACATATGCTTTATGAGTAGACCTGTCTTCATTAGGAGGGTGGACCGCTGTGATGTAAATAAGGACCATGTGTCAAAAATGTCGCTAAAATTTAGTGCACTAGACACACCCAAAGGACTGTTTTGTATAAAAGTCTGCCTCCTAAGACCAGGCATTACTGGGCGGGAAATGCTGTGCAATCTCTTTTTCTTTCAAAAAGATTTGTTTTGTACAAAGTGAAGCTGTCTGAAAGATATTCCATCTCCTGAGAAATAAACATCTCCCTGCTGCCTGGTCACTCTTCTCAGAAAGCAAGGAAAAAAGTTGAAACCAAGTTTTCTACGTCCTCTACATAGCCATAGAGGTTGTGTATTTCCTTTGCAAGAAATATTCTCTCTTATACGAAAGGAGTCTTCAAGAAAGTGAATCTATTTTCATGAAAATGTTGGGCATTGGCAAGACACTCCTTCCACCAGTATATTGTAGGGGTACCTGCAGGATCCGTCCTTGGCAAATAATCTGGATAACACCACTTCATCTGTTAAGAAATGAATGTGAGCATAAAGAGTGTGTACGTGGACTGAGTATACAAAACTGAGCACGTTAAGTGACAGAATGATCATCAGCTGAATTAAACAGTAAGGAAGGAATTAGACACTTTAGACAGGAAGAAGGAATCAGCCTGAAAAGAAAAGAAGCAAGAAGATACCTAACCATAGGGAGAGATCTTGAAGTGGAAAGAGCAGCAATCAAAACTCCATGCGTATATGTACCTGGATATGTCACCTCTATGCAAGGCATGCCCCCGAGTGAAGTATTTCTGTTAGAGTGCACCTCATTGTGTATTCTGGCTTATGTGGTCCCATTCTGAAAAAGCCACCTTCTATATCCTTCATTCATCCATTAAGACATACATTATTTCTCAGACTCAACCAGAGAGGTTTCTTTCTATGTCTATGGAGGACCCTAGTTACTGTATATGTCATTTTCAATAATGCCCTCATATTTATCCTTCTGAAGTACTGTTAAATAATTTGCCTTTGCCTAGAGCTTTGTTTCTCCCAAATGATATATGGGTTACCCCGAGGTTCTTGGATTCCAGTATGTGAGACATAGGAAAACGCGCTCTGGACAAACTGGATGTGGATTTAGACTCACAGGAATCTTTTTTTCTTTCTTTCTTCTTTTATACTTTCAATAGCATTGGAATATTCTGTGAATATCTGGTCAGAATCACCCACATTTTCTCTGCAGGAGATTAAATGAGTAGCAGTGACATGCCTGTAGTGATACCAATATTGTATGAGGCAGATACTCCAAAGGATCATTTCTTACAAAGAATAAGATGAAAACTAGTGCACATGCAGTGGACTTAAACCAGATGTTTTGCAGTTACTTCTCAGAAGCTCCAAAGGAACTTTTCTTTAGGGAAGACACAAATCAATGATATCTTTAATGAAGGATCTAAGAAACAGTGCTGGTACTTTGAGACTCAGCTGCCAATATTCTCCTGGGGTTTTTGAAGGCTTGGGGGAGACCATTGGACACAGTTTAGAAACTAAGGCTGTGAGAGTACGTGGGGAAAAAAGAAAGGGAGACCTTCTAAGGAACTCTAGTCTAATTCAGCAGACACCACTCTTTCTGTTGGATCCTAAGGCACTCAGTAAAATAGGAGCCTGTTATCAAAGCTATTCACTAGTATATAATAGCACAGACTTCCAAGAAGCAGAATATTGATCTGGGATGGTGGTTATGGGGGAATTTGAGTAAAGACCAGTCAAGCAAATAAGTTTTCAGTCCCTGTGCTTGCTTTAAAGGATGTTACAGTACTTACATGAGACCAGCATTTTGCCATTTACAGTGAAAGTAAAATTTTCTTTATGTGTTAAAAAAATAAATTTTCATGTTAATTTCATTTGCCATTTACACTATTTTAGCAGTGTTTTAGCAATGGTAAAAATATGCCTCTTTCTGAGTGGTTTGCACATGTCATTAGCTCACAAATCACATTCCTCCAAAAAGCGTCCTTATCAAATCAATAACTATCATGGATTCCAAGGAGTAAACGTCCAGGGATTCTGTGCTTCACAGTTACACTGGGACCTCAGTTCTAACTGATATTGAGCATATTCTGTCTTCAGATGATCATGACTTATATACAAGCACTCTCTGAGAAGTACTTATTTCTGGAACTGCAGTCCCATGAAGGCTCCGTAAACACCCTTAGCATCATTTCTAGATTCGATATTGGAAATGGACAAAAATCCCTCTTTATATAGTCTAAAGGAAAATCATCCTAAATTTTGTACTCTACAAAATTATTGATTCATGAATGTTGCCTGAGGAGTACTCCTTACTGCAGTATGTATCATGCCTAATACTTGATTCCAATACTTGTTGTCATTCCATTCTTCAGTAAGATGTTAAACAAAATGAATCGCCCTTGGCGGAATGACAATGAAGATAAATGTCAAAACTGCTTCATCCAAAACTAAAAAAAAAGTATCTAGACATGCAAGCTCTGTGCCTGAAATCTTTGTGGCTCTAAATAAAATATGATCTAAAAATTTCAAACATAGGAATTGTATTTTTGTGAAACTTCTACTCCAGCACAAAATATGTTCGTATAAATATACTTCTATATAAAAAGATTAAACAACAGTGTAACAAAAACTGGCATGATGCTATCTTGGTGGCCAGCTCTTAATGGGGAAGTAGATGATTCAAAATGGTTAAGCAAATTATGCTTATTTTGGTTTAAAAAGAAAATTAAATTAAAAAAAAGGATAAATGTAAAAAAGAACCTGAGATCTGATTAATACCAAAACAAAAAACAGTAGACAGGATTTTATGTGGATAAATCTGGCCACTCGCATTAGCTGGTCCAAGTGTTCTTTGTACCTGACAACTTAAGATTTCAGCAAAATAAAATACTTTCAATGTATTTGTACTAGGGAATTAAAGATTTCAGATATCAGAATAAATGGTAGTTTAAAAAATCATAATATTTAAATCCCTAATAGATAAAATTTCAAAACCGATAATAATAATAAAAAAGACATCCCTCCGGTAAACTGATTGTTCCTATGAAGACAAAGTAGTACATGAACACACAGCAGGAGAACAGCAGGTGATGTCTACAGTCTTTATCCTTCTACATCTGTGTAATAAGTACATTTTTATCAAAGACATGAGTCCAGAGGGTAGAATAACAGAATGTATTACCTCTGCAGTTCATGCGTTTGAAACTTCCTATGTTCTTTATATTTCTGCCCGGAGCCCCAGTCTTTCAGTCCTTAGAGGCATCATTAAACTGCATTTCCTGTTTCAATCAAAATTAAAATATCACCCCTCAAGGATTATACCAATGCCCATTTCATACTAATGGGACTCTGAAAAGATTTTATGACACCTTTTTGCTTAGAAACGTTAACATTTAAATTACATATCCTGAATAAATGCATCTGTCCGTGTCTCTGCTTTGTCAATATGATCCCTCCAAAAGAAAAATACACCAGTTGTTAGGGTAGGTTCTAGAAAAAAGACCTATTAAATATTAATGTAAGCAAGCAGAGATGATAAGATAGTAATATTTGTTGGAATCTAATGAATATGAGAAGCTATGAAGTTGTTACCTTCTATTTATTTGGGTAAAGTAAACTTTGTCTTTTTGGCATAACTGTGGTTTCTCATTGTAGTAAATATGACAAGGTCATAATAATAATTTTTTTTTTTCAGTGTGTCTTGCAAAAGTCCTGGTAAAAGCCAGACTATCTTCTACCTTTACTATTTATCCTCAGTGAATCTAGCTGTAAATTACTAAATTATTTTTGAACATGACTATGAATCATTGGTCAAAACTTATTTCAGTGATCTTGAATAAAGAAGGATTTATCTTATGTAGATTCAGTGAACTTAAAGTTAAGTGTCTAATCTAAATCAGCTTCCCATCTGCTCATGCTTTGTGCTAGTGGAAGGATGTATGTCCAGAAGATAATTCTAATTCTTATATAATACATCTCAAATAATAAGAAAGGAGCATTATTTGTTCCCAGCCCTTTTCCCACTCACATCTCACCGAGATCCTCCCAGGAACCAATGATACTGGTTCTTCTTAATTCAGGAGCTAACCTACAAGTAGCCAAACAGACATTAATTACTTAATCTGCTGCTGACTAGGATAAAACAATACTGTCGAGGAGAGAAGGTCTTATTTTTATTTAAGTAAACCCTTTTGCCTGTCTGTGGGATTTACTCATCCTGTAGGAGGGAAAAAAAAAAAAGTGCTCTCTGGAGTTCCTTACACAGGACGCGTTCCTGTGCCACCTGCTCTAGGTGAGCCTGCTCTGTCAGGGGTGTTGGACGAGATGATCTCCAGAGGTCCCTTCCAGCCCTATGATTCTGTGATTCTGTGATTATGCTGTCCACAGAAATTAGAATTAAAGTGAGAACAAATTGTCTTTATACCTGTGGCAGGATGTGCATATTTTCACCCTGCTAGGTATCCAGATTAAGTGGAAGTGATAATCAAGTCGCAAGCAATTTAATTTTTTTCTGCCTTTCACGATGATTTTGTCCACACAGATAATCATCTACTTTCATATGCATACGGGCTGTGCGCAAATGAATTAAAAGCAAAGGCAGATAACATGTTCAAAGGGATTCTGTGCTTGCCTGCATGACAGACTATTTTGGTCTCAAGTCTTCATTTAGCAGAACAGGTAATACTCAATGCTTGCAAATTTCACATTCTTTTAAGCTTTCCTACAGTGTTTTGATTATAACTTTTATATATTTTATAAAATCTGACAACCAAATTTTATCTGCTTGAGTCATGCTGCTGTGTCAGGTAGCCGTTTCAGTAATATTCATGTGCTCCATAATGAGCACCACACAGCTCTCTGAAATCCTCACAAGTATGTCGAAAGCGTACCTTTCATACTTATTCTTGGGCTCCTACCCACCTGCTTTTACCATGTTACTTGTTCCCAGTTGATTACTAAGTTAGTGATATTCAAATTCCCAGCCACATGTCCCATTTGATATCCCAGCTTCTCTCCCATTAATATAAAGGTCATCTAGGGCCCTCTCCTGCGTCTGTGTTTGAACATACATCTTTCCTGTCAGATTAATGTGTGCTTCAAGACCTGAAAGATGAAGAGCATGAAACATATTCCAATGCTTTTCTGTCCTAAGCTTTCTCCTTATATCCAGCTTGAATAGGTCTTCATGCCATTTGGCAAGTACTTCTCGTCCTCTTCAGCTCCACAGGGATGCTGCTTCCAGAAGACTGAACTGGTTGTCTTCACAAAATACATAGTTAAAGAATGCTGAGGGCAGGTAGGCAGTAAAGAAGAAGCAGAGGAGATGTGTGTTATGCAAAGGAGATCTTTGACTAAGCAGTGGCCTGGTGTGAAACAAAGGAGGTGTCTGTGGAGACTCTCCAGGTCTAGGTCAAGGAGGATGCAACACTGATGATGTTGTGATGAAAGTCTGCTACAGCCCACCTGACTAAGATGATGTCTCTGAGTCTGTCTACAGACAATAGCAGGAATCCCCTGATCACAGGCATTGGTCCATATGGAGGATTTTGACCATCTGGACATCTGCTGAAGAGGAAATACAATTCTTAAACTTACTGTAAAAGTGTCTAGAGCACACTTCTTATGATTTCCTAATTCAAATGCTAGAGGGGCCAACCAGGGAAATAGTATATTTGACTTTATTCTCGATGAGGAAGAAATGGTTATGAATGTAATCATAGATGGCAGTTTGAGTTGCAGTGACCAGGAGAAGACTGAGATTGAGATTTGGAGAAAGACTGAGAAGATAAGCCATAGACTTAGACTCTAGACTTCAGAACAGCAGATTTTGGCTTATTTAGAAAATTGCAGGGGAAATTCCCTTGGAATTTTCTACAAGGGGCACCCAGAATGACTTTTAAAGAAAACTTAGTTGGAGCTGACTTGAAAAGAAAACTTAGTTGGAGCTCAGGAACAAACCACACCTTCATGAAAGGAGACTAGGAATTTAAACTAAAGGCCAGAATGGCTAGGCAAAGAAACGCTAGAAGAAATCATACAGGAAATGAAAACAAGGACAGGAAACAAAGTAGGAGACTATAAAAGCATTGCTCCTGCTGTTAAAGATAAAAATCATGATGATCAAACCCTGATTAGAGCTAAGACTAGTTGGGGATATAAAAGGTAAGAAGAAGAGTTCTTACAAGTGTGATAGTATCAGAAGAGAGTTCACAGAAAAAAAGTGCTGATGAATGGCAGAGATGATTAACACATGATTTGGAAAAAGCTGAATTATTTAATGCCTTTTTCACCTCAGCCTTTGCAGGCAAAGCTTACTTTTTAACTTCTGCATGCATCAGCCTGGTTTTGGAAGGGGGTAGATAGGAGACCAACAAGTTAGGGACAACTTAAAGAAGATGGACTCACTCAAGTACACAATATCAGATCAAAATCACCTGAGGCTGAAGTGAGCACAACACTACTATTATCTATTAAAATCACAGTAACCAAGAAAGGTCCCCAACAACTAAAAAAAAAGGCAAACATTACGTCCATCTTAAGATGAACTCCAAGGGGAACTCTAAATCAGACAGCCTTACCTTAGACACTGGAAAGATTACAGCTGGCATTCATTTGGGATTCATTCATGGAAGCCAAGGCAGCCATCAGGAACCATACACGCAGATTTACCAATGGCAAACCATGCTTCACCAACCTTAATGACTTCCATGATCACACATGGGATCAGTACTGGTGTCCCTTCATCAGGGACCTGGATGATGACACAGAATGCGAACTCAACAAATTTCTGGATGATGTTTCATTAAGAGGAGTGACTGACATAATGAATGGCAAAAATTCAAGCCAGCAGGATTTGGGAAATTTATGGATTGCACAGAGAGAAGCCTCATGAAGCTTAACAGGCAGAAGGGTCAAGCTCTGCACCTGTAGTGGAATAGCTGTCATTGATGGGGACCAACTAGGTGACCAGCAGCTAGGCTAAAAGAACTTGAGGGTGATGGTTGACAACAAGGCAAACAACATGTGCTTGCCCTTAGCTAGATGATCTTTGCAGAATACTCAGCAGACGACTACAATGATGGTAAGAGGCCTAAAGCACATGACTGACAAGGAAAGACAGAGTGAGCCGAGTTTTTAGTCTGGCAAAGTTAAAGCGAAGGGCCACAGTTGAAGTACAGTTGCAAAAATAGCAGAGCTAAACCCTTTGCAGCAGTAGCAGACAATATATAAGGGACTACATAAGGGATACTGGCCTCAAAGTAGGAGCTGGGCAGATCAGGTTGCATATATGGAAAAATTTCTTCACAGTGCAGCACTACATTAGGATATCCATAGAAAGTGTGGACACACCATCAGAGGTTACGGAGACAAAGCTTTGGTTGATCACCTCCAAAGGAAAACTGGAACAGATTATATGCAGAAATCCCTTCTAACCAGCATTTTTCTCATTCCTTAGATTCTCTGCAGACACAGCTACCCTAACTGCAAAAGTCTGAAAGTTTGAAGACAGCATTTATATATATGTTTTATATTTTACCATTTATTAATTCACATTTTGCAGGCCTCAGTTCCAGGAACCTAATATTCAGTTTGACCTTTACTGTTACTTTTCTCCATGTCAGAATTTAGTACTCTTAGCTATGGGTCTTATAATGCATTTTCAGTTCATTTGTGACTGCATCTTTCCAAAACAAATGGAATTTTCCTACTCTTTTACTAATATCTCACTTTTGCCACTCTACATTTTATCATTCTTTGTTTACTCTCTTCTCTGCGTACAATGAAAAAAAACATGAAGAAATTTTAAATCTTAATTAGAACCTTGTTTTAATGTGAGCTAAGGTCCTCTATACTGACAGAAGTAAAAATTCTTCAAACTAGAAACATATTAGTTATATAGTGGTGACTTCATTCAGTTCAATTCATTCCATTCAAAACATCACATTGTTAGTTCAAAGGGAACAAAACCATAACCAGGTATATGGAAACACTTCTGATCCATTCCCAAGATATTCTAAATTATCTTTTTCTTAGAAAAGTCAGTCTAAACAACCTACATTAAAGACAGTCCCTTTAGTTAGGTTTTGCACACAAATACCAAGTATTGACTTTTCCATAAGATAAAATGGCATAGCTGGCCCACAAAAACAGCTGACAGTGATCAAAAGCATGCATGTAAAAATGCATCTTCACAATACCCTGTCTGACATTAATGGGTCATGGTTGAGCCAAAAATGAGATCGTTTCATTTAGTAGCTCTCAAGGACTATTTTCACTTGGTTTCTCACAGGCTCTTCTGAGTCCCATAAACTTTCAGGATATGCAATGTGTTGAGTGAGAGAGTTCCACAGTTTTCCTCCACATTGCTTAAATACCCACTTTTTTGTTGTTTTTGAGCTTGCAAAGGCTAGATTTGTTTGACCTCCCCTACCACTCCAGGCTTAATCTCTATTGTACTTCCTTTTCACACCTCTGTTTCACACCTCTTTCACACCTCTTCACACCAGAAGAATCATTGACAGCAGTGTCACTCAGACAGAATCTAATCCTACCATTTGTCTACCTTTGTCACCCATTCTCTGAAGCTCTTCCAGTTTGATTACATCCTTTTTTTTTTTTCCAGATGAGGATCAGAACTGCACATAGTATGAAAAGAGTTAAATATAACAGCCTACCACACATCTATTGACTGATACAATGACATTCACTTCTTTTCTCTGCTCCTTTCCTAATAATTCTTAACTGCATACTTGCATTTTTGTGACCTGCTAACCACAGGACTGACATTTTCATAGAAACATTTAACTGCTAAATATCAAGCTAAGTGGAATATGTGAAATAAAAAATGGTTTTCATACTGATCAGTTTGCATTTATCTTCACTGAATTTCATCTGCCATTTTAATAACCAGTCATTCGGGCCACTCATATTTAATATCTTTAATAACTTAGTGTAATCAGCAAATTTACCAAACAACTCTTCACTACTGTTCCAGCATATTCACATATATTTTGGGAAGCATGGATCCTAGTACATGTCCCATGAAACCTCTTTCGTGGCCTCTTTCCACTGACCATAAAAAATCACCCTTTTCTCCCATATTTTAACTTTTTTTTTTTTTTAATGAATGCAGGCACTTTCTCTTAGGCAGCTGCACTGGCTAAGCTGGAGGAAACTCCTCCGTTTCCTCTTAGCCAGTTGCAGTTCCCTGCAGTGTTTGATGACATTGACACTGTTAAATACCTTCTAGTTCTTTAAAAAAAAAGTACTACTATAGTTTCAACTGATTTGCCCAGTGCTTACTCAATGGTCTATACTCTCAAACTTCCTCAAATGCACTTTAAAATTGACAACATATTTGCAACCTCACATCTCAAAATCTATGAAAGTATTTTTAAACAACGAATTGCACACCAGAGTTACCATTTTGAGTATTTCACACCTGAGTGCCTTTAAAAATCTCAGATGTATGCCATCTGGTCTTGGTATTTTCTTCATTTTGTTTTGTACCACCTCATACTGACAAAGTATGATTTCAGATGATTTCCCCCATAGACAAAAATTCATCAACAAAAATCTACCAAAACCCTTCTATGGCAAAAGCAGAATTAAAATGTTAAGACAATTTTATTCCTAAAATTTCTTCTAAGTGCTTTTGTTTTCCTTGATTATCTTTTGGCGCTACAGACTGTCTGCCAGAATTCCTGCTGCTGTTATTGTAGAAATAGAATTTCTTAACTTCTATGTGTCTTGCAGCTATTTTTTGTTAACAAATCTGTTATGTATCTCACAATTGTTTTGATTTGCCTTGCTGTGTTTTTTCTTTTTAATTTATATTTAGTCTTAAGAAGTTTACAGTTGTTACATTTTCTTTAAAAGTCTTCAGCTATCTGAAGGATATTTTCTTGCTTTCAGCAGTCTGACACCCTGCTGCTTAACCATGCGGGCTCTCTTTTGCCCTTTCTCAAGCCTTTCTTGCTAAGCAGGATGTATTTGCTCTCTGCCTTCAATACAGTATTTTAAATGGTCTCTGTGCCATCTGCCATGATTTAACTCATGTAGTGATTCCTTTCAGATTCTTCATTACCGGAGTCCTTGTTTATAATTGCTCTTTCAGAAGTTGAGCACAACTCCGGGGAGATTTGGCTTCTGCAGCCTTGCAAGGATATTGCATCTAGAGCGAGATTCAGCTGAAGTATTTTGAACCACATCCACCTGGCTTTTGCTTCTTCTTTCATGGGATCTTCAACTATCTGGTCCATGAAAATCAGTAATTTAGTGTCAGAAGCCCTCTAAGGAAACTTACTGTAATATATGTAAATGTCACTCTTTTCAATCTAATTTTCTCTGTAAGACTCAGTCTTGTCCTTCCAACTCATTCCTACAGATTTCACCCAGTACGTGTATCATCTCAAACCACATGCTCTACTCCACCTTTTCCCCACTCTTCTGATAGACTCACATGTGATCTCAGTTTAAGTGTCAACCCTTCTTTACAATCTCCTATATTCAAAAGGTCTCCTTGGTTTCTCTTAAGGGTGAACCTTCTCCTTACACTGTTTTTGCAGTTATACATGAAAATATTCCCTTTTAGCTGCTTTATAACTCGGGGAAGGTCACTGCAGAGACCCTGGTTGCTGCACCAATGCTGTTGAACCCTCACTGTGGACACTTGTTAAATAAATTATTCTTAAACCCACAAAAGGATAATGGTACTTAAAATCAGTCAGCATAAACTGACCTTTCCCTCCCAGCCACTCCATAAGTTAGATAATGTTAAGCCTACTGCTTCTTTCCCAAAATCCTTTAAATTTTACCCTAGATGCTCCGGTCTCCTTTTCTTCTGCCACAGAAGCTCAGAAGGTCCATGTTCCCTGGCTCCTTCTCACTGTTGGCTAGCAGATGGCTCTGATACCAGACAATATGTGCCACCTCATAGTTGGCAGGCATGTTCCTCTTGTACAGCTGTCCTCTGATGGGCGCTGGGTCTGCCAGATGCCTGAGTAACAGCCTCCTACCTTCAGCAGGAGCTGTGGGGCAGGGCCATGGCTGCCCTCCTCCCATCCCTCCCCAGGCAATTGACAATGTCATTGGACAGCCTTGCTCTGGACCGAGCATGTATCCCACCAGAGAAAAAAAATCTGTCCCTCAAGGATATTCATGCCGTATGACACTTGAGGCAACTGTATCAGGAGAGGGACACTTTTATAACATCATGATGAGCACGAGATTTTTGTGATCTTTTACTTCCACTTTACAAAATAGATATTTTAACATATCCCTGTTTTCTTCATGAACGATGGTGGCCCAAACCATGACATTTGTCTTTAAAAATATTCAAGTGCTGAAAGTATGTCTCATAGACACATCCAGAACTGTCAGCTTTTCATTTTACACACATCATCATTTTAAGCATGTTGGTTGCTTCAGATTGCTCGTCAATGCCAGATAATGAAACACTGCAGTATTCTAGAACCACTTCTGCAGGCACTTCTTATATATACAGCGCCCATAAACCTACAAAAGGACCCATCAGTCACCATAATAATGCCTTAGTTGAAAAAGTTCTGCTGGTCTTGGTCAAAATGTTTAGCCTAAAGGACTAGGCTAAACCTAGTCACAAACCACTAGTCACAAAAACCCACAAAATTTTGGTTGTTTAATGAGATAATGTAATTGTCTCCTCTGGTTTTAAACTTTATGAAAAAAATATTTCAGTGCTAATTATTTGACAACAGTTTCTGAAATCCGAGTTGAGTTTTGTTATCCTGAGTTGAAGTATTATCTCAGGGGAGCATCTGCATAGTATACTGACATTTATATCACAATATTGAATACTTACCTAAAGATTTAATTTATTTAAATCTACAAAAATCAAGAAATATGGATTTATGCCAGTGACACTGGTAGTAAAATGATACATGTTGCATGCGAGTGCACGTGTGTGCACATGCACTGAAACTTACTTTCCAGCATGAAACCCCGGTTAATGCAGAGCTGTGAACACCAGCATGTGACTGATGAGAACCATGATTTGCAATGTCCTCTTCCAACTACTTTTGTCACTTAAATTAGGCCTACACGTTGGTATATGTGTTGGATTTTTTTTGCATTACACACATTGTGTAAAACCACTCCTGGGAGACCAGGTCATTTCTTTTCATCTCTGCTGTATTTTTTTGAAGAAAATTGTGCATTGCTTCAGGTGCTTTTTGTACAATAAAAATTAAACACACAAGCTGATCTAGAACTCAGCATAGCAGAAAAGTATTTGCAAGTAGTAACAAATTATTTCACTAGATTTTATTGGGCTATTTTCAAATATAGATGAATGCATTCTGTTCACAAAAATAAGAGCTTTTCCAAATATTATTGTTAGATAATAATGGAAGTGCTCAAATTATCATTCTGAAATTTTCTTATTGTTTCGATAATGTTGCCCCTTCTTTAAACAACTCTGAATATTAGTCTCAAAGAGTAAGCTCTCCAATTTTAAAACACAGGTTATCCAAAGAGGGAGCAAAACCAAGCCCATGCAAGTTGTATGTCCAAATATGTGATTCTAATGACACAGAAACAAAATCACAGTTAAAAGACTGTAAGCCAACCATAAGCTAAAATGTGTGGGAATAAAACACAGCCATCGTTCTTTAACAGATACAAAGGTTCCACTTATCCATTGCACCAATGGAAATTGACCACTAACTTTCTTTAAAAAAAGAGTAAAACTGTGAGATGATCCCAAGTTTTGTCAAATGAGGGAGGCTAACATTCACTTAATTAGTTCATTTTGTGATTTCCTGACAAACTGTAAAAGCTATTTATGGCTTCAGAGTCACAAACAAAGACAGAGTTCAGGTCTTTCTCCAAAAAATACAATAACATGAGCATCTTTTGCAGTAGCAGGACATGTGGCACCTACTTCAGCAGGGCTGGCATTTCATTCATCAGCAGGTAAGGGTGCGCATGCGTGCACACACACACAAACACACACGCATACACTAGTTAGTACATTAGAGCAGAGCAACACATCTTTAAAATATCTGCCCTTTACAAAGTTAACTCACAGATTAAAAAAAGGCTTGAATTTTCCATTTTTTGTTGTTGAAAGATCATTTTTCTGTTAGTGAGCACTTAATAGGTCCATAAAGCAATGAATATGAAGAAAAACCTACTCAGATACATATGACTGGATTTAAGATGAATGAATAAGTGAACTGGGAATCACATGCTTTACTTTTCTCTTAAAATTACACACAGGCTAATGGACTAAGAAAAAGGGAAAAATATATTTTTATTCAAAACAGCTCTAGCATTGAAATGTTCAATAATTTGATAACAAAACACTGCAGTAGATGGATAACAACAACTGTTCTTAACTGTAAACTGCAGATTGTTCTAAGGAACAACCTCTTATTCTGTAGCTTCTCCAATTGTTTGTGATCAAATAGTATCGACTTCATGGCCTTGTCAGTATGCTAAAACAAACAAAAAACAAACAAAAAGCCCTAACACACACACACACACACAAAAAAAAGAAACCCAAAAAACGTATAACAGTTTGAAGAAAATGAGACAGCCGTCAAAAGCTCTCTGTATAATTTTGGGAAACCACCATTATTAGAGTACATTCCTTTCATTCTTAAACATTCAAATCTTCATTTGCCAAAACTCACTGATAATAAAAAATCTATCCCATTATAATTTTAGATTTCTTTGTGTGGATATTAAAATAAACTATGTTCTGAAATTAAGAGTTAAAATACCTCCTCTTGTTTTCCATACATATTTGCCTGTATAAATATACTTAATCATTTTACAAATTACAGTATTTATATTAAAGCTTTCGGTCAGCAAATCATTACAGCTTAACATGAACAAACAATTCCTGTGTTTTGGTTCTGTCTTTAAATCATTTTTGGAGATAACGAAAACCAGCCAAAATGAGTGACTGCAAATAATATAAACAACATATTTATTTAGAAAAATAAACTGAAAATACTGCTTGTCTGTTAGATTTCTCATGAAGTACAGACAAATGGCTAGAAAAAATTTATGTCAAATACATATTACAAATGACATCTTTAACAGTAACTGGGACTATAATGTCAATGTTCAATAGGAACATTTTGGATGCGTAATTCAATAGACTAAATTTCTTGGCTGCTAGTATGATAAAAAATGGATGCTATTAAAAAAGATTATATCCCCTTTTTAAATACACCTTATCATGTTGATGCTTTTTCATATATATACATATATATATATGTATGTATATGCATGTATTTATTTAAACAGAAGAAAGGACCGTATTCCTTTCTGTGAAGAGATCCCCATAGTGAAAAAGAGCGTAAATGTTTTTCTTCAGTTCTAATTTTTTAATTCCTTTTGGAGCCCCGGCAAAATACAGCTTGTTGTGGTCAAAAATCTCCTGGGGCCATCTGTGCAAATGGTGGCGCACATCATTACCCTGAATGGACGTGACAGTGCAAATACTAGAAGTGCATTGAGATGCAATCTCTAACAGCTGAACTTCTTCAAAGTTGGGTGGAGGACAGAAGACAGCATCCTTTTAAGCAATTTAACATCACCGATGCCTTGTTCCTGTATGGCTTTGAATATGTACAAGGGATGACAGAGGTCTTCTTTCCCCACAGACAGCAACATTGCTCTGTTACAGTAAATGCATTCTTTTTCTGCTATCATGTAAGTGCTTCATTTCTCCTTTTGGCTACATATAGAAATATTTTTGGATGCTGGCTGGACCCATGAAAAACTCATTGTTTGTTACTCTGGTTGCTCAGCACAGAAGTCAAGTGTCAGGCTTGGAGTGAGCAGTTTCTGCAACGGGGCAAGACATGTACTCCTCTTTATTCTTCTTTCCCTCTAAATGGAATTTAAGGCTGTGGCTTTTGCCAGGACTCAGCATGTAGCTGTCAGATCTGAGAAAAATGAATCAATGCAGATTACACTCATGATCAGTTGTGCTCTCACTTGAAGGGCTTTTCCATTCTCCACGGAGGATTAGGTTCCTGGTTACTTCTCAGATCTGGCCTGCAAGAAGTCACAATGATGAATCTGATATGCAAGAAATTAACTGACGTGCCTCCAGATATACATATTCCTTCAAGCCTGAAGGTGCTGTTAGAAAGAAAAGAAGACAAGGATGAAGTTACACAAATGTTACTTTAAATAGACAAAGTTCATAGAAAACAAAACAGCATTTTGAATGATCATTCCATTTGTCATATAAGCAACAGTTCAAAGAATTACGATACTTTGAAACTTGACCTTTATAGTTGTACATTATTGTTGCTACAAGCCTTGTTACTCTGCTGGGTAAATGGGTTTAACTTCAATGGTGTCTTTGGAATCACATGTTACACCACCTGAAAAACTGATGGTTACTATCCTAGGTCTTGGAGTATATGGGGATAATGAAATTATGATTTTTTTATCATGTTTTTTATTATTCTTTTTAAGAAGATTATCCTTCTTAACCTACATAACATAATAATTCAGCTTAACAATATGCCTTAGGGCACAAAATGAAACAAGAACTCCTGAGATCTTAAAAATAAAGAACTATACATTAAGCATTTGAAAAATCCTCTAAGAATTCAAGTCTAATTTAACCTGAGAATCTGGATTCTAATGCCTGTTCTCAAATTAAACAGAAAGTGAATTCAGCAGAAGTTTCTCACCTGACAGGTAAGTTTCCTAATCACTAAAATACTACATAAAATTTTTATTTGAGTCTTTCACCTTCCCATTTGTGAAACTGCTTTAATTTGTATAAAACACTATGATAGTCCTAGAGTCAGTGAAAGAGAATAATGCTCTAATCTAGTGTTGAGGTTCACTGACTCACTGAATTGCCTTACTTTATTTATTAGACAAGATAAAACAGCATCAAAAAGAGACCTTGGGATACTTACCTGTTGGTAGCTAGGGCATTAGCTTGGTTAAACGATTAAAAAAAACCACCTCCTCAGAAAAAGAATGAGAACTTCCTCTTCCAGTGTTGGTAATTTACACCCAGAGTTATATACTGCAAGGTGGAAGAAAATTACTTCTTTGCCAGTAGTTTTATGAATCTAGCCCTTGTTATGCTGTTTATCATCCCTGTGAAGTCTCTCAAGATTATAATTTTGCTGTGCCTTGTAGTGCAGGCTTACGTTATGATGAAATTTGGTGTGTTGTGGCTGTACTTGTTAATTATTAAGAACGATGAACAAGGCGAACTAGCAGCATCTTTGTACTTTGGGAATCTAGTGGAAACTTTTATCAATTACCCCTCTTATCTTTTCCCCTTGGAGATCTAATCTGCGGGGGGGACCTCCCGCTTCTCCTCCAGGCTAATTACAACAGCGTTCAAGAATTTTGAATACCCTTGGGATGCTGGAACCAGCACGCTCCTACTGCTAGGTCTTTCGAATGTGTTTCAGGTCTCGATTTTGCTCAGGGTTAACCATCGGTGCGTATGCAGACACACTATTCCAATCCCCACGACCAGCACTGCGGCTACTCCAACCCCTATGACAAGCACCATGGCTTCTTCAACCCCCATGACGAATGCTGCGGCTACTCCAAATCTACGACAAGTGCCACGGCTACTACAACTCCCGTGACAAGCGCTGTAGCTACTCCAACCCCTACGATGAGTGCTGTGGATACTCCAACCCCCACGATGGGCACTGCAGCTACTGGACCAGAGAACCAGCTTGTGCTGGTATGAGTCACGCCTATACAGAAGACAGAAGAAGCGATACACAAAAAAAACAGTTCACTTTGGAAAGGATGAGGTTGAACCAGGGTCATCATGAGAACAGGAGGAAGAACCAGAGGTAACTACCCGATCCTTATCCCTGGGTGAGATGCAAGATTTACAAAAAGATCCAGGCAAGTAAAATGTCACTTGGTTGCTCTGATGCTGAGATAATGGGGCCAGTAGCTTGGAATTAGAGGGTAGGGACGCAAAGCAGCTGGCGTCTCCTAATCAACTATTTAGGGTTTGGCTCATATTATTAATGAAAAAGATGAGTATCCTAATTATCTGTTAGCACCTTACTTTTTAGCTGACGACAGTCTTCATATCACTAGAAACACACAACCCATTTTCAGTTGTCACAGTTTCGGGCTTCAATTACATTCAATTACATTCAGGCTAATGATTTGTGTATGTTAATTCCTCACAAAAATCACACAAAAAAAGATGGTATTGCCCTTGAACTCAGATTAATGCTCATGAAACTGGATGAATATGGTACAACAAACATATATGTAAAACTAATAATAACAATAAAAAAAGAAATAATACAAATAGTATTTGTTCTCTGTCAGAAAACAGTTATTCCTCAAACTTATTTTGAATACAGCACAATACAATGCTGAGGACCTGTAGGCATAAAAATCAATACAATTTTTTTCTTTTCCTCTGGGTTGCGATTCATAACCACATTCAGTATCATGCCCACGAAACCAGTAAAAGGTATATCAGGTATACCTAGATTCCTCTAGCATCTCTCGAATTCAGTCGTCAACCCACACAATTTGATTCATTCCCAGCCATACAACCACACAACCACACGACATCCACCTTCATTTCAACGTTCTACCAAAGAAGAAAAGCCCATCTTTTGTTTCTTTATGTCTGCGATAAAAAGCACAAATTGCACCACATCAGTAAAAAATCTGATGCACCTCTCCACATTAATAAAGAATTTGTTCAGATTAGAAGATTATGGTTAAACTTGCCCAGTGAAAAATTCGGAAGGTGGCAATGCCTGCATTAAAAACAGAGAAGCAATTGCTTTTGGCACCTCCAACAAAACCCTGTAATTACAAATCATTATTGTACACATGAAGAGGAGAGACACAGAGAATAAACAGGCCAGTCACTGAAAAAAAAGAAAGTGTCTACTAATTACAAATTCCTATCCTGAACTGTCTATTTCTTAATTCTACAGTTTTTACTATTTTGACAGCAAGGCTTTACATTCAAATCACTACATTTAATTCATCATTACAAAATCCCTTCATTGCACCACACCTTGTCAACATCCTCATAGTGAAAAATCCTGACCTTAACAGGGAGCTAGAGTTCAGACAATTTATGAGAGAATGTTTTGTTCACTCACTTCCCCTCC
The DNA here is from genome assembly GCF_964199755.1 of Larus michahellis. NCBI lineage: Eukaryota > Metazoa > Chordata > Aves > Charadriiformes > Laridae > Larus > Larus michahellis. Next base: position 68,275,613 of record NC_133930.1, read on the forward strand.
CTTTCTTTACTTTGTCAGCATCACTGGGTCATTCTCTTCCTTCTACAGCATCAGGATTTAGTTAAAAAAAACTGAGACTGAGAGAAACCAGTGTCATTATTTTCCTCATTCAAAACCAGGTAACTGCTCTTCTATAATAAAAAAATAATATTTTACTTCTGTGCCAGTATTACCCAAAAAAGATTTACTCCCTTCTGTTTCCTTCTGTTTGTCACAGTTTTCTTAAAAACTGAAAGTGTATCCAGCCCAATCTACTGTGACATCCTCCTCCACATCATTGCCATGGCCATAGTGTTGCTGAACAGAGTGCTACGCAGAAAGCTGCAGATGGAAAATATTAAGGGAAAAGGCTACTGAAGGGAATCACCCTTTCACCTCAGACCTATGGGATGGCTATGCATATGCTGGTTAGCATAAATAGAACAGTGATTTACACGTTGGGGTTGTTCAGCCTGGAGAAGAGAAGGCTCAGGGGAGACCTTATAGTGGCCTTCCAGTACCTAAGGGCTACAGGAAGGATGGGGAGGGGCTCTTTATCAGGGAGTGTAATGATAGGACACCGGGCAATGGCCTCAAACTGAAAGAGGGGAGATTCAGATGGGATATTAGGAAGAAATTCTTCATTCTGAGGGTGTTGAGGCACTGGAACAGGTTGCCCAGGGAAGCTGTGGCTGCCCCATCCCCAGAAGTGTTGAAGGCCAGGTTGGATGGGGCTTTGAGCAGCCTGGTCTAGTGGGAGGTGTCCCTGCCCAGGGCAGGGAGGTTGGAACTAGATGCTCCTTAAGGTCCCTTCCAACCCAAACCATTCTATGATTCTATGATTCTATGAACATAAGAAAATTATAGGAGGGGACATTTATCCAGGCTTAGCTAAATAAACAATAACATATATTTTTTAAAGATACTGAGATATGGATATACTCAGGTTCAACTTAGAGTATTTAAAGAATAATAAATGCAGTTTGATTCTATAGTGGGATGATAGGAAGACATCAAGCAAATTATATAGAAGACATTTATAAACTTTGAACTGATGAGTGCAGGGGTGACTCCCAATGGTCACAGAAAAGGATATTTTAAATGCAACTTTCTATGCTGGGTCTAGTGCCTTTTATCGGGAAAAGAGAGAAAACAACTAGGAAATGCACTTCACATTGAATTGAGAACGAGAGGTTTACTTGGTTAATACTAAGCTATATAATTTCCACATCATTTTAAGAGTCTGATAAAAGCACCTGAAAGACTAGCCTAATTAAAATCTCCATTATTTGTGCTATTTTAATACAGACTGCATAATTTGGACATATGTTGCTGCCTGTCATAAGCACAATGGCAGCCAGTGCACACACCAAGCTATTAGTTGTATTCAAGTATTTAAGAGTATAACAAATTTGCTAAGGAAAAAATAAAAATAAAAAATTCCCATAGTAATAAATCCTCCTAAATACAGTGCACATATTTCCTAGATATTGTTTAAATACTAATCACATCTGTTTCAGTTACTCAGCTTAACCTGAAAGATACGGAAATATTTAGATTCAGATATAGACTATTTTATCTATATTCTTTAGGGTTTTTACTCCTTTCAGATAATATGTATTACTATGCTAATTCCTTCAAGAGAAGAAAGAAGTACTGAAAGCGAAGGGAATGCTTTTCTATTGGATTTTTTTTTTTTTTTGGCTTGTTGCTATTGTTCAAGAAATCCCCATCATGACCGCTCATGTATAGGTTTTTTTAGGTATAAATTTAAATGATGGGTTTTAGAAGACAAACAGCTTCAGTCAGAAGCCATAATATTTCAGATAAAATTTTGTATGTTTTATCATTAAAGGAATTCTGCTGAATGCAAACCCAATACTTTTACCAAGCATTTCTTTTCTCCATCAATATTTTAACTATATAAGCCAATGTTAGCATTTTTGTGTTCTGTGGTATAGCACTGTTGAGACATCTTTCTCTGTAAAAACTGAAACAACTAAATGTAAACAACACAGAACGCTAACAAATTCACCACCACACTTCTTTGTAATTCTTCCTATTTTTTTTCTCAGAAGCTTCAGACTACTTATGTGTGATTATCTCATCCTACTGTTTCAGTCTGTAAATAATTTATTTGCTAATGAGCAAACAGGAATTCCCAATTCCAATTGCTTATTGAAAATTTTTCTTTCAAAGCTTTGAAATAGATTGGAAATTGCATGAAAAATCTAAATATCTAAACTTACATATTTTCAATTTTTTCCTTTACACATTATTATATATTTTATGTTGACAGCATCTATTAGCTTCTAGAGTAGTATTATTCTTATCACCTTGCTAACCTCTCCTAACAATACTTCCCTAATGTGATTATCAAGTCCTCTGTTGTTCCAGGTTTGATAGCTCTAGAACTGTCTCTAAGACTGGTTCTATATTATAGTTCTATAAACATAATGGTAAATAGAAATCTGTAAATCATGTCAGAGAGTATATGAGGAAAGCATTTATTTAATGCACTTTTCCAACTGAACTCACATTGCTTAAATAATGTAAATAAGTTCACTGCCTTTGTGTGATTGCACAACAAAACGAAGACCATCAGAATATTGGCTCTGAGAGCTACTCTAGAGTAATTTTTTTTGTAATGAAAAATTAATGACATCAGAAGCATGCAATTAATGTCAGAAGCATCATGCTTGTCAATATAACAAACTCATAAAATTTCCTATGTTTGTTACTTATGAACTGCTAGCCAAATTACTGTTGTGCCTTTCTCAATAATGTCCCAAACAGTTCAGATTTGAGAGAAGCAATTTGTGGGACTGACAACGTGAAAGTGGCCTTTTTTGTTGATAACACTAGTTTCCAACACAGCTGAAATCTAGGCAACCGAAGTTACCAGGTGATGTCTTGACACCACGGAAGTCAAGAGCCTGCATTAGGGGTTGCCGTGATGAAAGCCAAAAATGTCAAAACTGACTAAAAAATGCTAAAAGGGGAAAGAAGGGAATTGGAAAAAATCCTGATGATGTGTCCTGTGAAACTCTGTCAGCCTTGTTCACTGGTCAGAGGCACCTTGTCTGCTAAGAGAAGTATACATAAATATACTAGAGAAGTAAGATCTTACCTCCTCTGCATGTGCAGAAAGGATTTATAAATAAGCATTTTTAAAATTCCTCAGACATATTTTCGGCTGAGAAAACACCTACTTGTTCACCATTTTCAACCTTTAGAAACGCTTTTATCAGGTCATTTTTCTTGACATGATGTTCTTCTTTTTCATTTACCTTTTTGGTCACCCATCCACTTAGATGCTTGAAAACTGTTTTAGCAGTATCTTAAAACATATCTTAAGACAGAATTGGTTATGCAAAGTGTGTATACATTCCTAGGAAGCCTGTTTCTTTTTTCATTAGTTTTGGATATGTTATGATACATGATTCTATGATCTTTCATGAGACAACTACTCACAAAGTATTTCTGGGAGGGTGTTTTTTCTTCATTTTGACTCTGGGATACACGTTCACTAGCTTTCAGAAAAGCTATTTTCTCCAAAAATTTGCTTTGGACTACATTTTATCTTGTATTTGACTAACATGCACAGAAAAGAAATTATCGAGAAGAGGAAATCAGCTATTTTGTGCTAGAGTATGACATAAAATTCGAGCTACGTTTCATTTCAAAGGAACAAGGCATGGATCTTCCCAATGTTCATTTACAGTTAGGCTTTTGATGTAGACCTGCTTAAAAAGCAAGGCCAAGTACACTTAAATGCTTGCTTGTCAATGGCTGTAATAGAATATATATACATATATGTAAATATAAACATATATATATTTATGCATTATTTATATACGGATCGTAGACAGTATCGACAAGGCTGCAGACAGTGAGACTGCAGTCTTGTAAGGTTACATCCAAAGCTACAGTTCAAGTGGCCACTGCAGTTGTATCAACAGCAGTAGCTGAGCTACCAACGTGAAAAGAAAGTAATATGGTCCAGGGAATCCACCTATTCATTCTTACTGCACATTTTTGGTTTAAAAATATGCTTTTAAACATAAGAGCTAGATAATATGTTATACTATTTTAATCTTTCTGCCCTTATTTTTGCCCTCCTTTTCATGCTGAGTCAAAGCAAATTTCCTTAATTAGCTTGAATGCACATTTGTGTCAAATGGAGGTAGAACAAAGATTAGGAAAAGAAAGAGATGCAAAAGACAGCTAAATCACTAACAGAAGTAACTTTCTATTTCAATGATTAGTGAAAAATTAGCTAGTAACACACTTGGGCAGTTGGTTACAAAGTTCATCTATCTAGTTTCACACAGGCAATGCCATAGCAAGCAAATAATTAAACAAAAATATTAAATATGAAGTAGCTTTGCATCTGCAAAGAGTTGCCAAAGAATATCACATCCAGTATCTAGTGCTGGGAAGTTTTCTGCCCATTTCTGCTGTACCTACTAACTCTTTGGTTAATCTAAGGACCTTGCCATCACTGCCTTCTTACATTCTAGTTGTTGTCAGAAACTAAAAGAGACGGAAGATCTAACAGATTAGAAAAGACACCACCACCTCATATCTCATATGTGTCAGTGTTTTTTCTGTAAAAATTCAGAATGACCGCGGTTTACTTTTAAATCAGTCAATTCCTAGAGCTGACTATGTAACAGAAAACAGGATGATAATACAAATACCTGTGAAGCTATACTCACTGAATAAAAATAATTCCTTTGAGTATATGGCATAATTACACGCCAATGGAAGAAACCTTTTATTAGTCAGTGAAAGGGACATTAGTCTCACTCAGGAAAAATGAAAGATCACACAGAATAGTTAAATGCTTTATAGGACATGCATTTGCTTTTATTTAAAAGATTTGAGTATTATGTTTCAATTTTTAGAGTTTAGAGGTTTTTGTATGATTACATGTCTTGAAGTGACGTGAACGGTTTGAAAATCATTCTCCCCAGAGTACATCTTCCAGTTGACAGGTGTAACCTTTTCTCATTCAGCCTGGAGCTAGGAAGGATGGATAAGTGACTTGGCAGAATTCCACTTGCTTATTTAAAAAAATAATAAATGTATATGGGTGAAAGGAGCCATGTAGGAGACAATGTAACTATCAATATTTCTGCTTTTTTTGACATTTACTGATCTTTCATCTATTTCAAATTACTCAAGTAATCCAGCAGCCTTGTAGCATTATGCCTACTTTGCAAGCCAAAAGGATTCAAAAGACATCAGAAAATATCTGTAAATACTTTGGCGCAGCCTTTCTGCAGGTTTGCCTATTGAGGGATGAAATAATTTATGATTCTAACTGACAACATGCTGTTCGTTAACAAGTGCTTTACAGGATTTACTTTTTCCTTCAATTGGCACAAGTATTTTGCCACAAAAGAAAAAAAATGTTTCACTGCCAGTAGAGGTATGGAAATTACTGAAACTACATTATCTTGTTCTCCCTTACCATGCCAATGTGACTAAAAGCTCTCAATGATTCATTACAATTCTGGTTAGTCAACATACCCTAATTCAAATTCTTTCTTTACAAAAGAAAAGGGTTTTCTGCGGTGGTTATGGACACTGGCAGGTTCTGTCCTTGTAGCTAGGAATTTTTGGCTGCTAGAAGTTACTGAGTAGTTCACAGCTGAATCTTGGGCAGAAGCCTACACGTGCAAGAGAGACCCTGAGGCCATGCATCAATAGGACAGCGTTTATTATAAGTCTCGGCACTTCAGCACCCTACTGAAGACTTCCTGACCACCAGCTGCAGCCCTTTTTCATCACAAGGCACAAGAGAAAGGGTCGCATCTACTGCTTGAGACTTCATGCATTGTGAAAGAAAAATACTGAAACTTCTACACATTCATTTAGCAAGACTTAACCAGCTACTTTCTTGAGCTCTAGAGGAAATCATGGTATCAGGAATAAATTGAATGGAAACAGCACAATATATTTTAAAAATGTAATAGGACAAATTCTTAGATTGGAAGGTCAAAAAAAAAAACCCAGCCATGGCTAAGCATAATTAAATTAGCTAATGTCTTCATATGCCTTGTACTTTCAGCAACAATATGCATGAGATCAACCTGACGAGACATTTACATTGAAGATGTATGAAAGAATCTCCTATGTGTTTTCTGGGAATGTTCAAACGCAATAAATGTAAACCTTGGTAAAGCGCTCTGATTTGTGAAGTGGTACATACTCTACTAGAAGATACTTGCTTTCCAGACTATAAAAACAGGCATAGAGGAAGCTAAAACTTTTGCAAATATACAACGGTTCAAGGCAAACTTTCATTGTAAGTGATGCCAGCTTCTGTTTCAACAGCTTCTTCAAATATCTGTATATAAAACAAGAGATGCTCTTGCACATCCTCTCTTAAAACCTACTTAACAACTGTCTTATTCCCACTTACCCACCACTCCAAACATAACAAACCATATGCAACTGATGTTTAAAAGACAGAAATATCAGTTTATCAGAAATATCAGTAGTATTCTTTTTCTTATGCATTCAGAATGCTGCCTTTTAATTTATTTTGAGTAAACCTAAAAATGAGCTTCCAGAATTCTTTTATATTGGTGTGACATAACACTATATTTGAAACAAATGCATAATTTTGTGGTATCTCTGGAAAAAGGCAAAGAATACAAAGATCAGCATGTCATCTTCTCATTTTGTAGATCTACTGTGGGTCGCTTTACTTCTGTAGCCTGTTTAGCCATTTTAAGATGAATGCCCAGAAGCCTAGACTTGAATGAAACAATATTTTTTGCAAATTTAGCAATCACTGTTTTTCTCCATCCAGCTCTAATGATGTATAATGTTATATACAACTGGATGGGACAGTCAAACACAAGCTCAGCAACAAAACTTACCTCCACTTAACCTTTAAGGAACTTAATTTATCTCAGTTATTAGCACAGACATCCCTATGAAAATCTACATGTGAAAAATGTAGTAAAGAACTTCTTAAAGCGCATAGCAGCATGTGGTGAGATCCAGCAGGAATAGGGGATGATTACAGAGGCAACAATCTATCCCAGTTTCAGATCTCTTTCCTTATTATAGGAAAACGTTAAAACCATAAAGCATCTCTGCTTTGACCTTTCATAATGTCCATCAAATATGCTTAAAGACTTGGCTTACAATGAACATAAAATCCCTTGGTTTTTTGTTTTTTTTTTTTCGTTGTTTGGTGGTTTTGGGTTGTTTTCAATATCAGCATTTGCAAACCTCAAGACCTTTGCCAGTGCAGACCAGCTTGCTGACTGAAAATCGCTGGCCATCTCTGCTTCAACACAAGTATCCATGCTCAGCTGGCTTCAGAGTGATTTGCTTAACAAAAAAAAGATACTCAGGCCAACAAAAGCAGGTCAGAATTAAAATACAGCCCATTAAACTCTCCTGCAATCCAGTGCTTTGCACATTAAGCAGAAGCCTCACAGTGTTCTTCTGGCTAATAAAATACCGCAAACTATTGGGCCAGCAATTCTGTGAGCTGTTCACCAAAAAGGTTAGTCATTTTGATGGATTTACTTGACGTTGAAAACAAGAATAAAGCCTCTGGAGCTATTTATCTAAATCAGTTAGTTAGATATATACGGAAACCTGCTGCAAAATCCTGATTCCAATCAGAGCCGTGATACATGCTCTAGGCTACGTGCATAATTCATGTTTGAAGCGCTGAATCTACTGTGTGTCCGCTGAGTTGTCCAAGATCCTCTTCAACGTTGTTTTCCAGGCCACATTTCAAACTAAGAGAGTTTGCAGCTCTTTAGGTAAGTCAGAGATGGTCCTCTGCATATTTGAAACATATCTTGAAGCATTTCCTCCTCTGCACAGGATGGAGGCCAAAATCACTGCTAATTCTTTTTCAAGTGGGGTGGACTTACTGTCTGTCATGAATACGCAGCACAGACACTTGGCTTTGTTTTCTGTAATCGGTGCATCCAGAAATGGTTCTCTCTTGGTGAACTAGTCAAAATTATTAGATGAAAGTACTTAATCTTGAACAAAGATTCCAAATCTTATAAAGTCTATGGTTACAGTTATATGCACAAATTTCAGATTTTCTGAATTTACTCTATTTTGTACACCATTGTTCTTTAAATCCTACGCTATAGTCTCTTAACTTCCAGTTTCTGGTGTTTGAAACCAAGTAAATTCTCACTTATGCATAATCTCAATGCCTAATACAAACCTACGTTTGCTGCTGTGACCTTACATGGGAAGGTGATCTCCTGAAAGTCATGGGAAATGACAGATGACACTGCTGTATCAAATATGACAATGGGACAAATAAAATGTATTTGGTGAAAAGCAGGCATTTGGTCACTACAACAAAACTAGGTAAAGGAATTTAGACAGGGGGTTCTCAGTTGTCCTGATGGTGCAATACCTAAAATATAAGTAAATTAAGTCATCAAAACATAAATTCATTTTTTGATGAACTTTCTTGAAATTTTTTGTAGACATGAGACATAACTTTAGACATCAGTGAGCAGTGCCTGGTAAAGACAGCATGCACCTTGTGTAAAGCACTGGGTGAAGAAGCAACGTACCTGGAAGCAAAAGAGGAAGGAAAATCTGCTGAATCCATAATTTGGATAATTCCCTTGCAAATAGTTGAAAATCATCTCTGGTCCAGTCACATTGCACTTTGTTTTGATTTGGTGGGTTTGGTGTTTGTTGGTTTTTTTTGTGCAAACAATTGTGCTTTGGACAGCACAATGGAAAGGTGAAGTACTTATTGGAAATACTTAGTTAATTAAAATAACAATGAAAAATAAAATGGCTTTGTATTTCCCTTGCAAACCCAACATGAGAAGCTGGAACTTTGGCCTAATGAAACTTTCTTCTGCAGTTAATATTGAAAAACGTATTAATCCTTAATATCACTTCTTTTTAAAGTTACCTAAAAGCCTTTTGACTCTTAATGCATAAAAGAGCCTTTAATCAAGAGAGTACAAAAACTTTTAAGTGAAGAAAACTGGAACAGCTTGCTTTTATTTCCAATACTTACATTTCATAGCCACAAATGTGTCCTGGGACAATAAACTGGGATAATAAACTGAATCGTCCATATGAATAATTAGAAGTACATGCTTATTGCTTACAAAGAAATACTTAACTTCCAAAATACACTCCCTAGATAAAAAGAAGGCATCAATGTGTAAGCATCACTAAAAGCAGAGATGCTAAATTTACCTTTGTGAACTGTTTTACCTATGTCACAGTGATTTTCCTATAAGAAAAAAAAGGAAACAAAAGCCAGCAAAAAATATAACAGGCTCTTAGCATGTGGGTACATAAATCACTGCACTAATCACAACTGTAAGTCAGCGATCAGCTGAAAGCTCATTGCTGATGTAACGAAATGTTCAGGTACCAAGTCAAACCTGCAAAGTATATAATGGACAAATGACAAGATGACAGCTGACTTCTGAAAAGCCTTTTTCCACAACATCAGCCTCCATTTTGAGTGAAGTATTACCACTCCTCCCACCAACACAGAGTATGCGCTGAACGGTAAATTCCTAGCTGCACCCTCCTGCAATCTTCTATTAAAAGTCTCAGTATACCTGTGAACTTACTTTACCTCGAGAACCAAATTCTATGCTCTTTTAGGGAATGTCTAAACATATTCCAGCAGAAAGAAGGTGAAAAGGCACTCAGCTGCCTTTATTGCTGCAATGAGCATCAGGTAACCGAGTCATCAAGAAAATATGGCTTTCCTTAAAGGGATGGGGAGGTGAGAGGGGGCAAGTTAAAGAGTCAGAAGACTTCACCCCCTCTTTACGGCTTGGGAAAAGTCAGCTTCTGGTGTGGGACCCAAGAAGGAAGGACAGGAGGTCAGAATTCGCTGAAGTTTTTGCTTCCTGTTTTTGGTATTCATGGCTGCTGAGAAAGGGGGAAAGCTGGCACAAAAAGCGACCTGGCTGGTGGTGATGTTTGCAGAAGCCGCAGCTCAGAGCCTGGAGGAGCCCTGATGTGGAACTGTGGGCAATGGGGAGGCTTTAGTTGTGATGCCCCAAAACAGGGAGTGCCTTGGCAATGCAGTCATAACTGTCAGATGAACTGAAGAGGGTATGTGTTTGTGTACTCTGTCCTCTCAGTGTGCTGCTTATTGCTTTCTAAAAAATAACCACCATCCTAGCACTCACTCTCCTCTCTCGTGGCACCTTCCTCTGAAGGAGCTCTGAGGCAGCTGAAGCCATACTGCTCCGTACGGAAACACAGAACGTGCTTCAGACACAGGGGAAGCCGCGTGTTCAAAATGCCTCAGGCAGAGGAAGCATCTCAATATGGATTTCTCTTATCTAGCAAGAGGGCAAAACAAAGGCAGTCTACGAACACCATCTCCTTCTCCACCAATTCGTAAATCTAGCACATCTTTCCCATGCTTTATTTATGAGTGAAAGAAAAGCAATTGGATTTGTGTCAGCCAGAATATCTAAATGCTGAAAAGAACGACAGATTTCAGTTTTTCATTTTGGCTATACAAATAGAGAGTCCACGTTTCACTTTCAGTGTGAGTCAAAATACACTGGCTTTCCTTCCAGAGTTAGAATTAAGCAGGATGGATACACTGAATGAGTGAACAATTTGGGCCCTGACGGCTTTCATTGCTTGAGAAAATGCAGCCTAGCGGCCACCTCAGATACTGGCAATAGTGGAAAAGTAAAACTGCCACTTTTCCTTTCTTTTTGATGACTTGGGCTCTAAGACCAGTATTGTGTTAGCTGTATTTCTCATGTTTCTAATATTAACAGAATATAGCAGTGGAGCTACAGATAGCAACCAAAAAAGTGAACCTTCTATCTCGCCTGTGGGCTGAAGTCAAACTATACACTAGTTAAAAAGGAACTATCTTGCATGCAAGGATTTTCTATAGTAGAGATTAGAGGTGAATAATTCTTTCCATGTATCATCGTTCCTCCTTTACCCCATAAATAGGGAAGTTCAAAAAGTGTGAACTGATTAAGAGTTAGCTGAACGCTCTACTAACTGATAAGAATGCATTGGCAGTTAAAAAAATGTGGTTTCTGCTTTGGAGGTTTTAATTGAAATACAAGTCTTCTGCTGTTCAGATAGTAATTCTTTAATAAATCTATGTGTAGAAGCAATTAGTAATAATTTCATTTTATTGTAGCTGTCAAATAGTAGCAGTACAAAAACTAAGTGGGATGGTGGTGTCTTGGATTTATTTTTTTTTCCTTTAAAAAATACACAATCAGAAAAAAGTAACATAAAAGCTTTTGGAGGCTGATCAATATGCTCTTGATCTTGATCAAGACAATACCACAAAGTTCTCCCTCAGAAAATTACAGGATTAAACAGATAAAACCCCTTCGTTTAATCGGATTTTGAAATAGTGGCCTCTTAACTGAGATGGAATTAGAAGGAAAATCCAAGGAGGTTATTTATGTTATCTGTATTGAGGAAAATGTAATTTCTAATGCTGTATCCTATAAGAAATAACCAGTACACTAATCATGATTAATAACACTTAAATTTTTCATTTAATTTTTCAGCAATTAAAAAAAAATATGTTTAGAAGTCCCCTAAGGTGACAAATTTATAGTAAACTTAAAATACAGCTTATATTCAGAAATCACACTTATTCATACAAATATTTGCTACCTTTCATTACTTAAAAAATTACGTGGGTACTATTTCCAAACTAAAATCAACTGAAATACTCACTGCTTGATTTAATGCTCTTACAATAGACTTATCATTTAATTTCTTCTGTGATACCTTACTAGTGCTAAACTGACGGGTTTTGATGGAAGATACAGAAGTAAAATACGTATTGAACATATAATTTGATCTTTCTTACTGCTGAATCAGTTACGCTCGATGTGGTGTATTTCAAGTTCACTTGCACCTTTCAAGTGAGACAGTAATACAGCAACTATGTGAAAGGCTGCTCCACCTATCTTTTGTATTTTTCCACTCCAGTACCTACGATGATATCTCACACTTAAGTGGACACCTACCCACCTACAGAAGCCGTGCAACTTGGCTGGCAGAATAGCCTAGACCACAAGCGGGATATCTACATCAGCAAGAAATGAAACTACACGTAAATTGTGGACATAATCCCATGGCAGAGACAGTGATGACTTGTAGTGTCTCTTAGTTGACACCCAAGACTGTGTCTACACCCACCACTGCTGGGTACACACACAACAGCTGGTCTGGTTGGGGTGCAACGTTCCCTGCCCCAACAGCATCCTGTATCCCACTTGCTGGTGAGCCTCAGGTCCTGCGAGGGCAGACAGACTCACAGCCAGGGTGGAGCATTTTAACTACAGTACCTGCTTTTGCTCAGAAAAATTATCTGAAAAATCCCTAGCATACAACAATGAGTAGTGGTTTGTCATTTTATTTCTTTTGGTATTTACTGAAATAGTTCCACCAAGGCCTTGTTTAAGAGAGGTGAAATGTATTGTTGCCACATGATGCTTCCTACTTTGCTTTGTGAAAAATGGAAATTTTCTCTCCATGGAAATGTACATTGATACTGTTAAAACCCTGCCAATCTGTTGATCTTTTCTGCTGTTGTTCCACGACTACTTTGAGTGACCAGGAGGCACTCCAATATTTCTGACCTTTTCTTAAATAGCGATTCAGACACTGTTAAAAAACATTCATTTATAGATGGGAATTTTTTCACCTCTATTTTTTTAATGTCTCTGTATTTTAATACTCCTATAGGCATTTATGATCCTGACATTAGAATGACTTACTCTAAAGTCACATTGGGAAGGTGATAACCTCAAAACATACTGTTCCAGTTATGTAAACCATAAATTTAGGTGAAGACAAAAATATACTAAATTCCTTTCAACAAATGGAAATCTTCCTTTTTACTTTGCTAGTTATCCAGGTTCCTAGCACTCATAATAGTCAATCAACTGTCCTCTCCTCAATTTCTTAATCATACTAATACATACCTGCTCAGTCCTTGGCTTTTATATTGTTCAGTGTCCACTGACTGTTCCAACGAAACTTCAGAGACAAGAGCATGCTCCCTATGTATTACATACGCATATCTTCCTATAGTTCTACTCACTAATGACTTAAAAAATTAAAACATACACCAGTTACACAGCCATTAATCCACCTTCTCTATTTTCTGTCATATCCTTCCTCCTGCTTATGGAGTCTCAAGGATCTCGGGAAATGCAATTCAGACTCTCCTGTAAGCTCCCCTGTGTGGGGTCAGCAGCTGACTTTCACTCATAAACTTGTTTTATTTAAGCATGTAAGACCTATTACAGTTGCTGAAAACACTACAGTTTTCTATAGCACGACCATTACAATATAATGAACTTACGGTGTTTCTCATAGCTCAGTTGTTCAGTTCTATCTTAAAGCAATAATAGATTCATGGAAGAAAATTAGTGGAATATTCTGGTTTCCTTCTTTATAAAATACATGCCCTGCTGCAATTTAAATAATGGAAAGAAAAAGAGATACTGTTATGTCCAAGTAACATTTCTTTAGATTTTGGAATTCATATGTATTTCAAGCTCCTAATAATATTTGAAAATATCATTTCCAAGTTTGGTTGGTTTTTGTTTTTTTTTTTTAGTTCTAGGGCATGAAGAGAAATCTGTTTCTTTTCTTAAGTGCAAAGTTCATTAGCTGTAACAATGCAATTCTGCCTTGGTGTCACATGGCACAGCATCAATTATTACAGAAAATACATAAAACAGTGATACTCAAATCCTAATGCACAGGAGAGTTATTCATTAATTTAAAGAAGGTCATAGCAAGAAATCCCAGGTTAAATATAGAAAATAAGATGAGATTTTAATGACTATACATCATTAACCACTTTAAGGTGTATTTAAGGCCATGAAATTTTGTACTCGCTGCACAAATCGAGGGCCAGAACTTGCTAAATAATTTATTTAATAATTTATTTATAGACTATCTAAATGCAAATAACTGCAAAGGACTGAAATAGATGCTTTGGTATTTAACCCAGGGTTTAGTTAAGAAATGCTTAAGTTACTTAAAATTTCAGTGTTTTAAATGTACTTATTGTAGCTTCAACTAACCTACTGAGATTAACTAAAACAAGTTTCACAGTACTTTCAAGAAGTATATCTTCTTTATCCACTACTTCATTTCAATAAAATCTGTTGAAAACACAAGTAATAATTATAGTGATGAATTTTAAAGGTAATATGAAGATAATATAAGACTTTTCAAAACAAATAGTAAAATTATTATGTTTGCTTAAGCCCTCTACGTGGATTGAGTATCAAAAGAGCCACTAGTTACCTTGAAACTTTCCAGTAATTGTGTTTTTGTTTAAACACTATGCTTTTTACTTTGCTGCTGAGATTTCTGTAAAAATTTAAACTGGTTGAAATGCCAGCAACATGTCTGAAGATAAGAATTTGTGGATCGTACAAGATTTCAGAAAGAGTACATGGGCATGCTAACATGCTTGTTGTCCTCTGTAAATGTTATAATTTGTGACCATCAGTATACCAATAGCAAAAATTATGTTTTCTTATATTTGACCTTTAATAATTCACATTTTTATAATAGTAATTTTCATAACAGATAATTTTGTTATTATTCTTCTAGTTATTTAATTCTGATCATGCCCAAAGGGCTGAAATGGGTTTGTACTTACCCCAAATGTTTACATTTTATACATCTGGTGTCACATTATGCACTGCACCACATCTTTGTTTTAAAGATGTTCTGGACTATGAACCATATGTTTCTCTGTCTGCATTAGAGACACATGGAGGACAGGCGATGTGTCACATGTAACTAGGTCTCAGATGAAAAAAAAAATATTTTAAACTATTTTCTCAGTAATTAAAATTCTGGAAGTTTCTACTCTCACAGCCTTATCCATAAGAACTTAGAAAAGTGGGCTATCTGAAGTTCATCTCTGCTATAGAATTAATTCACTTCTGTGACCAGACATGCTCTTAAAATCACTCTCATTCACATCCCAAACCACTACTTACACCATTTTCTACCTGACCTGGCTTGTTCCCAAGGGAAGGAAAGCCTACGTGCTATTCCCATCCCTACTAGTGACCCTGCAATGAAAAACCCACTAACCTATTTACATGCTAACAGCTGTCCACTGTTTTTCCACCCATCCCCACAATCTCAGAAAGGCAAAAAAGTCATCCTGTAACTTACTCTGAAGGAAACTGCAAGATCAGCTTCTTGTTCAGGATCTGAGTGTACAGCCTGAGAGGTTACTGGGCCTCGCAGCGGTGAATGCAGCAGCCACATAAATGTTGCACAGTATTTTCACAACAATTTCTAGTACATAGTATTTCAAGGCAAAATTCTCAGTTGAACGTGCCAACACAGCTTGTGGATAGAAACCTTGTGTACCTTTTAGACTGTAAGAGCCTTCACATGCATGGATGAGCTGCAGAACCGTCTCCAGCAGCACCCATTTATCCCATCTGCCTGTTGTGGTGCCACATAAGCAGCACTGGGCAGACACCTTTGCCGGAGGACCTCTCGGACCAGACTGGATTTGTAAAGAGATTGAAGCCACCATTTGTCTATGACATCAATCGAAGGTAATGATACCCATCTGAGCACCATCTTTCCCAAAACCCCGCCTTCAGTTACAGTGAGCCACGACAGGAAAGAGACACAGTGAGGTGACCAGAATAGAGCTATTACCATAAATCATAAACATGATATCAGAATTGTTTGTAATATTACTACCAAGTTACAAAAAAGAAAGCTGTCCACAGCAAAGTGAAATCTTTGCACATTCAAAAGCATACAGCAAAGCTGCATTATGCTGGGCCAGGGTGGGAATTGGTAAGTGTTGGGAAACTAAAATATATCAGAAGACAGAAGGAAGAAAAGTCTGATTATACTGATTGCACACACAAAAATACAAGTGTAAGCCAATTACAGCAATCTTCAGGGAATCTAAAGTTAACATCATGAACAAGAATTCTTATTGCTAAATACTTCTACAGAAAGAAAATTGTTTACACATTCTCAACTAAAATTCCCAAAACACAAGATAGTATATGAAAATAAAATGTCACATCATGATTTCAGTTTTGCTTTTTTAGGCAGGTATAAGGCATCAGCCAACTGAAAGTATAATCTCTGCAATGTATGTTCCATGCAAAGTAACTTCAACTAGACTATGCCAGATATTCAAGAAAAAGCAATGACTTCCAGTAAAACTGAGCACTGAGGAACATTGCTCAGTCAAAGTGAAGAATGACAGAAAGAATAAGGAAATACTTAATTTGAGTTTTGTTCCTAGATATATCTGAATTTTCCAAAGATTATTAGGATTTCACGTAGTGATGTGGTACAAAACCACTAGCTTATCCAAAAAGGGTCATTTGAAGTTCATCTACTCCTGTCTAACATGCCACAAGTTAAACGCCACGGCACAGATGCTCAGAAAATAACACGAGTACAAAATTCAAAATTATTATCCTGAAATGCCTGTGTTTTGTGACTACAGAATCCTGGAGAATCTTTACTTAATAAAAGCTGCATCTTGCAGCCTTACATATTTGGGGTTTTGCAGATACCCAAAAGAGCTTTGCAGGGCTGAGTCACTTTGCCCAGCTGACATTCATGGTTGACTGTGATTCAGAAACAAGCGTTCTTGTACCTGATTTCCCTGTGAACATAGATTTCCTAGTAAAAACTGACCAGATCAGATCTGCTCAAAATAATGTGACAGTCCTTTTTTCTTTTGAAATGCATCCAGAGAAGGCACAAAGAAAAGAGAGAGAGAAGAAAGGAAGGAAGAGATAAAACCAGATTTTAAATGTTAAAATATCCTTCTAGTAATGAGAAAAGCAATGTTCATTTCCCTTGTGTGACTGGATTTTAACCCCAGTCTTCTATTTAGAAGACAACCATGATTCCCAATTACAAATTACTCTGAGTATGGGATTTTCCCCCATTGCTTTTGCTGAAACTATGCAACTTTTGCAGAAAATAATGCATGAGTCATTGAGCAAGAGGGAGCATGACTGCAGTTAATGACTCACTATAGGTGATGTGAGGATTCTGATGAAAGAGGATTATAAACAAAGAAACACATTTTATACTAAAAACAGACTTGCTCCCTCCTCATTTTTATCCAAAAACCATGTTACCCAAAACGGATTTTGACAGCTACCCTAGGGCACTAAGCGGAGAAATTATAAGCAAAAATGCTCTCTTGGGATTTGAAATGGGATGCAGTTTTCAGGTGGATCTGACAGCATCTTCCTTAAACTGAATATGCTTCAAAAACCAAAGGGTCTTTCAATTTTTAATGCTAGGTTTCAGTAGGGCTCAATAATCTTCAAAAAATCACTTCTTTGTTTTTATAAAAATGTTTTCCTTGGAGTCTGCCAGCACAGCAGTGCTAAGTGTTCTCTGCCTGTTCCAAAACTTCCACCCCACATGCCCAAACATCTTGCTCGGCAGCACCCTTTGCTTTTCTCCCAGGAGGCATAGTCTACCCTCATTACCTGCTGTACCTGCAGTACCTACACAATACTCAAAAACTAAAATTAAAAAAGGGACAGACAGAACAGTTACACCAGCTGTCACACAGACACATAAGATGCCCTAACACTGTCACGGCAATTTACCCCATGAGACTAAACAGGACAAAACAGCCATCAAAACAGTTGCAGGACAAAACAGTTACACCCAGATCATCCATATTGCTACCTCCTCATTTTGTATTATTCTTGACTGCTTCAACCGCTAATTTCTTGAGCATTTCCAAGACACAAGGAAGATTAGTGTTTCTTGTAAATGCCAGACTTTTTGGTTTAGAGCAATATAAGATAGCAAGTAATATTTCCCAGTTAGATACTCTCCCAGGATCTACTTATCACTAATAAACAACTAGACAGACAGACAGACAGACAGACAGACAGATCGATAGATAGATAGATAGATAGATAGATAGATAGATAGATAGATAGATAGATAGGTAGATAGGTAGATAAAAGAAACATACTCTTATATATGGCAGCAATACAAAATGCCAGATAATCTTTTCCTCAGGTGTTTCTCTGGATAAGTTTTCCAGGTAACTGAACCTCTGAAAAAAGATTCAAGATTAGGGAAGCAATCAGAAACTAGGTTTCATGTCAATCAAGTTACTGCAGTAAGAGACTTGGGAAGCAATCGAGTGCTGAGATTTCACATAATTTCCACCTATTTGCGTTCATCTGTACGTGTAAAGAGCCTGAGATGCTGTCTGTAGTCATTTAATCACCACATTCACAACCTTTCATCTAGCCTGAACATTTTATGAGCTGGCTTTGGGATTATTTTATGCACTTGTGATTTTCTCTCTCTGCAAGGCAAATGAGAGTGCAAAGTAAATGAATACTCTCATGAGAAATTATCCTACAAGATCTGCTGTTACTTCAGAAATTACAATAATTTTGATCTATAAAAAGAACGCACTGCATCACTAGGTTGCTTTATCGCCTGTGATTTCAGGACAACAATGCCTGCCGGTGCTACTGGAATGCAGTGGTAGTATCTGCAAAGTAATTCGAAGTGTCCAACACTTTTGAAAAATGTTGAGTTGCTATTGAGACAAATGGACTCAGAGGTGACTAACTGAAATGTAACTTTATGTGTTCCACAAGTTTCCAACATAGGCAGAGACAAAGCCAGTTCTTTTCTTTTTCTTTTTTTTTTTTTTTAAATGGACACATGATATTTCGCTCAAACCCTCTGTAGTGATATGAAAAAAATTGCACTTTATGCAACTTTTATTAGTAAACTCAAAATTTAAATATTTCTTACAGGCAAAAAATACCCTAGAAAAAAAGCATCTTTTTTTGACCCAGTTACTTCCTATGTAATACCTGTCTCACAAAAAACATATCCAGTCACTAACTTGGCACACTACTAAATGAATTCAATGGGCTAGAGTACCTACAGACAGTATGCTGTACTGATACCAACAAATACCGAAGCGACAGAAGGCACGTTCGTATGCTTTTGTGTTAAGGAATGGAAAGAAAAGCCTGATTATGCTCAAAGACATTATTATGTGATAACCCAAGGAAATAAGTGAATGTTAAATTAATACTGCTGATAGTGTCATTAACTAAAACTAATGAAAATTCTGATGATTACACTCTGCTTCAACTATAAACAACAGTGACATATGGTACAAATGATACAGCAACACAGCGTTTTCATTTCAATTCACAAAGTAACAAAATGAAGAATGTATGTGGTGGTGGGAAGACTGAAATCGACTGTGGAAAGCGTTCAGTGAGCAGCCTGAAGGGACAGACTCATATACTTAGAGCAGATACCCTTAGAGCAGGAAAAAGAATGGTGCTAAACATGACTTCACACAACACTCGGTGTTAACACAGAAAGACTAAAACACAGTCTGCAAATTTATGAGGGAAATTCAGTCTCACAGAAACATGCAGTTCATCTTCTTGCCACTTTTGAACTAATTCAAGAAAATTAAGACTAAGCCATCCAGAACCACTGCATACACGAGAGAATTCCAATATAGTTTTCTCCAGATCGATAAATCTGAAATAGCCCATGGCATACACATGCATCAATACCTACCTCTCATGGTACATTAATCTCTGAGCAAAACCAGGCTTAATACCTGTTTTAGAAAATATATATTAAAAATCTCAAACATTTCACAATTAAACTGGGCATTATTATCAGTATCTGTCCATTAGTGAAACTGTTGGATAGGCAGCAAATTTCCAAGCCAGCTTCTTCAGATCATTTTAGTTACCTCCAACCAGCTCATTGAGATAACAAAATCAGAGAAAAACTGAAGCTACAAGGAATAGGTAAATTCCAATCCAAAGTAGAGCAGACATTGGTTAGACCAGGTTGTTCTGGGTCTTGTCCCAAATAAATTTTAGTATTTCCAGGGATGGATACAACACAGCATTCTAAGCTTCTGCCTCTACTACTTACCTGCTCTCAGCATAAGAGCATATCCATAACCTTTGTTTTCTGATGCTTGAACACATAGCTGTTCAAAATTCTCAAATTCTGGAAGTGTTCAAGGCCGGGCTGGATGGGGCTTTGAGCAGCCTGGTCTAGTGGGAGGTGTCCCTGCCCAGGGCAGGGCAGTTGGAACCAGATGATCTTTAAGGTCACTTCCAACCCAAACCATTCCATGATTCTATGATTCTATGATATCTGGATATCATTGTCAGTATTTACAAAATAGCAAGAATTAATCTAAAAAGGAATCTGAAACTAAGACTTTGAATGTCCACTGCCTTCTAAAAAGGGATTTTGAACATAGCATGATGGGGATTCCATATTTACTGTTTCTTTGAAGGTGTCTGCAATACACCTACCTACAGTCAACCAAGCAGTCAAGAGTTTCTCCATATATGAACGTGCTATTTTCTTGTAAAAAATACTCTTTTAGAGTAATATGATTTCAGTGTTATTTGCTGTTGAAGGATATGCAATAAAAGGAAGCCTTTTCAGAACTGAGTATCATTATTATTCACAACAGAAATCTTAATTTATTGCCATGAAAAAATGCTAAAAGCTCTTATGACATGCTTATTTTCTCCTACTCTTAAAAAAAAAATCTACTCTTCTACTCTTCAAAAAAAAATGGCTATGATAGTAAGTATCCTTCCTGTTCGTTTCCTTCACTGCATATGCTAAAATACTTGCATGACTCTTGAATGAACGTACACTGTACCTGCGAGGACACATAGCTGGAAGAGACAAAACTTCCGCCTTTACTGTTAATCATGCCTGTTTTCCACCCACCGTCCATGATTTCTCTACCCACAACTCACGATGTTATTTTGCTGTTCCTTCCCCTTATTTGTTCCTTCCTCAGATTATGAATGTGAACATAATTTGCGTTTGGGAGGGTGGGGGCGAAAGCTCGAGCAGAATTAATCTTTACAAGCATAAACATCTAACATGGTACAAATGTTTCTTTTACGATATTATTTTCTAGCAAATTAAATCTCTTTTCCAGTAGAAACACAGATCTCTTCAGAATTCATATGACAATACAAGAAGAAAAAACTGTTAACAGCAACATTCCTTTGGAGATGTTAGTAAATTATAAAAAGGAAAATATAATAACTCTGTCAAATGCAAAATTATTTCTAGGTCTTTTAAAACAGGTTTTTGGCACAGAAAGGCTTCTAGGTACTGTAGTAAGTCCAATTTCAGGCTGTTCTTGCAAAATAATAGTATCAAGTATTACAGTATCTGTATATAGTATACAGATACTATAATAGTATCAAGAAATTACATCTCTGATATGTATACAGTTTTGCAATTCCCATTTTTTGGGAATTACATTTTTTTTTATTTTTGCTATGTGCATTTGTAAACAGATCTATGTGCTGAGAATAGACACGTTAGTGTATTTTTCAAAATATGTCTGTATCCTTGAAGTTTTTCAGAGGATATAGGAATTGCATCTATAAAATGAAAATATCTAAGAAATATCTACCAGTCTGCATTACAAAGTATTATCAGTTATATGATATCTCCTTTACTGTTTCTTTTTACATGGTACGTAAATATAAAAAAACCACCAAACAATAAAATACACAGAGAAACTGTGAATATGAAGACTAAAGCTCACTGATGGAAGTGAATTGTTTCTATGCAAAATAGTACAAGCCTTGGTAATTTACAAACCTGCATGAGGTTTAGATCAGCAATACACTGTTTACAAGCCTGAAGAATTGCATATACGACAAAAATCAGTACGGTCCTGAAACGCATATGTGAATCACTGAAAATCTACTTTGGAAAAAACAGCATTTTGATAAAGCAGTATAATAAAGTTTATGAATTTATCAAAAATGTCTTTATATTTCCAGGTGGGGTGGAACAGATATTATGTATTATTCATTCGTCCTTGGCGTTAACCAAATTTCTGCAGTTTAAGTCTATCCACTTGATCTGTGTATACTCACACCAGAAAAGCCTGGCTTAATTCTGGAGAATAATTTCTTACAGACTTCCCAGAACATATTTGTCAGGAAGGAGCAGCAGGGCACCTTATGCAATTGCTGTCAGTCAGGGGCCAGACCCTAGAAGGAGCTCTACTCCACTTCCCAATGACTCTGCAGTAGATTACAAATGTGCAGCACCTTTCTACGATTCTATGAGATGCTCGCAGGCTTCCACGTTTCAAACTTAGGAACTATGCTGCAGGCTTAAAGAGTTTTCTTTAAACAGGAGAAGCTGATTTACTCTGACAACTCTGTTTAGGAAGTCTTTCTGTTTAAACAGACAACATAGTCAAAATTTCATCATGCAGATTTCAAACATGTCTCAAATATTTTTAAATATGTGTCATTTGAATGTAGTCAGTTTCAATAAATACGTAAGTTACCACTTAAGTAATTTAAAACCTTACCACCCCATTCCTCAACTACACAATTTGTCCCCTTTCCTAATCATAAGCTGTTCCAGCAGAGCCTATAAAACAATTCATTTTCAAAAGATGGAATGGAATATATTAACAGTTCTTAAGAAGCAATGTTTTTATAACTGTGCATAGAGTTAAGATATCTGTCACAAAGAGGGCAGAATAAGGTTTATTTATGTTCTCCTGTGAATTAACCTTTTTGAAGATACTTTTTGATTTTTTTAAAGCAGTTCTTTTATTTTCTGTAAGCGTACATCTAACTAATGTCATTCATCTTTGTCTTAACACTAGAAATGTAATTTTGCATTATTTGACCTACTGAACGTGAAATTGTGCTTAACAGCAGCATTTTATATAGGATTCACTGTTGTTCCTACGTAGAGATGGCACAGGAAACAGTTTTATGTTAAGCCTTTAAAATTTCAGAAAAAGTAGGCATAAAAAAAATATTTAAAAGCAATGTCCTTTTAAACCATTCCAGGTGAACAACTGACAGGAGGCACCTCAACTTGAGGAAAACTGCAGTAACTAACCTTCAAGAACTCAAAGAGACTTTTCCATTGTATTACAAGACCGCTAAGGAACACTTAAATGGTGGGAATGTTGAGTACAGGTCTCATGGACCAAATCATGGACCAAAATGGCTATTTGTAAAATGGTTTTGCTTACACTGGTGAAATTTGTCTGCTTCGACTGGTGCTGAATTTGTTTACAGGTTTATAATCAAGAGGTTTCGCTTTGCTACAGCCATGAAGTATTTAACATATAAAGGCAACAGGCTGAAACTTACTGCAGACTCTACAGTGGAAAGGATTTTCATGACAATCAGTCATTAAATTCTCTGTTCAAAGGGCAGTGTGTGATTAAAAAATAGCAAGGCACAGTTATCAGTGGCTTTAAACCTTGAGCAGTACTTAAAGCAGAGCAGAGTGAATATAAAATATTATTCTGGCACAGACTAGCATGTGGATTTGAAATTGCAAATATTATAAAATTAAATGATGTTTTTAGTATGATTGATGGTGGCTGAATTGCAATTCCACTTTGTTGGACATTTAACTGAAGCATGCAATATTTTGGAAAAAAACCCATGAAACTATGGATTCATTTATCAGCCTCCAAGCTGGCCCACTACTTTTACATATTGCTACATAAAAATTTCCAGCAAAAAAGCTAAAACCAAAACAAACAACTCCCCTCCAATCAACTAAATTAACAACAACAAAACCTTGAAACCCCAAACCAAGTAGTAATATTATCTTTGTAATATTTTCAACTGTTTTATCATTAGGTTTCAACTACATTTAAAATATAGAATCTGTCACTCCTCATGAGTATTTGCACTTTGCAACCATAAATCCAAAGTAAAAAAAGGAAACATTAACACTTCATGGCCCTTTCTTTCAAGTGGTAATTTAATGAAAACAAATAAAGCAATGAATGGTACCCCAAGAATAATTTCCAGAATAAAAGTTACTCCTTCTGGGAAAACAGAATGATACTTTTATTACCTTTGAACCAAACAATGGTAAAGGAAGTGCCTATGTTGAATGAAATTTGATATATCCAGTCAAAATATACCATAAAGAATTTTATACAGAAAATGTTCCTAATTTTCAGCTGTCCTGATTTTAAAGATAAAATAAATGGATATAAATTTTTAAGCAATTAAACCATAAAGGGATGGAATAGCAACTGAAAATGAACTATTCGAAGTCTTCAGGGCCTTCAGAAGTTTCATAGGTGAGGAGGACCAGGTGAGGACCCTCTCCCCAGGGTGAGTGGGACCAGTTTTCTTCAGTATCATCAGAGACAGAATAGCAAGTTGCTAAGTGACACAGTAGATGCACACATTGAACATCTGGCATTTTTGGCTTTATTTCCTCTGCAAGTGCAAAAAGCAGTAGGATTTTACTGCCAGCATATTCATAGCTTTGAAAGATTCAAATCATACGTGCTATTTCACTGAATGTTGTCAGTTGTGCTATTTTAATCATGAAAATGCAATTTTCCTTATCTAATGAAAAGCAGAAAGCTCAGTTTAGCCAAATTACATTTTTGGTTATCTGGTATGTGGTTTAATGCTTAGATCAGTCCTGGAAGTAGCTTTTAAATGGTGAGAGCTAAGCAGGCATGCAGCTCCTGTTAAGTTCATAGAATGTGCTCCTGTACTTGAAGTACCATGGAATTGTTCAAGTTTCAACTTACTAGGGATTTGTGCCCTTAACATATACACAGACAGATCTGTTACTACGTGTGAACCTCAGAATCCATATGATACTTCTATGTAACTGGTTGTTGTCACTGTAAAGGATCCTTGAACCAACACCTCATGCTGAAGTTTCTGTCCCTACAGAAAACATCTGACATTTTTGAAAGTGCTTATCTTTTTACTAGGTTATTACAATGTGGTTTAAAGGGCAAAAGATTTGGATACAAGAAACATTGTT
Organism: Larus michahellis; assembly: GCF_964199755.1. Classification (NCBI taxonomy): domain Eukaryota; kingdom Metazoa; phylum Chordata; class Aves; order Charadriiformes; family Laridae; genus Larus; species Larus michahellis. The sequence goes on from NC_133930.1 coordinate 68,300,492, forward strand.
TTAAGTCTAATCAGAAACATCATCTAGGAAAAAACATTTCACACATTCTCACCATAGCACATAGCCTCAAATATATATGAAAGTCTTAGTCCCCATTTTGGACAATCTGGGTCATCTTGAAATAGTGATGATTTAACCAGAACAGTCCAAAATTGAAAGGTAGAGAATGAAGTCACTAAAAAAAACCAAAAAAAACAACAAAAATAGACAAGAAGTAGAATTTCTGTTGGGTGACCAGTAGTTGGTGATTTGTGTTTGGTGACAAATAATCAAGAGCTATTTGCAACAACAGCATATGTTCTCCCTACAAAAGGGGAGAAGCTGCTAGAAGTGGAGTGATATCATGGTTATGGAATGTATACCGTATATGAAGGCTACTATGAAACAAAGCACTCAAACTGATGTGAAAAAGACTGGACAAATAGGTCCCTGTATCTTACTATCAGACCCTCAAAATAGAATGCTATTTTAACTGATACAGAGGTTACTTATGTCTCCTTTCATGGAAGACAGTAGCCTTGGGTATATATAAAATATGTGTCTTCCTGAGCACGTGCATCTGTAAAATACATGCATTTGGGCATGAACAAAGACATGTTGTATTGCTTAGGAAATTATAGATGTGGAAATAGTGGGATTTAGCCTACAGTAACATACAGGAGGGTAGATATAGACTAGATATTAGGAATAAATCTTTTATAATGAGGCTGGTGAAACACTAGCACACGTTTGGCCAGAGAGGTGGTAGATGCGCCATCCCTGGAAACATTCAAGGTCAGGCTGGTCGGGGCTGTGAGCAACCTGGTGTAGCTGAAGATGTGCCTGCTTGTTGCAGGTGAGTTGGACTAGATGACCCTTAATTGTCTCTTCTAACCCAAACTGCTCTATGATTCTGTGACTCTATAATTTCACTGATACGTAAAGCAAGACTTTACAGAAAGAATCAAACAGGTTTCAATATCACCAATTTACACCTCAATATGGCAGTGAATAAAAAGAACTGTTAGGGACATCAGACTTCACCTGGAAAGCACTTTTTTATCTGAAGCAGCTACTAACAGATGTCAGTCTCTCTCTTCCCCTCTCTGTCTCTCTCTCCCTCCCTTTTCTTGTCCCCTTGTGTTTTTCATCAATTGCTTTGCCCAGTAGCTACTTCATAAATGCATGATTCTAAAAATTCTTTCTGACATCTGTTTCCAATTCATCTTTTTTCATGCCCTTTTCAAGCTCCATATCCTATAATCAGTACAGTGGGCCCAGTTCACCCCTGATGTAACTAATCTAGCCACTGGCTCTACGGATGGTTTTGGTCTTGTCTGTTCAGAGGGTTAATTTCTGCCTAAGCTATTTAAAATGACATTTCAATGCAATTCGCTCTTAACTGTCATGTTCTATAACATGCATCTGTACTTCTCCTATAATTTCCATTTACTCCCAGGACCATATCTATGGCTTTTATGAAACATTATCTATTTCATGCTGCACTTCTTTTATTTGAAATCCCAGCAATGCTCTTAGGTTTCCTGTGGTTATGTTAGTCAGAAAAGTTCAAAAGAAAACCTTCCCATTCAGCCACAAGGACTTCCAGGCATTGTATGAATAAAATAATAATAAAAAACCCACAACGTAGCAAATGGATGAAGATGTGGAACCAAAGCAAATGTTCCCTGCCCACTCCTTACACATTCAATAGAAAAAAACAAATGTTAAATAATTTGTCATCTCATGCCATGTGGCCTTCAGGAAAGAAATTTTGCGAAGAAGACACTTAGACATTACCTGTAAAACTAATCTAAGCTGGAATGTCAGACCATGATGATGCAGTCAGAATATTTTCTAAGTGGGCTTGCTGTTCTTGCATCCTTCTTTCACCCTTTCTTCTTCACCCCTACATCACCCTCCGGTTTCCGTTTCAGTGGGGTCCTTCCTTTCATTGCCTCTTAATCGTAATTATACATCCCCTCCAAAACGCTCCCCGTTTCAGCCCTGCAAGATCATGGTATGGCTCGGTCAATGGTCATTTGGCCAGCATAACGTCTGGTTCTTCCACCCTGTTTCTGAGCTGTAAATTAAGGTCTGGACCTTTGGAGGGCCGACCTGGGGACAACGTTCTGTTGTTCTGTGTAGTACTTGTTGCAATCAGCAGCCCCTCAACAAATGTAACCCTCAGCAAGGCCCCAGGTCCAGGCGACTGATGCTTAATAACCTTTGACAGGTATTAAAGAGACTCAAATCATAACCACCCAACAAAATGTTACATCTTAGTAAGGGCAAGAAATAGCAACGTAAGCTTGCAGTTATTTGCCATGACACTGTTAACGCACAGATACGCACACACAGAAATGCCTATAAATGTTTTTAAATTTTTCATGTTTGAAACAGTAGCAAGCTCTTCCATTCAAGTCAAGGCTTTGGCTTTTATAAATAAATTATTAAAGCAGCATTCCAAAATGATGTGCCATATTTTGAAACCTTGACCAAAGAGGCATTTTTTCCTAGTTTTTCTAATATTTTGTTAGCTACATTTAAATATTTGCAAGCATATAAACATGGGCATGCCATAATAGCTGGGGGAAAGAAAACACATTTAAAATTTCAACACTATGCCAAAATACTTGCTACTGAACATGTTGAAAAAGCTTTTAATGTAAAATGAATGTGGCACCTGTACAGTTTTGGCTGCCAAAAAACTCTCTGACAGTAAGCAAAGATGATGAAAAGTGAGTAGGCAAAAAAAGTCCTATTTTTTGATAACTCAAGTCACTTTAAGCTCTTGGGTTCAGAAAGACATGAATAAATAATGACGAATGACCAAAAAGTTCTCCGAAGAAAAGAGGCCAAACAAACTTTTCATTGTTGTACATCACATGAAACAGATGGTAAGTGATAAACAAGTTTCCACAGTAAATTGGATCCAAACCAAGAAGAGAAGAAGTAAAGTGAACCACTAAATCCCATGTGCCTGTGGCATATGAGCTGCTCTGTTCACCCAATAGCTGTGTTTCTTTTTTGATCTCCTCCTTGGAAAATAGGGCAGGGGAAATGTGCTTCTCATCACTCCCTGCACTCTTCCTCATCATCCCTTTGTGTCTCACTGCTGCTTGTTTTCACATGGATCCAATTTGCCCATGAATGAATTATCTGGGGCTCATGCTGCCATTTACTATCAGTCTTAAAAAAAAAAAAAGCTGTAAGGAAGACTATATTCACTACTAATCTCTCCACCCACCTATTAAGTCTACACTGGTTCGCCACAGCAACAATATAATATTGTTAACAGACTTACTTTGTACTGTAGTGTCTGCTCCATCAAATAGCAACCACACTTCACTGCAACCCAAAACCACTAGTTTTGTTTGCTTATATTTGGTGCAATTTGTGAGGTTCCTCTGCAGATGTAAAAAACCCCCGAACTACTTGCTTAGCTCATGTATCACCTGATGATGGTCAGTCAGCCCTATGCTGAAAATTTTAAAGCAAATTTGACCTCAGATCCCTTATTCAGAAACGGAAAAGGCAGCTCTAGTTTTGAGAAGCCTTTGCTATTGCTCCACAAATAAGAAAAAATACAGTATTTAATTTCATATTTAAGCCATACATATACTTGAAGTTTCCTGAAAAACAATTTCCTGTGCTGTGTTCCTTCTACTGAGTCCTTTTAATATTAAAAAAAAAAAGAATTGAAAAGTATAACTAAGTGAAATGACAACATAAAGAAAATGCTTCTTTGATTTTTTGATTTTCTGCTCCACCATGGACCTCCATAGGCTGCAGGGGGACAACCTGCCTCACCATGGTCTTCACCTCAGGATGCAGGGGAATATTGTCTCTAGCTCCAGGAGCACCTCCTCCCCATCCTTCTTCACTGACCTTGGTGTCTGCAGGGCTGTTTCGCTCACTCCTCTCTCACAGCTCCTCTTGTGCAGCTTCTATTACCCCTTCTTAAATATGTTATCACAGAGGCACCACCAACACAGCTTTGGCCAGCAGCAGGTCCATCCTGGAGGCATCTGGAAATGGTTCTGTCTGATATGAAGACAGCTTCTGGCATTTTCTCACAGAAGCCATCCCTGCAGCCTCCACCCCCTAAAACTTGACATGTAAACCCAATACAGCGTGCGTGCATTGCTGACAGCACAGTTGCAGGACAAGGTTCCCAGGCCAAGCCATGAACAGGAAATCAAGGACAAAACAGCACCTCTATTGAATGCAGGGACAGCTGAAAAGTAGCAGACCTTGAGGAATCCATCTTGAGTGCTCCCAGACAGAGAAATCATGGGGATGCCTCCTTCCTGCTTCCCTCTCTACTCCCCTGTAAACTGCAAGTGGCAGAGTGGTGGAGCGTCACAGGGTAGAGCTGGGACGGTGGTGCAGAAAGTGGGGCAAGTACATGATGTGGAACAGGACTCTGTGCAGCCCCCAAGTGCCTAAGCAGACCTGGATGGGAAGAAACGCAGCATGTGGAGCACCATGTGCTGGAGGCAGCTCTTAGTGCACCCCTAAGGCTAAGCTTGAGTGGCCAGGAGGCAGCAGCTGAACATGCCTTGCACTCCACCTGCTGAGACACCTTGACCCAGACTAGACTTGGGCAACCGATGAACCCTCCTGGCTCTGCCAGGGCACTACCAAGCCCGTAAGGTGTGGTGGGATGATCTTGGCTGGCCACCGGGTGCCCACCAAGCCACACTATCACTCCCCTCCTCAACTAGAAATGGGGGGAGAAAACAGAATGAAAGCCTCGTCAGTCAAGGACATGGAGATCACTCACCAATTACTGTCATGGGCAAAACACACTCAACTTGGGTAAATTAATTTATTGTCAATCCAAACCAGAGTATGATAATGGGAAATAAGGACAATATGTTACCAAAGAGGTGCTACCAACATTGCTGACAGGCTCAGCTTTGGCCAGCAGTGGGTCCGTCTTGGAGGCGGCTGGAAATGGCTCTGTCTATCATGAGGAAAGCTTCTGGCACCTTCTCACAGAAGCCACCCCTGCAGCCCTTCCCCCCACCAAAATCTTACCATGTAAACCCAATACATGTGATTACTCAGCCTATCTAAATCAGGAGCACTACAAATTTCCTAGTCCAAATCCATGTACCAACTATGACAAATTACTACCTGGCAAAAGCCAAGAGTGCAGCAGTGCCCCTCCTCTGCCTCCTATTGCCTTGCACCAGTTTCTATCCAATGAAAACGTAGGATGCGTAGGTCAAAGTTGACCACGTGTGATCTTATCAACACAACTGGGAGATCATCTTCTTCCACATCAAGGCACAAACCCACTGGTCAAATCAGGCAAGGGATGAGACTACTTACAAGTATAGGCAATTGAATCAGATCTACAGTTCATATTTTCCCAGTAAATATAGATGAGGCAGAGTGGTGCAAGGTTGGTTTATCAAATAGAAAATTTCCCGTTAAACAGAAAACGAGTACAATACCTTCATACCCATAGGACTTCACAGTATTCATCTTGTGTCCTAGAATCTTACAGCACTGTGATAAAGCTCTCTGCTTTCTACTTCAGCATTTTAAAGCTTCCATAGACAGATCAAATTTTCCTTGAAAACACACCACACAAAATACAATTGCTGAAAGCTCATGAAGTATTCACTTGAACATGATTTAAAAGATTCATTGCCTGTCTGAGAGAGAAATAATTAATCTCCTGCATGTATGGTTAATGAGTAATAGCAAAACACACTTGTTAAAAGATATACTAGTATATACAAATGCTTTTCTAATAGTTTTCCTGCCTCAGCCTGTGAATTCAGACTATAAGACCATCACTGAAGCTTGTTAATTTGGCAGTCTTCTTTCTAGAAATCAATAAGTCAGTTGTAATTTATTTACAACCTTATTTCTTCTTCCCCTTGTGACTGAATAGCATATCCTTCTACAGCTGGAGCTGAGTATGAGGAAAAAGAAGAGGCAGAAAATTAACAATGCATGTAAAATGCAGTAATACTACAAAATTTACATGTTGAGCCTTAAGTTTATATGAAGTTTTGCTTACCATATTTTCTGTTCTGCTTCAGCTTTTCCCTTCTTTAATGCTTCTTCTGCCTCAACAATGCAATTTAGGCTCTAAAAGCTGTTTTCCACATTGAAGAATTGCAAATTGTTTTAGTAGGCTTACTCTCACGTGTGAATGTGATCAGAATTGACCCCATATTATACCAAATTATAAACTACTTTGGAACAGTCTTTCATTTTCTGTACTTTTGTATTGAACACTGGCATAATTGGCCTGTATACCACAGTGACAATGTGAAACCTAAATGACAACAAAACAAAATGTAAATACATGCATTTTAAGATGCCTAACAAGATGAAGTCAATGTTAATGACTGGCCTTTGGAAGAAGACATTGCATTCTTATTTTTCTAACATGAGTTTCTCATCTCTTCCTGCCACTAAGATGTGATATACTTTTCCTCTGACATTTTCATGCACATACAAAGTAATTTACTCAACATATTGTAATAGAAGATTTTTCTAATTAGAACAATACATCGCAATATCACAAGAAAGGGTTATTTCAGTGTTTATGACTGTTTTACAAATTTTGGCAAAACCCAAGTTCAAATAGTTTTCAAATAGCACAGCCAGTCTCCAAGCAGTGTATAATTACATCTCTGCAGGTTAGACATACTCTTGAAATACTACTCCTGTATTTAAAAATCAGGTCACCACAGGAAAAAAAAATAAAATTAAATCATGAGTCTCTAAAGTATTCAGGATCATATTCAGTTGTTTATACAGATTTCAGATATATAAATTGCAAATTATGAATCATCATAGCTGTATTTTTTCATTTATCATTCAGGAGGCGTGATTACTGAAAAGCTTTAAAGAAATCTTTCACAGAGTGATATACTTTTAATTTCTGAGTAACATATTATGACTGATGTTGCAGAAGTTATTTATCATGAAAATGGGTTATTGTGAAAATTTATTACGAAAATAAATGGATCATCAAAATTTGTCCTGTTGGCCTATACAGGCATTCCTGTAGAGACTCATAATAAATGTTATCAATCAGTTACTATCTCAATGCAGGTAAAAGCACAAAACATTCCACATAAGCTGCTGGAGAAGTCTCACAATTTCTTTTGGTGACCATGATCTTTTTTGTCAAAAACCATGGGAGCACTGAATCTTTGCCAGATGAGTCTCTCGCCCAACCTGTTCAGTAATTATTGATATTATATATGGTTACTAACAGTACAGTGAATTTGTTGTTCTGTTGATTGCTGATCTCACCTTTTTGGAGGTCAGTTTTTCACTAGTATTTCAATTGTTAGTTTCTCAGGGGGAGACAATGTGAGAATTACTGATGTATTTAAAAATGCCTTAACATGCTGTGTTACATATCATAAAGAGATAAAAAATATTGCAGATATTTCTTTCTTCCCCTCTCCTCTCCGTCCCCCCTTTCCCGTGTTGGGTTTAGATGCAAACAACCCAGGATGAAAGATGTAAAAAAAAAAACCACAAAATACAAGACTTCCTCCTTATACTTGGTATGACAAAAAAAAAAAATAAAAATCCACCACCAAGTCCCTAGAAGAAAAAAGTTACTGCTATCTTATTATTGCAAGTATGCAGAAGAAAAAAGCTACTACTATCTTATTATTGCAAGTATGCATGGTACTATTTCTGTTGCTAAGAAACTATTTGTGTTTCATGCATATCTGCAGGGATTATGTTTTAGAAAATAAACATTCATGAGAAGCTTTTCCGTATGTATACATTACTTTACTGGTTTTATGACTTGGTGCAGAAATAAAAGTTACAAATTTCTTAGAAGTCGCATACTAGTTAATTCTTATGAAAATACATATTTTACTACAACGATTACTGAAATCACAACAAAACACAACTTAAGTTCCTATTTTGGTTATATTTTCTCCTCAGTTACACTGGTGAAGCCAACTATTTATTTGAAATATATCACGGTATGTATATACGTAAACATTTCTTCTGCAACCTTACATGCTTTTTAGATTCTAATCAAGTCAAGACGAAACCCCACATCCATGTGACGAGGTTGATTCTTTTCCTTCATTTAATGGTAAAGTCAAACAGAAGCACACAAGCTTAGATGTGTTTTTATTTAAAGGGTTCATTACATCTTTGCTTAACTTCATATGGACATAATCTTAGTGCTGAAATTCAAAAACATGTATTGGATGTTAAAAAAAAAAAAAAAATCCCACTCCTGTTTCTTTTACAGACTGTCTCATTGACTGACTCACCAATTTTGGGGATAAACATTTTTTCAGCCAGCTTGGGTCACCCATCTGGTCCACTGTTTCACAGAAAAAATGTCTGCAGTTGACTTATTGTACAGATGACACAAGAATGAGCAGAAAAAGTGAGTTAGGATGGTTTTTCAAAGAACAGTGCAGGGTTAAAAGTCTACTATGCCCCACCAGCACTGGGAACTGAAGAGCATATGTTTATGGCCGCATCCACAGGCTGATTCTGAGGCTGATTCCCGCACAGACAACTAGCACTTCAGCTGCCAAAGGATTTGTCACTATCATTGACATAGAGTATGTTGTTCTGCTGTGAATTCTATATAGAGAAAGACTGTTTGTTCTGAAATCATAATTTTAAAAGGTAGAGCGGCACTTCCATATATATACATAAAGGCATCCATCCCCTTCATTTCAAGTCACCACAGAGGTAGATGCAATGTATTAACACTCTGCACAATTTGTACTTAGTTGTGCCTGTTTATAAAAAACAAAGTTTGACATTTTAATTTTCCATTGCTTCTGGCATACTTAACTGCTTTTTTTTTTCACCTCTCTTCTTTGTCAAGTACAAAATTGCACCTGCTGGAAACATCAGAAAGGTATATTTTTCATCTGTCTTTTAATGAAAGGTGTATCAGTTCTTTTAATGGCTAACAGGGAGCGTTAGGGTAAATTACTTTGCCCTCCTGTAGATCTTCAAAGTGATTTCCTCAGACTTAGTGTGTCTCCTTTTTAAGGGACATCTAATTTTAATTTTAAAACTTCATAGTATGGATTACTGACTACTTTTCCAAGTAAGTTGATCCACTAGCTACATACCTCACTGTGAAGAATTTTTAGCTTATTTCTAGTCTGATTTTATTAACTTAGGCAACAGTACCTTCTGTTTTTACTATATTAATGGGCCCTCTGCTGTCAGAAACCTTATTTCCACTGAACTAATGAATAATCTTCCTTCTAAACATTTTATTTGTTAAGGTAAAACAACCCATAATCAGAAAGTTTTAACTTCCAGGAAAGCTTTTTAAATTATTTTTCCTGAATTTTTAATTTGCATTATCTTCTTTATTATAAGGAAAGGACGTTTTCCAGTAACAGCCTCACTAGATCTCAGGACTCTTAGACACTGCTTTTGCTGTTCAACTTGCTCATCAGGACTAGTAAGTCTCTAGGTGTCTCTGCTTCAACATACAGCCACTAAAGTGAGCAAGTCTAACTCAGGTGTGTGGCTTGGCCTGTACTTTACCACGCTAAGATCTTAATTCTCTATAGAGTGAATCCTCTTTCATACTCAAGCAGAAGAGCTCTGTGCTAAATACTTTCTTTGAAAGGTATTAGCAGAGAACGTTTGCCTTCTGCAAATGTTTAACAACTGCCTGCTGTAGTAGCCACTCAGCCTACATTTTTCATAGAATTACAGAATATCTCAAGTTGGAAGGGACTCATAAGGATCATCAAGTCCAACTCCCTGCTACCCACAGAACTACCTACAACTAAATCATATGACTAAAAGCATCGTTCAGATGCGCCTTGAATCTCTGACAGGCTTGGTGCCATGACTGCTTCCCTGGGGAGCCTGTTCCATTGATGAACCACCCTCTCAGTGAAGAACCTTTCGTATTACTAGCTCCAAAGCCTGCAGAGTTTTTTGCATAATAGCTAAAACGTTCCTATTTTTATTTTACTCTATTAACCTTGGTATTGTGATGGCTGTGATTTACTAATGACTTTCTCCTAGAAAGACGTGCTCTGAACTAGTAAAGACGGTACAAGATTGCAGATGTTCACTTACCGGAAGAAGTATTTGTTGATCTAACCCAAGTTACACCACCAGCTACCATACGACCACTACACAAAGACATCACTGTGGGTATACCATGACTCATGTAAGATGGCACCAATACATCTTTGAGTGATCATCTAAAAGACTCTGAAGAGGGACCATTCACACCTGTTCAGGGACATGAGCCAGGGGAACATATATACTATGTCCACAGAAGCTCATTTCTTCATTTCTTCAGGCCTCTGCACCAAACTGATCCTCCCTGCACTCTGCTATGTTTTTCAAGGTTCTTAATCACAATTTAACTGCCTCTCCTGTCATCACACATCAGGTAAAAAGTGCTGATGCGACTAAATACTTTTAGCAGCATCTAATCAAGTCCTTGCTTTGTGAGGCATGAGAATTATACAGTCCATCCTTAGGGACATGCGTAGGCCAAGAGGACAGTATCACAGAACCATAGAATGGCTTGTGCTGGAAGGGACCTTTAAAGGTCATCCTGTCCAACCCCCCTGCAATGAGCAGGCACATGGTCAACTAGACCAGGTGGATCAGAAACCCATCTAACCTGACCATGAACATTTCCAGGGAAGGTGCATCTACCACCTCTCTGGGCAACCTCTTCCGGTGTTTCACCACTCTTATTGTAAAAAATTTCTTCCTTATATCTGCCCTGATTCTACGCACTTTCAGTTTAAAACCATGACCCCTTGTCCTATTGCTGCAGGTACTACTAAAATGTCTGTCCCCCTCTTTCTTGCAGCCCCCCTTTAAGTATTGAAAGGCCTTGATAAATGTTCACAGATCTTTCTCTTCTCCAGCCTGAACAACCCCAACTCTCTCAGCCTTTCCTCGTAAGAGAGGTGTTCTAGCCTTCTGATCGTCTTTGTGACCCTCCTCTGGACTCGCTCCAGAAGGTTCATGTCTCTTCTGTACTGGAGCTGGATGCAGTACTCCATTTGAGGTCTCACGAGAGCAGAGTAGAGGGGTTGGATCACCTCCCTTGACCGGCTGGCCACGCTTCTTTTGATGTAGTACAGGATGCCATTGGCCTTCTGGGCTGAGAGCGCACATTGAGAGCTCATGCTGAGTCTTTCTCCTCGGGGCTGCCCTCAATCCATTCATCCCCCAGCCTACATTGATACAGGGGGTTGCCCTGACCCAGACGCAGGACCTTGCACTTGGCCTTGTTGAACCTTATGAGGTTCACATGGGCCCACTTCTCGAGCTTGTCCAGGACGCTCTGAATGGCAATCCTGTCTCTAAGACATGTCAACAGCACCACTCACTTGGTGTCATCTGCAAATTCGCTGAGGGTGTACTTGATCCCACTGTCTATGCCATTGATGAAGATGACACAGACACCCAGAAACACGGACTAATTCAACTGAAATGTCACCAGGCCTACATACCTACACCACACTAAGGCTGTACAGCTGCAAAGCTGCCTGGCAGATGCACATCAACTACAAACAATCATGGATTGACAGCGAAATGAGCAACACCTATCCCCAAGGAAAAACCCAGGGAAGACAAGAGGTACCACTCCCTTTCAGCTCCTTCACCTACTTCTGTTGCACAGGGTTGACCACAATATGTATGTCTACCTCTACCATCTATCTTGCACTAAAATACAAACCTTTTTTATTTTTAACACATTACTGCTGCGAAGCTAAAATAAAATGTGTATTTTTGCCAGTTGGTAAAATGTTTTTATGTTGCTTTTACTTTTTCTTACCACTTTTGACAACTATTCAGCAGCATTCATTAATCAGCTTGTCCTCCAAAGCACTTGATTTTGCCTCAGTATCAATGAAAACTGAGCTTTAAAAACATTGTATACATAGCTAAATGTAAGAAGTCTGTACTGTATCTTTTTAGTATCCTTTTATTCCTTTTGGTCCATCTAAACTAAAAATGTATTTTACCAGAGGACCGCACTCTATACAGTCCATCCAGTTTTAATACCTTCTTGTTCCTTAGTCAGCTAGTACAAAATTAGCTTGATGGCATCAGGTACTTCCTGAATCTAGACTAGGAAATTCTCTAGAGGCAGAGACTGTCATTACCCATTTCTATCAGGAGTATTATACACTTAGAGGTTAAAACTTGGAAAGTGCAGACCTTGCTGAATGAAAGAACCTCAGTATTTTTTTCCATCCATTTTAAAATAGCAGAGTTAGGACATTTTAAAAACCGGATTCCTAGTTTTCATTCAAGGGAAGTTCTAGGAATGTTTAAGCCCTATCAGTGAATATATTTTAGGGGATATTTGTTGACCATATATTTGGACATTTGGAGGATGCAAAGCTTGCTTTCCTGCATTTTACTGCTTGGCATGAGACACACACTGAATATTATAAAAACATGGGTTTGATTTCCAGTACAAAAAGAAAACTGCAATTCCAAATCTGTACACAATATCCTGTTAACGTCCATTGGGGAAATAAGGGCTGAGCTGATACAAGAGCAGCAAGCAATCCTATGCTTCACTAAACACACATACACATGACTGTTCTTACATTTGCAGCAGTCATTCTGTAAGACTTTCTTGTCCATGACATATACTATCTGAAAGAATTGTCTGGACACAAGCTAGGAGTATTTCTATTGGTATGGAATTATAGCATTTTGATAGAAGTTTTATTTCACTGCAGAACAACAGAGTTATTACAAAATTCATTGAAACAAATATACCATTTAAATTGTTTCAGGAAAGAAGTGTTTTATTTCATTTTTTTGATAGATTTACTATTATGACGTGGGATATGATATGATTATGATATGATATGATATATGATATGATATGATATGATATGATATGATATGATATGATATGATATGATATGATATGATATGATATGGGAGGTGATTCTACCCCTGTACTGCGCTCTGGTGAGAACCCACCTGGAGTACTGCGTCCAGCTCTGGAGTCCCCAACATAAGAAGGACGTGGACCTGTTGGAACAGGTCCAGAGAAGGGCCATGAAGATGATCAGAGGGCTGGAGCACCTCTGCTATGAGGACAGGCTGAGAGAGCTGGGGTTGTTCAGCCTGGAGAAGAGAAGGCTCCAGGGAGACCTTATAGCAGCCTTCCAGTACCTAAAGGTGGGCTACAGGAAAGGTGGGGAGGGACTCTTTATGAGGGAGTGGAGTGACAGGATGAGGGGTAACAGTTTTAAGCTGAAAGAAGGTAGATTTAAATCAGATATTAGGAATAAATTCTTTACTGTGAGGGTGGTGAGACACTGGAACAGGCTGCCCAGGTAAGCTGTAGATGCCCCATCCCTGGAAGTGTTCAAGGCCAGGCTGGATGGGGCTTTGAGCAGCCTGGTCTAGTGGGAGGTGTCCCTGCCCAGGGCAGGGGGGTTGGAACTAGATGATCTTTAAGGTCCCTTCCAACCCGAATCATTCTGTAATTCTGTGATGATTCTATGAAGAGTAAATACATGATATTGTGAGAATCAACAAGGTTTTTCTTTTGCTTTGTATTATCTTCAATGAATCAGTATTTCCTAATATTGAATATTTGCAAATCTAACATTTACCGAAGTAGATGTCACTGTGGAATGTTTTTTACAAATAAGGAAGAAACTGGAACATAGAGACATACAAACAGCTTTTTATGTAATAGCAGAAAGATTCTGCAACAAATCCTTTTGCGGAATTGTGAAAAAATACACTGGATTTGTTTCAAAAGTCAGCTTCCACTGGTGTTGGCTGTAGTTCATCTTAATGACTGCTAAACACAATATTTTGTCTCACGTGGGTCTGAAGCCCAAAATCAACATTATAAAGTTGAACCAACTAATCAGGTTGAAATTGTGAAACTGAAGGAAAACCGTCATCCATGAAAATTACAGCATGTTAGTTACTCCTTGGTGACAGAAGATAATGTAATTTGTAGCTCCAGTTACAATCATCACTGTATTTGCAAAAAATGAAACCCCAAATATTCTGCAGGCATTAGAGATTTATAGAAAAAGATATTATCATCATCACCACGTTCTGTTTTTCGCATGCTAATTTATACAGGAAGGAGACTGACATGCATTAATAACTTTTACTTAGCAAAGTCAAATTGAACTGTAAAGGAAATAAACACTTCTATGAAAAATTCTGCCATGGCCTCACTTGTTTCTTGCTCTTATATGCTTAAAGAGATACAAGATTAAGTTTAAAGTAATGATAACAACGCTACTTGAAGAAAAACAAACTCTGGGACTGATGTAGGCATCATCATGCAAGCACTGATGAAGAATATACTTAAACATATTTGTTCAAAGTTCCTTTTTTTGTTTTGTTTTGGTTTTTTTTCATAATTTACCTATTACTTTTCCCTTCTTATGTAAATTATTTTTTTCCATTAGTGCTTGCAAGATTTCAAAAGAAGTCAGTCAAAGGATCAGGAAAACAACATAAAGGGACAGACATGAGATCAGAAAACTCTTATAAAAATATAATTTCTTATTATGAACATAATTTACAACCAAGAGTGAAGCAGACTGTGCTCAGTTCCTTAAAGAGTCTTAGAATACAAATCCAATATTTCAGGATGAAAGAAAAAAGCTCTTCTCTTGAGGAAAAGAGACATCAATTTCTGGAGCTCTGCTCTTTATCTTCACCAAGCATAGCAGCAGAAAGAACCTGGTCTTACTCATTGTTCGAAGCGCTTATGTTGGCTGGCTATCGCATGCAATTTATGCTCTACTTCTTTTTCTGGATCAGACCTGACTTTTTTCTCATCTATCTATAAAAAACATTTTCACACCACAAAAGATACATAGTCCCGCAATAACAAAAACAATTCTGCAAAAAAAAGCAAGGTTCTAGTTTCTCTTCGTCATATCTGCACAAGAGATTGTCATCTATTTTCATATCTGACAGGAGACTGAATATCTCAACAACAAGAAAACTCTGCCTCAAAATTTCCAAAGATTCATCATCACAAAAGACTGGGCGACCTAAATACCATGGTCCCACCTGCTTACACCAATGAAATAATGCAGCCCATCTAACAGATACAGCGCATGGTGCAATTCCTTAACAAAATCCTCCAACTATGAAGTAACATGGGGACTTTGCCATACATGAACAAATGTGAAAAAAAAACAGAAAACAGATGCAGATTTGTACAGGTTGACAAGAGCATGGGCCGCTCTCCTGCAGCAGGATACCTGGTCAGGTCCGTTTATCCCAGCAGCTCCAGTCTCAGCTAACAAAAGTGCTTTTTGACCAACATGAGGTACCTGGACCTCAAATCATTTAAGATCAGGAACACAACTCCCTAAGCTAATTAAAGAATTCACACTGAACTCTGTCTGCTTCAAAACCAATAATCAAGTTACCTGAAGGAAGTTAACGAGAGCTGTAATCTACTTCCCTTACTTTACATAACATTTTAAATAAAATATTGATTTAATAATAACAGAGGAAGATGAAGATTTGCAATCTTTTCTTGTTTCTATGTACAATGGATGATGGGATAAAAGGTATGATAAAAGCTGTAACAACTCCAGAAGACAATAGAGAAGGAAGAACAGCGACTTTCATTAGGTGTTAAAAAGATCCACAATCTTTTTGAAGATTCTTTATGTCCTTAAAAAGGTTTGTTATTGGATTTCATTCTCCTAGTGTTCCTTTCTTATAAAGGACCCATATGCTAGCTTTTATTAATCAATGTCATTATTACAAACTAAGTAATTTTCATTGTTTATTTCCATTTTCCTAAGCTCGTCCTCTTCATTAATTTGACAGAAACCATCTTCTCCTTCCATTTGCATTTGAGAAGTCTAGATCTGGACAATTCACACTTTAATATACCTTTGGGGAATCAAAACTAAGCAGCAGTCTGAAATGACGGCAAATGTTGAAATAAAGCTCTGAGTACTGTTACTGGCCTTTCAATTTTTCAGGTATTAACATCTTTGCAAAACATTAAGTATAATCTCAAAGATCACATTTATGTTTCAAAGGCAGACGATTCCTGCCCGCTTCTGGTTAATCTCTTGTGTTTTCCTCAGTAAGGTGTGAAATAGGCTGCTATTGGTTTTAAAAAATGCTTCACAGAGACTGTATACCTAATTTAAATGTAAAAAACACTGCTGGCTGAATATAGTATTGCATTCTTTCTTACGCCATTTTTATTAGAAGTTTCCAGACAGTTCTGCAAAGCTTGAAATTAGTTGTTTCCCATACTTTTCAAGTTTACCTGGTTTAACCTGAATTTTATTGTTATTTCTGTAATTCTGTTTCTATTTATTCAGTTATTCATGAATTTTATTCATGTTAATTTTGTGAAAGTTATACTGATAAAAGTACCTTGCAATAGGACACAGGCCAGAGACGTGCTCATTAAAACGGAAGAACTGATTCATTGTTCACTGCATGCTTTAACAGAGACCCTGGAAAACTTTCGTGCATTAAAGAAAGCCTGGGTTAGCAAACTGCAGAAAAACAATGTATTTCCTTCACATTTGGAAACTGCATTTCTGGACAAAAGCAGCATTTCATTTGAAAAGCTGCATCTTTTCAGCACTTTTCCCCCTTGAAAATGTACAAGGAAGGGCAGTAGTTTGTGAAAGGGTACTCAGGAGGCGTGGGGAAAGAGACAAGAAAGTGACTCTGAAAGAGAGGACAAATGTGTAAGATAGAAGAAGTTGGGTATCAAAACTGAACATGAAATGTTGAAAGTCAGATGCCCCTTAAACTTTCCAGAGCTGAGAACTGTAAACGTAACACTGCAATAAAACTGAAATTTACACATATATCAGTGCACATCCGTAGAGCACAGCATCTTATTTGGAGGTGCTGACGTATTCATGAGACTCTGACCAGCCCGGGGACAGAATCCAGAGGAGCAATATTGTGCTCTGCTACCAGAGATGAGTTTACACCCGAAAAATTGAGCCAAGTGAGGAAAGACATGTGCAGCAGACCCTCCCCTCTAAAATTATTCAGTGTTACTTTCTTAAATTTAAGATGAAACAGAAATGTTTTATGCCATGTTTGATTTGCATTATTCTATCATTTCTTGTACACAGTAGCTTTTTAAGAAGGAAATAAATATTAAACTAGCTTATAACAGTTGGTACATGACCTCCACAGTAGCGATAAAGTCAACAAGACAGCAAAAGTTTTCTTTTTAAAAGAAAAACTCTAGATACACAGTGTGGACATATCCACACATTGCTCCTGTGATTTTAAAGGTAATTTTCAACGCGTGAGCAAGGGAGGTGCTGTGGAGTCCCAGGGTGTGAGCAGAACCCACCTGACAGAAGCTTCATTTGGGGAGCAAAAATCTTGCACAACACAGAACGAGTTACTGCCTCCTGCTGCAAGCACTAGGACTTCACCTGGCAACAGCTCTCGTGAGATTAAGTATAGTCAAAAATACAAAATGTAAAGTGCAATGTGAAAAAGCACATGAGGAGCATCTGGGGAAAGCATGATTATGCATTTAAGGCAACTTCTTTACTTTGCAACTTTTATGCAATGAATACAACATGAAGCTTTAGACCCTAAATGTGTAGTTGCACAAAATATGATCCTTGTTTACTGCAAAGGTTTTCAAAGGGTAGTTATCGGTTAGAATTTCTGTTATGATTATTCTTATTATTTTGGTTTAAATATTATAAGTGTACTATAATGTGTATACAGGGAAACTGCTTGAAGATTAGTTTTCAGTTTAATACTTATTACTGCATGTAAATGAAAATTTAAATTAAAAATTTGTTTTGTCTAGTTTTGTCCGCTTTACCATAGAGTATGTTTCACACTTCAGCTGAAAAAAGCATACTGCTTTTATATAGCACCTGCTGTCGGGCCTTTTGAGATTAATTTGGCACAACTTTTGTAAATAACAGATTTATTATCAGATTTTCTTCACTGATCAGATGTTTTTTAACTCTAGGTCCCAACAATTCTCTTTGTGAGAATAAAAGAATCTTCTTTTCATAAAATAATTAAAAACACGGAGGACTTTTTTTCAACTAGTAAGAATATTAATTGGGTTCAGCATCAGTATGTGATAACATGTAAAATATCTTGTTTTGCATGTTAATGCTCCATAATTGCACAGAGCTTTTCAACTTCAAAGCTCTTTACATGAATTAAGTGGATGTCCCTGCAGGCCTTAGGCAAAATTTTCTTTGGCTTCAAAAAGAGATTTGCACCAGACAAAAAGCTTTGTGAAAAACACAGGACTGCGCTTTGTTCCTTTAATCTACCACCATCACACGTGAGATAAAATATTACTACCATTTTGCAGATTGAGCAGTGGAAATAGGGGGGAACTGAATGGGACTACTCCTGCTCACCTAAACATTCTATACTTCGCCTTGGCTGTGGCACATTGTACAACTGAGAAACAAAATGCAAGATAATTCAGTTTCCCAAAGCCAGGTCAACATACCTTTCAACTATTTCTTTACCTCCCCACCAAAGATCAAGCTTCCTGAAAGTCTGATGATTACCTCCTATTGCACTGCTCCGCATACAATGTCTTTGCTCAAGCAGTCAGGCGGAGAAAAATGCATTTACTAGAATTCAGTCAAATGCTGTTTTCTGGTACTCCAATTTGCTTCGTTAAATGACATTTTAAAAGGTACTTGCTAGAAACGGGAGGTTTCCCATAACCCAGGAGCAACAGCTATTCCCTTATGTTGTGATTCTGTGATCCTATGTCAGACAGAACAAAATCTATCACAAATCGCCACTCAGTATTTTAAAACTGAACTTTCTTTTCACTGTCTTTTAAACCACGCTACAGATATAAAACTGCAATAGATGCTTACAACCTATAAGGTAAAGCATGAGTATTTTTTCAGCATCCTTTGCCATAATGACATTTTTGGGTGAGTACAAGTAAGATCAACAAGCATTCCTCTTTGTACTTACCATGTGATTTTTATGCCACTTCACTGGACACTGGGAGTAATACATTGGGTCTTTTTATTGCTCAAGTAGAAAGTGCTCATTACCTATTTATGTTTATATATAGGAAAAAAAAACAAAGAGTTGTTTCAAGTGGCATACATCACACTGTTGTTGTGGTTGATTTCCTCAGGATGGTCTTCTGGGGTTTTGGTGCAGTTTGTGGAGGCACAGTTGCAGGTCTTGGAGGAGGAAAGCTATTACTGGGACTTATTCCTAACCCTCCATTTTCCAGAGGAAACGGAGGCAGTGGAGGTGGTGGAGGCGGCAGAGGAGGGCACTGGTGCGGCAGCTTTCCCACAACGCGGGCAGGCTCACTGTGCAAGTGCACCTCCCTGTTTTTAATGTTATACCGAACATCACAGTCGGGGCAATAGCCGTGGTACTGCACTTTTTCGCTAAATCGTACCCGTTCCCTTGCTCCCGGCTGAGGACACCGCTCTTTCTCAGCTCTGTGCATCAGAGGCTGCATCGCAACTTTCTCCAAGTTACTGTTCGGTGTACAGCATATATCTCCGTTGGGGATGCGGTTGAGCCCGACTGGCAAGCCCCCGTTTCGCAGCAGGGTACCATTAGTCTTGACAGGGTTGGCCGACGGAGGCAGCCTCGGAGGCTCGTCACACTTGACGGGCGTCAGTCGCGGTGGAGGCGGGGGCGGATTCGGCTTCCGCAGCACGGTGAGGATAGCGGAGGGGTGTGCGGGCGGCTTGATGAGGGGTGCACTGCCCCTCACCTTGACTTTCTCCAAGCTGGAAGCTGTTGTGCTGCTGGAGCTGCTGTTGAGCGTGTCCGTTTTGGAACTGTCTGTCATCTCATCCTCCAGCTGCAGGTCGGACGTCAGGGTGTCAATCTGGTCAACCACCTGCACAACAGCCAGAGTGAAAACAGTGAGAAAAACTTGCCCCAGTGAAAGCATGGAAAAACAGAAGCACTCTCCACTATCAGTTCTGTCATTCCCAGGACTGAAGCATCAATTCTTTTTAAACCATTATTTCTTTCTTCTTGCCAACATAATAGAAACCAACCAACCAACCAACCAACCAACCAACCAACCAACCAACCTACTACTAATAATGATAATAATAGTAATAGGGATGGCTAGTTTGCTAGCTCATCACCTCAATACAAAAAAAAATATAACTTGAAACACTCTGGAATGAAATTCTTTTTCTTTCCCTCTAGGGTTTAGTTGGTAATATCATTGTAAGTGAACTGTAATCCTTCAATATTACGCTTTGCCTTCCAGTGCAGGAGGAGACTGAATTATTTAACTTTAGCTTCTACATCACAGCTTCTGAATCCAAATCTTGTGCAGAGTACCTTTTAGCTCTGACCTTTCACACAGTCTAGATCTAAATATGCATCTCTGTACAGATGATATTATATACCTACAATCATAACTTTGGTGCACTCTTTCCTGAGAGTTTTTTAGCATAAATAAGGTACTGAGAAGCAACTGCCCTCTTGTGATAATGCAACTGCATTATCTCCCTTTATGAATATTTTCCTTAAGATCTGAGATCCTCCGAAGCAATCCTGAAATAGCATTTGCTGCAAGAAAAGAGGAGAAGTATCTTGGTTTCCAAAGTTACAGGAATTTATTAACTCATGCATTTTATTCCAAGATTTCCTCTACCTCCCATATTTCTGTTTGTAGTTTCTATAGCGTTAGATCTCTTCTAGTCTTCCAGGCTTCTTCTTCTACTCAATTTTTTCTAGGACAAGCAACTGATGGTGCCTTTACTAGGTAGTGAAAATTTGTCATATGACAATTAAAAGTCCTTCCTGAAAGCTGCATTTCACTCGGTGCCTAGCTCAACAACTGTAGTTATAATCTACAGGTAACTACAACACACACCACGGGACGTAAGTACACACTTAAAAACTGATCTTTAACCTTTACAGGATCCTTCACAGGATACACATAAAGTAATCAGTAGCTGAAATGTTATTAGCTAAGCTTGGTGTATGAATAAAAAGCTTATGCCGTTGCTTGCGGTCCTTATGTGAGATCTGTGACGTTCTGGAGGGAGAACTGGAGGGGGCACCCAAGTATATCTGAAATGAAACGAGATGCCTCCACTTGTGCCACTGAATCAATCCTTCTTATTCTTTTGAGACTTGTACTTCCTGCTTTCAATAATTCCTTCCTAATACTATTGATTTCAAAGTAAGCCTGTTGTTGAGAAATATAAGCCATATATGAACTGCAAAGAAAGTGAAAGTCATTACTGAAGGCAGTGACTCTTTATTCGGTCAAACCAGTAACTCACTTATGTGCCCAGTGGTAAACAGTAAATAATGAAAGTAAAACCGCTATAGAATGAAAGAGCACTTTAGCTTCCACAGCTCATACTGTAGCTAAGAGTCGTGTAATACAAAATTCATAAAAATTCATATGCAACAATTCAGTTCAGCGCCTGCCTTCTCCTAAAAACAGCAAACACGCAGATAACCAAGATTCAAAAAGACAGCTTTCAAACATTTTTGAAAAAAATTTACAATACCTTTTCTCTCAAAGACCAAAGCAACTACTCATTTACTCACTGTTCAAAGCCCAACACTATGTTGCATTTCACTTTCTCTTTTAGCATTTTCCAATGCTAAAATTGGAATAATGCTAAAATAAAGGATATTCCAATATAGTATAAATAATATTAAACCCTTAAAAGACAGACGTGAATTCCGCCAAATAATCGGGTTTTAAAATACTAGCCTAGAAGTCAAAAGGTATAGTTGAACTCTGGTAACTGTCAGATCCCAAACATCTCCTCCAACGTACAGCATATTACTACTCTTGGAAATTCCAGAGCAAAGGCAGATAAACCACATCTGTACTAAGACAATGCAAAATTCATAGCAAGAAGGACAGTTTACAGGAGAAAGAACTCACATTATCACCTTACTTTACATATGCAAACACGGGCAGAGAGAACTTCTCAAAATGAAACACTCAATCTAAAGGAACAAAGAAAAGACAGTTATGTTCCAGGCACTAAGCCTGAAATCCAAGCATCCCTCTGCAAGTTTAGTATGGATTTGTGCAAATATTAGGGTCTGCCTGTATATAGCTAAATATATTATTGAATGCTCTCCTGGAATCCAACACGTAATCTTCTAATAAACTGTAACAGCTACAGAATGTATTGATGCAACATAGACTAAAGAAACTTCTTGGCAAGCAAAGAAACAAAAAAAAGTTTCAGATAGCTGCAGACAGGAGAGAAAGGAAAGACATATCCTTAAGGATGCTCCACACAGGAGCACTGGATAGCTTGTGCATGTGACAGCATTGGTCTATATTACAGTTATTAGATAATGCTAAGTGATAACATTTGGTTGCTTTACATTGCTCAATAAAAGCTATATTAAAAAGCCAAGAACAAAAATAGGTTTCTTTTCCAGCTGCTTTATTCCAACAAAACCTAATTTTTCTTTTCCTCTCTTTTCTACCACGACAGCCCCCCTCAAAGGGTACCTATAATCATACAGGAACTTAGAAACCACCATTGCACATGTGAGGAAAAAGCCACGGACTACTGATGTGGTTATTGCACCATCAGTTATGGATAAATCTCATGGAGATTATCCAAATAATATATTAAATCCTCCTTACCTTAATAAAATTCACTCACAACTTCCACAGAAGAAAACAAAATAACGAAAATCCATTTTAATGTTACTTTAAGATATACACAAAATTCTAATAACTTAATGTATTTTTTTTCTGCAGAACCAGTCACAAATGATGGCTTCTTTGCTTTAGGCCTTGTATGCAACAAAGATCATCCCTGTTCCATAGTGAACAAAATAAATGTAGTCCATGCAATGTAATTCTAGAGAAACAAAACCTGGTGTTTATTATTTTGAGAGAGTCACATTAAAGATGATATTCCACTGGTGCTGTGAGGATATAGCTGTAATTATGCAGCGCACGTATGTCCTAAAATGGCAGACCCTGGTGATAAGAAAATTTGTGTCCATTCAAACAGTCCTTCTGACAGCGCAAACACTTTCTCAAGAGTAACAGGAGAGTCTGTTATGAACTGTCCTTGAATTTAAATGACGACGGAGTTTAACTCTTGCCCTCTGGGCAAATGTGTAGTACACATCGGAATTATTTTGTCACCTACGAATTTGTAAAACGTAAAACCAGCACAAAATGGCTCTGACAGAACAACGTAGTCTATCTGTGCAGATTCATTCCCCCCACCAGTTGTGATTCTGTTTACTGTTATTTTATTTTGCTTTTTTCGTCGCAGAAGGAAAAAATTCAAGTAAGATGAAAGAGTAACATAGAACCAGTGACTAACACAGTGAAACCGATGTAGTTAAAAAAAGAAATAAAAAATAAAAGTGGGTTGAAAAAAATAGCCTCCATTTCACAACACACTTCCTGTGGAAGTAAGAGAATATTTAGAAACAAAAAAGCTGCTCTGGTTGTGCAGAATCTGTCCGTTTTTCAGTTCTAGAATAAAACAGGACTTGATTCACATGTACAAGCATGGGGGAGACATTCTTTTATAGCCTGAGGAGCTCCTTAGCCATTAAACAGATTTGAGCTCTGCAGAGATGCCCACTTCTCCCCTGCCTGAGGCTTCAAGCTCTGTAGGATCCGGTGTGACACTCCTGAATGAATCAGGACATCAGCTCATTCCTACACCCTTTCTGGGTTGTTCATGGACAACAGTATTAGGTGTCCAGCAAGGACGGAGTTACATTTCTCTAGCCGACTCCAAAATATTAACCAAAGTCTGTTAACATATGTACAGAGCCAAAATATTTTATTCTGAAATCTAAATCATCCAACACGTCAAATCTCTGCTTATAGTTTCACTTTATCATTAGAAATACGCGTGGAGCTTTTGGATGCTTTTGTTTTGTTTTGTTTCGTTTTTTATTTTGACAACTGGGTATCTTTACCACACAATGAACAGAAAAATCAATTGCTTGCATAAAGCAAACTTAATGTAGATTTTACATTTATCCTTCACCTCCAGTTTACTGATTGCAAATTATTTTTCATTTTCTTGTCCTTTTAAATTTTTATGTAGACACTCAAGCCTTTCTTTCCAGTAATGCTCAAACTAGACAGAAGATCAACACCACCACCTGTAAAACATGTACATAAGAATTTATAATCATCACGTAGAACCAGCAATTAGTTGATGTGAATTAAATCTCATCACAACCTAAACTCAAAACAGCACCGGTACGTTTAAAAACCAACACTAGCTAACAGCAATTTACCAAATTAAAAAAAAAAAAAAGAAATCAACAAAAGTAGAATTAGAGTTATAATTCAAAATTATTTTGCTTTTTCTTGTTCTTTTGAATTTTTATATAGACACTCAACACTTCGAATAGATTTGGGAAAAAAAATGTTAATTATGAACATTCTAATTAGGAAACTGACAAGCGCTCAAATGCACCACTGCCCCGAAATCCCTTAACTCAGAGGGGCTGACTAACGCCTCTTGTAAACTGTGTCCTTGCTGAGTACCTAACTACAAGAACCGCTTCAAGGAGAAAATTCAGTGTTGTATGACTGTAGGATGATCACAGATCTTTGCTAAAGCAAATGCATACTACTGCTGTCAAGTTCTTGCCTGTCAATGCACTAACTTTCAATACTTTTATTTTTTAAACTTTTTTTTTTAAATCTCTATTTCAAAAGGTTTTCTCAAGATATCCAAACTAATAACCTGAATATTAAAAGAGTTTAGAAATATATGATTGAAAAGATGGTAGGAAGTAATCAGGGGTACTTCCGTCATACCAGCAAAATCCAAATCTTTACAGAATGCCATAGATGCTTGAGATGTTTTACAGACAAGCAAAAGAACACATTTCTCTCTGCTTCAAAAGCTTTCAGGTTTGGATTAGACACAGAAAACTAGAGCATGAGAATAAAAAGAAGCCAAAAGGAAAAGGACAGATCTGTGATTAAATCTGAAATTTGTGCTTAAGTTTGGTAGATAATTTTAATCTTAATTTTCTGCTAAATAAATGCTATGAGTAGTATCCACAAAAGAAGTACAGTGAAAACAACAACAAAGAAATGCTAGAGGTTCACCAAAGAGGACAAGTGGAAGGGAAAACTCCACACCCCAGAGAGGACAGAAATTAAATAAAGTACCTGTGCAGGAGATGACAAGCAGCCATTGGGAAGAAAAAAAGCAAAAATGAAGTAACCAAGGATTGCTTGATACTGACAGTTTGCCAGGTAGTAGTTACTAAGAGCAGGCAATGAGGCCAGATCACTAGATTTTAAGATGGGAGTGAAAAATAAAATAGTGGTTGCGCTCTGGATTGAGCAATACAGCATAGAAGTTGAAGAAGCCAAAATGAATCAGCGGATGAATGTTGTAAACATGATTCCTGAGAGCAAAAGAATACTGTAACGGAAGATAGGAAAGAAAAGGCAGCATGTAAAAGCACATCTCACAAGGAGCTGACAAAACATTTGAGTTAATGGCTAAAGTTGCCGGCGCATTTGTGAGAAAGACTGCATGCAGAAAGTTGTACATATAACTTTTAAATTTATGTGGTGATGTATGATCTACTGTAACATTACATGAGGTTTTTATCCCCGCTTTACTAAGATTAAACATGAATACAATTTGTGTGACATTTGTAAGACAGAACCCTAAGTAAAACGAGACTAAAGATTATTATTTGGAGACAGCTTTCCTCCCTGTTGTCTCTGGGAGCATTAGAGAAACTGTAAAGCTGTTAGAGAAAATGTAAAGCTCCTTGCGGTAAGCACAGGTAAGATTAAGTTACGTACTACTGAAAAAAATCTTACTGGTGTGATTTTAGACTCAGAAATTCTGTGCTGCAACCACCAGTGTATGGAGAATTAATTGGTACTACCAAAGTAAGGAGGTCAAATGGACATAAATACTACCCACCTCCAATTAAAAAAAAAAAATAATAATCAGAAAAACAAAGGAACACCTTGAAGTGCAATCCAGAGATATCCTAAAATTAACCCCACCTCTCAATGCCATCCAACTCATATTAAATTGCTTAAAAATATAAAGGTAGCATAAAGTATTGCTTTTCCACTGAGGTCAAACTGTAGTCCCTGTTTAAAGTATCTGAGAATCTCATCCAAGAAAATGTCTTGTGATTATCAAAAGCAGCCTATGCTGGCCGAGTATTTCCACTGTTTAAATTGTACATATAACTTTTGCCTGGTTTTTACCTCCTCTGCAAAGGAACTTCTGTGGGTGAATATCCTAACTCTTTTAGACCAATACTCGAAACTCCTATTTCTTACTGAATGCCAGGATCTCACTATAACAATCTAACTTGGCAAAAATAAGACTAAAGCACATGACACAGAAAGTAAGTTTCTTTTACTTCTTCATTGTATCTCTAAACTTCTCTGAAAAAAAGTTAACTACAATTAGTCACAAACACTTTTTGCAGTGCTTCTCTTTGTGTGATTACACAACACACGTCAACCAATGCGCATGTAATCTATTGGCATTTTTATTATCTCCTTACAACAAATGTTTCACCAGGTTTCTTTTTTCTCCTGTTTAAAGGCAGCAGTGGGAAAGAAGGCAGTAAGGTACTGATGTTCAATGAATATATAAAGCACTAGCTGCACTCAATCCACCAGAGACAATTGTTGTGCCTTTTTTTCAACTCTTGAATAAAGAAGCAAATTGCTTTTCAGAAGGAAAAGTAATATAGTTTTACAGATTCATATACTTTTAAGTTTGCAGAACTTCAAAATTATAATTTTTCCTAAGACGTTCATATGTTTTCCTAATATTTTCACTGATTCAAATGTTCTTCAAACTTTCATGTGGATTTATGAGTAAGATTGCTTTTTTTAAAATTACTTTCTTCTTCTGTACAGGCTAGTACCTCTCAAAAAAGCTGCATATGCAAAATGGAAATGGTACTTAGCTGTGATATTACTTCTGAGATGGAATAGTTATAATCCATATATTACTGTTCAGTACTACACCATGGCAGCATACAGCTATGAGATTCAATTTAGCAGTTTGCTGGAAGTTTTCTACAAAATGAATAATTACATACAGATATTGATTTTGATTTTAAATCAACTAAGATCAAGTCATGAGACTAGCAGAAGTTTTTCCTCTCTTACTTTGAACTAAAAAAATTGCTGGGAAAGGAACAAAAATAGGTGGTATCGTTTAATTACAGATAAGCACAATCAAAATGTCTTAATTTCATTATTTTTGAAGCAATTCCAGAAAACTGGATAAATTTTGCACTATACATCCAAAAATTAATGGCGTGACAAGCCAGAAGAAGAACCATCTATTTATCATAAAACAGCAACAGCTCCATCACACAGAGGCTACTCTTACCTTTAAGTAAGGAACTGGCAAATATGCTATGTCAGTAGTTCTAGTACCTTATGATTGAATCTGTAATCCTACAAGAAATTTTTCACTTGCTATAATTACTACAGGAATCTTTAAGACAGGCTGCCAAACTATTTACCTTCCTGTCATCTTAGCTCTTTATTTCCCGTAGAGTTGCTAGTTCTTTGTTGGCAGAAGTGAGCATTCGATATAACTAAGGACACAAGTTTTTTCCCTGACAGGTCTTTGCCTGTAAGTCCTGAACCACCAGAGAGCTAACAACAAATGAAAGGGAGGTCCTTATTAACAGTGAGAGAGTCAGTATTTCCCTCTACATTTTAAGCTGCATAACAGCAGAATTCACCCTGTTGTCAGGTGCTTACATTACAGCTTCAGTCATCCATGCTCATATCTTTTGCATTTGCCACAGCCAACTTCTCTACACTGCCTCCCCTGCCATCCCCAGTGAATATAGCTTCCAGGCTGAGGAGAAGTGGAACCAAATTTAAACTAGAAACATGTTTATAAAGTTGCATAAGCCAAAAAATTGCAAATAGAAACCAAAAGAAGAGCTGTACTAGGAGTGGTCTACTTAGCACAATATTGTGAAAAATTACAAAAAGCAGGTGCCCAGGCAAAAACACAAGAATAGAAAAGTCACACAAAAATATTTCTGCAGAATCTTATCCCAGTCTCAAACAATTTCTAACTCAAGGACTTCTTAATAGATTTTGCATTAAGTAGATCTTGACATATTTATCTGCCATGAACATGCCTATTTCTGCTTGAACTCGTATAAGCTTTTAGCATACGTAATATCCTGCAGTTACCCACTTTCATTATACGGATATACCACCTACTCCTCTTTCTGCTTGAGAAAAAACACAGAAGCTTTTATAGAAAAATGCTTCATGGACTTGCATAATACTTAAGCTGTAGCTATTTTGTAAAACCACAGCTATACAAGCCCTCTCAGGCTTGGAGTTTGTTTTCTGTTTTGCATCAAATACATGATAAATCTCTGTAGAACAAAGAGTAATAACCTTACACAAGGAAACAAAGACTCAAATCACTAGCTACGTCCCGCAGTCCTTTTGCCACCACTAATAAGTTATAATAAAAGTTTTACAGTGAATCCAGCAGCGTCTTTGTATCTGAAGGTGTCTGTTTATGCTAAGACACTGTCGCACAACACTATGGATGAATACGATATTTGAGTTAATACACGCTTCCAGGTGGATTCAAATTCAGCTTGCAGGACAGGACTCTTACGGCAGCACATCAGAGAGCTGTCACCCACCCTGCAGCACCAGCGAAGGGCAAGGTTAGTGTGAGACCTGCCAGCGTTAAGGTATCTAAAAGACCAACACCATCCTAAGAAAACTTAGACACATCCCAACTCGATAAATAAAAGAAAAACACCCACATGCAGTTCTTGCCACCAGAAAGTTTTTGCTAAAGAATATGCCAGTAGCTTCAGCAAACTAGTATTACCCTTTGGAGTACATTGTACAGCTGTTGATCCAACCTTGGTCTCTATACATAAATGAATTCAGAAATACATTATTTTCAACTACAGGCTTTACTAAACTGTACTCTGACATTTAGAAGTAGACTGAATACCAAGTTAGATCGGATGTAAATGTATAAATAGAAATTTAAGAATATGCTGGACTCTCGGGAATGCAACAAGTCCATGAAAGCTCAGTATCATCATCCTGACTTAGCATTTCAGGGAGAGGAAACTGGGAAGCCCATATACAAAATCTTAAAGGAAAAAGGCTTCTTTTCCATGAAGGAATAATAATAATAAAAATAAATAGAAAAGGCAGTAAGCTGTTCTATGTGTTCCCCTTTAAGAACTTAACGTAGCTATTGTAATTTCTCTGTCTACCCTTTTGGATGAAGTTTGCTAGGGAAGCTGCTTGGAAGATCAAGACACACGAAGGCAAGTATGTGGCAGGTATTCATAGCATGAAGAATAGTATAATTATAGTTCCTGTCACACACAAAAGAACCCTTATAAAATTATGATAAACAAACAGAAACCCTGAGAAAATAAAGCAAAAAAAACCCCAACCAAACAACCAAACAAAAATCCCTTTCTAGAAAAGCAAGTTCAAAGAATATTTGTAGCAAAAAAATTGCTGTTCTAAACTATTAACTGAAATAAGTCAGTATTCCTTATGAATGGTAACAGAATTTCACACTTGCAGTGAAATATTCACATTATCTCCTATTTGGCAATATAGGAAAGTAATTAATTTCGCAAATGTAAACGGGATTAAATCTGTTTTTATGTCACATATACAGACACAGAGAGATGACGCTTGTATTAACTCTGGTAAGGGAGTGCAGTGATTTCACACGTAACTATTACCCAGGCTGAAAGCCAAGCTGCAACTCAGACTAAACACTAAAAAAGAACTTCCACTCTGAGTTATCAGCCATGCTTTTCCTTTGCGCCCCTCTCTTGCCCATAATGACGCAGTCACCAAAACTGTGTAAGCACAGCAAATCAATCCACATACTTGAAATAACACGCAGGATGCGTAACTCTATGGGCAGCAGTTTTAACTGAGAGCTGTTCAAGAACAGATTCCAAGAGCAGCAAGTGAATCTGGCACAGCTTGTTCTGAACATCAAGAAGATGTACAACTAGAAAAAAGGGGGTTTAAGTACTGGAGAAACGAACAAGGACTACATAACAAAATATAAAGAAAGTTTAATTTCATATGACTCACAAAGAAAACTGAAACTTGACGGGAAGTCAGCAATTTTCCCCATTTTCCCTTTATTGTTATACTGATGTCAGTTACGCCTTTTTTTTTCTTTAAACTCTTTGAGTTTAGGTTTGACAGTGTAGATATAGCCTGTGTGACTATTTAAGCTCATGAAAGTAATAGAACAATTTTAATTTTCTTTCTGGGCACACTGAAATCTATTTTTTATCCTACCTCTGAAAATAGATAATGAAAGACTGTAACATAGGAGAGTGTACAACTATACAGCTACTTTATTATTTGGGTTTTTCTCCTAAATTTGCAGAATTATAAACTACATTATTTGGAAACACGAAGATTGCAGACCTCTATTTATATGCCACTAAGATAAGAAAAGACAAAACATTGAAAAGGATGAAGCTTGACACGGTACATATGCACTCGATAACTATTTCTGCATACATAACTTTTTAATTCATTGGCACAAATCAGACAAATTGCTAATCAGCATTCAATGCTTAAATGCACACGTACATGCAAGTAAAAAGGCTTCCCTGTAAAAAACTTAAAGAGAACGTGGAACCCTTGTGTACACGTTTCAGTAATGCTCTCTCTCAGTGGACCTCTTTTGCCTAATATAAAAAGGCCAGAAAATACCAGAGCTATGAGCCTTTGTTCTGTCTTCTGAATCAAATGTATCTTTCAAAATCAGCATTTTAGAATCTGCAGCTTACTACTGCTTTTCTCTCACAAAACAGGTAACAAAATTGAAAATGGCTGCCTGTTGACAAAAAACAAGGAATGGTTAGTCTGTGCATTCTCATTATTTCTAGTGTTTTCTAAATAAAAGTGTTGTAAACCAGCTGAAAATGCAGTACTGTAAATTGCTGGAGATTTTCGTCCCTATATAACAACATTTGCTATAAACATTGGCTCATAATGACTACAAATACAGTGATTTGCCTAATCACACATCGCAGTAATTTAAATGTATGATAAATATTTACCTAAGCTCTTAACTATTAATGTGAACAGCACGTAGAAGTTCCTTAAACTATGTGCATCCCCAAGCTAGTAATGCTTACCATGGAGATGGAAAGTGCCCCTGTAGGATTAGAATAAAATGCTCCACTAAGCACATAAATAGTTTCCTAGGTACACTCTTCAAATACTTTAATCACACCTATTGTGAAAAAGGAAACAACTCATAACATTATTGCTCCGAAAAAGAATTTAAAATATTTAGCACACCCAAAAGAATTTTCTGAGAAGCTGGTAAACAACTCTATTGCAATTCTTTTGTGTTAACACCAGTCTTAAGCACTAGGTATACTTCTCTGATCTTAAATAAACCACCTCACTAGGCACGATATTAACCACCATCCTTTCTTTTCCTCTGACAGTCTAAAAGAGACTCCAGAAATAATTGTTGAACATCCTTTTGTTCTAAAACCAAAGAGAAGTTCCCCAAGAAAAGCCAGTATATCTTTTGGGAGACCACATGTTGGGCTGGTGGATTTTTTGATTGAAAGGGTTTTATTAGTGAAATACTACTCTGAGTTTAGACAGCCTCCATTATTTTAATATTTCAGCACCATTTCTGTTACAGCTCGAAAGCCACATTTAAGCCCAAATGAAATGTGCAATGAATTTGCATTAATCTGGAAGTACTAATTCCAAGCCTGTTGGACACTTATTACAACACAGTTTCAACAGAGCTGAACAGAGCTGGAGGGTTTAGCTTAGTAGACACATTTCAAACCAGACCTTTTGGCTTCAAAACATGACCCAAAATTGCACAATCCATTAAGTCTGATTCTAATTAAAAGTTTGAACAAATCCAAAGTTCAAAGCGAATTTTAGATGAAGTAACAGCATCATCTGTTTTTTACAGTGAAAACAGGCAGTAGAAGGCTTTTTTCCTTCAGCTATACCTGCAGTGCTCTTTCTGTTGATGTGGCTTCATTGAAAGAAAAAGCTTCTGTTTACACAATAGGTTGAACTATCTGCCTGAATAAAAATAATGTTATTAATAATGATGATTATTATTAAAATGCTGCATAACTCCTTCAGCTGAGAGGTCTTAAAGTGGGTAAGCTGCCTTCTCCATCTTGTTCTCCCAATGAGCTGCTGGCGACATCTGGAATTAAGTGTGCTGTAGACATCGTTCCAAGAACGATGGAACAAAAAAGATGTTGTAATATTGACCGTACTGAAGGCTTCCTGGGACTCAATTTGACTTTTTCCATCTGGATGTACTGCGCAGAATACATAACAGGAGATAGTCCTTGGTGAGCTTGCACCACTAATAAATAATAGTAATGAATCAGCCAAACCCTGCTACTAGAGAGAGTAATTGCTATGAACCATGTAGGTTTGAAATGAATACTTGGTTGCCTTTTAATTATTAGTTGCTCCAAGTAAAATGACTTCTGCTCACACTGCATCACAACATATTTAAGGAATTTAATTAAAAGTCACAGAATATTCTGTCTTAAAATTTATTGATAACATTTTTTTTCAGATTCCTTTAAATAAAAGGCTACATGAGCACAAGGGAAATATAAAAATAAGGAGTTTTATCTCATCCTTGATTCTGCATACATTATACATGTCCAAATGCTATAAAAGTTTACTGAGTCTCAGCTCTCCATGGCTTTGGCCTGAACCATATTTTTGATTCAATATGCTAATTATCTGAAGAAAGCTAACAACAATATAATCTAGTCAAAACTTTTGTTCCCTTAGGCAGATACATAAACCTGATCCCTTCAAGTCATTACTACAGTCTATATATATTTTAAACAGTGAATAAAAGCAAACTGTAGCTAAGGCTTTTTTAAAATTAATAATATAATTTAATGATTTAGCAATAATTACAGTATTCACACCAGCATGTGACATCGCCAAGACAGCTGTTTAAAAAAATACAACATAAATAATGTTATACTTTTACATAGATGTTCACTTACTTTATAGTTAAAGATGAATTTAATCAAAAATCACTTATTTCAGAGCTTGAAAAAAAGCTTTTTAACTGCCTTCCAGTCAAAAAAATTTAATAAATCCCACCAATTAATGATGCACGGGGAGCAAAGATGAAGGAGCAGAGTTTACAGTTAATGTCTGCAATGAGAGACACACTCTATTTGCTGAGCCTTAAAAATGCTAACAACGTCTTTAAGATATCTTTATAACATCTAACTAACATCTTTAAGATATCTGTAAGATTTAGGAAGTCTTCTGTTTTTAAATCTAGTATTTGTACTCTTAATCACCGCAACAGAAAAAAATCAGGAAATCTGTAGCTCAGATATTTCCAGCACTTTTGAAGGAGGTAATTATTTCAGAGTGTGCCAAAACACAAAACCATGTACGTTTTTTCAAGCAACGACTACTAAATTTTTGTCCTTATAAGACCATTAGCTCATGTTTTTGGCATTATTACCTACTGTTCCAATTCTATTTCTGGTTAACATCAGGTAGCTTATAACATAAGAAAAAAGAAAGCATTTTTTTTGCTTTTGCGCAATCTGCGAAGAAGCTGGGCCTGTTATGCCTGTAATACACCTGCACTCCCAGCACGACTGAACTCTTCAAAGAGAATTTGACCATCTCATGTGGTATGCAGTGTTGTACCCAGTACCACAACACCGTACTGTTACTGCTTGTGGTCCAGTCCCTCTCCTGTGTATTCCGTTCAGATGCCTCTGCTTCTGTGACACAGGTTTCCGTTGGGTGTAGTTTTGCTATTTTTAATGCAAGAGAGAGGCATGACTTACCAGAAGTATTAATTAAAAGCTGAAAGTGAAACTCAAGAGGTCTGTTTCCCTCAGTAGATGAACAGTTGCACTACAGCAGGAAGCTGCGGCAGTAGACTGCATTGATGCAGAGAGTAGAAAACCATTTCCAAACAGGTCTGCAAAACACAGTGGTTTGCGGGGTCGGGGAGCAACCCCCTGCCTCGGCCGTGCAGGGCAGCAAACGGCAGCCAAAATTCAGCACAGCTACCCCAAATTTCCAACCAAAGGTAAGGTCAAAATGATTCAGTCCTTGAAACGAATTGTTGAGACTTAGCCTTTGAAGCTTTTCTCTGGTTTTGGCTTCCCTACAAAGCATTTTCAATTGAGTTAGTACGTTGATAAAAAAGCTACAGAATATTTATTTTAAAGTTATGCATATTAATAATTACTTCTCTGGTGACTAAGAGAATATGAGGAAAATCTGACTGAAACCTTATGGAGAGAAGAGAAATAAAGCAGTTTTCGCTGTTGGCTGAACCCTCCTTTCACACTGTCTTCTGGAATTTACAAGACATGAATACTTTTTCCTCTCCCTTTTATTTTTCCCCCTCTTTTTAAAATATATTATAGGCAAGCAGCACAACTTCTGCTCAGGTTAATTATGCAATCCTTCAAGTACTAAATCATTTCTTTGATTGCCACCCACATTACTAACCACTTTGAAGAGTCCTCACATCCTGTCCTTATAATTCCCAATCCCTTTCTGATAATTGCTGCACTTGTGGCAGCAGGAATGAAATGGTTTTGTGCCTATTATGTTGAAGTGGTCTTAGATGTAAAGTGTGGAATTTTTCCAGTGCTGCTGGTGGGATGCACAGAGAAGCACGAGGAAGACAGACCAAGTGCCTATTTCTGCTGCTATCCTATGGAGGTCATCTTGGTTTACTTTATTTCAAATAAAAATGCAGCCCTACTATTCAACAGAACATGACTGGTGAGAAGAAAAGATGTTACGTACAACAGACATTGTATACAGCTATTGCTGTATACAACATAAACAAACAGCACTGAACAAATAATCATTTTGTTTTCTGGGCTATTAGTGAAAAGAAAATTATATAGCTAAGCTTTATAGCTGTAATTCATACTTTAATACTGAGGCCTAGAATTTTAAAGCCAAGATTTGCCCTTTTAGCAAATCATATATAAGCTGTAAATGCAGATACTTGGGGTTCAGACTCATAAAACAGGCCTCATAAAAAGGCAAAGAGTTTATATGTCTAATACAAGAAAGTGCTGCAAACTCCATCAAAAATATCATCTGTGTTTGAAAAATAAAGCAATTCTGAAATGCCTAAAAAAAAGCAAGTTCTGCAAATTACTTTAAAGTTTTAAATGAAAATTACTTAAAACACTATGGAATTGTATTTAGTTTTTTAAAACGCTTAACAGAGGTTATTAGTTTTACTCAAAACAATTATATTTATTTTAAGTTAACAGTGTAAGATCTGACACATTAGGCATCTTCCTGGTAGAAGTTAAGATGTTTCTTTTGGGCTAGAAACAATGTATTAAAAATGAGAATTTGGTGAGAAAGAAAAATTAACATTAAATAACATTTAAATTTAATTTATCTTTTAGAGACTATATTTTTTTATATTTAAATTACTACTAGTTAATTATTGATAAGACATTAGTACTATGTACAAAATTCTGCTATTTAATATCTGTGTCTGATTTAATCATTTATTTCTGTGCAGCATGATTGTGACACAAGCCAGCTACCTTCTTGACAGTACTTGTCAGGAGATAAAAAAAACAAAACCTGAAAGTACAAAAAAGGATCATATTTACTTCTACTATTCATAACATCAGAACAGTTAAGACAAAAGCAGATCTGCAAAACATCACAAACACTGTTAAGGGTTTACGTTTTCCCAACTCTTCTTTTATATGCATTATTATACAAGTATTGTTAAATGTAAATATGCATATTTTACACTTGCTATAAAATATTTACAATATATCTGGTTAACCTGGTGATCAATGTATTTTGTTTGTTCTTTTCACTAGCTTAGTAACACAGAAGGGCTGAATTACATTTTTAGACTAACAGTTATGATAGCGGCGTTTTCGCATTGATAGAACCATGATAAAAAAAAAGAGGTGTCCACTGATGATTCCTCTCCTCATGATTATAGCAGGCAGTTTTGTGGCTCTTGATTTTACATCCTTAATAATTTTTAAGTCAAAATTTCCCCCTCTTCCAGATCAAGAAGTGTAAAAACAACATGATGATATTACAAAACCGCGCCATTAAGTCATTGTACATGCTCCTATCACATCACAGGTACTGCAGCAGAAGGACTAATTGTTAACATGTTTTTAATCTCTTTTTCTGTTTGTGACAGAGAAGAAAAGTCACAGTTGTTTTGAATGTAGCTGTTACCTATTCAAATAATGTGTAATCTACAGACAACTTTGAAAGAGATCACAGGAAATAGATCTGTGCCCAGTGGTTTCTGATTTCTAGCTCTGCTGTTGACATAACTGCGGTGTTAACTCAAGAAAGGTGCTTTATCTTTATGTGGCACTGTTTTTCTCCTTATCTTTAGCTCTCATCCATTTCGACTGCACACTCTGGAACAAGAGTAACATTGCTCTTGTGTGCAACCCTCCCCACAAAATATGTGCTACTTGTTACTATTATTCTTCAACACCGTTTCAGAGCAGAACATTGCTGGCTAATCTTGTTGGCTAATTCTTTTTGTCTAATAGGTTCTCTCTACAGCAGGATAAATAAAACACTTATAGTCAAGTTTCAAGTGTAGAGATGTTTCAAAATCCGAATACCTCTTTCGTTAACATTTCCTTGCAATGCATGCACTAGAACATTTATTGAAAAAAACACTCCAAATTCAATTCATCTGACTATATATTGTGGAAATTATGTTTTAGATACCAGCTCTTTTAAGTAGTTGTGGAAATTACGTATTTTCAAGAGCAAGGTGTAAGTAAATGACCTTATTAGTCTACATAACGCTAAATGTCCCCATGGTGACTATGAACATGATGCACCACCCCTGACCACTAAGCCATGTTCACTCATAGCACTACTTGGGGTCTTAGATCTTGCTCCCATTCAAATGCTACTCACAGCTGCCTAATCTCTCAAGGAGTGATTTAAACTTTGTCCCAGAACCCAAATTTCAAGAAGAAAGCAATGATAGTTATTGACAAAAAAAAAAAATCCAAAGTAAATACATACGTTATATGAAAGACAGGTGAAATACTACAGTGCATGAGTTGAGTTGAAGTTCACGCAGGAAGAGAGCCTATAAAACCTGTTACAAAAGATGGATATGGGGTGACAAAAAGCTACATGAAGTAACAGCAAAGCAGCAGTGACCTGTCTTAGCAGTTGAGACACGTTCTCTTTGGTACTGAAAGATAAAACTTTCTGATCAAGTTTCCGAATTTCAGGCTTCAGCTTTCATAGGCCTACCCATCTCAAAATCACCATGCTTTAATGGACGACGACAGCAAAGTGTGAGACTGCAGAAGTCCCCATCACCAAACTTTTAATGTTTTCTATCAGTCCCCCAGGCTGCTTCTGCTTTGTTAGCGTCTGGCTTGGTGCTCCAAGTTTCCATGCAGTACAAGCAAGTTAATCAGCAAATTAATAAAGGGATATAGAATTTCTGTCAAAATCACTCTGACTTTCTGAAGCTCTCATGTCTCTATACCCACTTCATTACCCATTTGCAAGGTTACCTAAATTATACACTATGAATTCTCTGGCCTTGCGTGTTCCTAGCTCTCAGAAAACTGTGAAGGCTCTCTGGTATGCGTAACTGTTAATAAACCAGGAGTAACATAAACATAATTATCCCTTGACATAATATTCTTCACAAATTCTCCATCAAGTAAGCTCTTCCTTACATGTTAACCAATACAATCTCACCCATTTAAGCACCCACAGCTATTCTCACACATCATTCAGCTTCTGGCACTGAGTTCCAAGATGCACTGAGACCCATATTTGGGGTAACCACTCATTGGTTACACAGCACACAGATGATGCAGCTCTAACTTAATTAGCTGTTTTTAAGTCATTATAAAAATACTACTTTTTCCCCACAAAGGACTATCATAATTTGTAGTGACCATTTTTTCCACTGAACAAAAATAAACAGCAGTATGGTGTCTCAGTGACTAGCAGAAACAATGACATGCTGCACAAACATGCATTCATTTCCAAGCAGATATTACGTCGACTATTATGAAAAATACAAATATGTTGCACCCATATATACAAACAGTCACAGCAGAAAGGTAATGAAGCAAACGAAGCATAAAAATTGCTCAGTTTATTCATAAGCTTGCATTGTGTGCACTGCCTTATGCACAGGTATATAAAGAATTCAAAATTTCTAACACCTCTGACATACAAAAATATAAATCCCAGAACCAGGATAATTTAATGTGCCGTAAAAGAAAAATGCTACAGTGCTACTTCCAAAACAAGAAAACCATTTTCTGTTTGTATTAAAAACAAATATAAAAAAGCAATTGAAAACTGGGTGCCAAGAAGCATTAGCTGTGGGATTTTTCACTTAGACCTTTAAGTAGAGCAGCTTCACTATGAAATAGGAAAATAATTAACTTTGCATCTTTGGGATAGACGTGGTTGAAAAAAAAAGATAGACTCACTACTTCAGGGACATGTAACAATACGACATTAATGTATGCAATAGTCTGAGACTGAAAAAGGACAGCCTGCAGATCTAGGTAGGCATGGTAGTACCCAATAAGCAGTGAATGTAAGACAGAGTTTTAGGTTTTTTGTTCTTTTCTTTTAATTTTTTTTTAATATATATTTTTTTAAAGAATAAAAGTGATTGAGGTAAGCAGTAAGAATGTTCGTTCTTTTGTGAGGCAGCCAATATTCAGGTCTTTCAGAAGCTTAGCAAGGACAAAGCACAGTTATGTTCAGACTATCTAATTGCAGTTTATAGGCTTCCTAAAATTATTAGGGTAAATGGAGTTAATAGGCAGAATAGAGTCCTGACAGCTAAAAGATTGAAACTTCTGAGTATTGCGACTGTAGTATGATTTCTGTAAAAAAGTACACCCACATTACAGATAATGAAATAAGGACTTAGTTCCCTTGTTAATTAAATCAATGTGTTTCTATTCGCTGACATCAGATTCTCACTCCACAGATAAAACTAGGATCCTCACAACCAATAAGTACAATCTGAAATGTTAGCAGTGTTACCTAAAGAAAGAGAAAGAGAATAAAGAAAACATCAGGATGATATAAAAGAGGCAATAACAAGGGGAATCCATAAGCCAAGATGTCGGTGGAGATACACAACATGTTCATTCATGCTGACAGCTTTTACTGATGGAGTGGAAGAGAGGACTGCAGAGCATAAGAATCTGCATTTTTTTCCTCACTGTGTTCTAGTAAGGGGTGAATCCTAATTGGAAAAAACCACCAATAATACAGTTCTTTCCATTGGTACTAACAGCAGCAGAGTTACCTTTAATCCTTCTCTCTAAGGGCAGAGTTTAGATAGGAGAATCAATGAACATACAAATAAATAAATCCAAGCTGCGGGAATTAATCTTCTGAAGAATACTTATTTAAGGCAGGCTACAATTATTTGTTGTATTCATGATAAACCAGGAAAGTTTACAGAAAGCTAAACATTAGACTTTAACTTAAAAAAAACCCCTCAGCTTAGCTAGACACCCAAGTGCATGTCACTCTCAGATTAATGTGTTTACTTACAAAAAGCAGCAAGCAGTAATATCTTTATAAGACCAGCTGATGGCTGGAACAAAGCACTCTGGCTTTCAAACACACAAGATCTTTTCTAAGTAAGAAAAAAAAAAAAAAAAAACAAAAAGGATTTTAGGTTTCACTTCTTTCCAGCTTGCTACCCAGTTTAACTCCTTTATACATCTACTTCCTTCTCTCAATAAAATGAAAACTTTGAAAAACAAAGAGGAAAAAAAAGCAGATTGGCTTATTCAAATTCTTTACTAAAACCAGGCACTATGCTCCAACTTTTCATTTTGTGCATTCTACCAAAATAGGAGGTGAAAATTAATTCTTGTGATCTTAGAAGTCAGGGGAGAAATCATTTCTTTTCATGATGAAAAATGAAGACATAGCTGTCTTTAATCCATGAGCTATGAAATATTTTGATCAAAGAAGCAACATTCAATGAAAATCAAATTAAATTCTATTTTCTGTTAACTCATATTGCCTTGTCAAATCTTTTGAAATATATTATTTGCAGATATTGCAACTGTCCATTACAGTATTCACTTGTATCACACTATTTTTAATCCTCCACCTTGTTTTGATTAAACATGTGAACAAAATTAAACACGGTTTTCATGATCTTGGTATCTGACATTTCACACACCTATTTGCTCTTCAGATCTTTCACTGTTATCTTTTCTCAAACAACTTCCCTGCAGTCACGGGTCCACTACAAAATATTTAACATTTGAGCCAAAGCAAAAGTAAACCATGTTAGCTCAAAGCCTAACTGACATTTACATTGGTCAACTTTTAAAGCAGCTATAGCTAAACTGAATAAAAATCACTTCATTAATATGCAGTAATAAAAGAAAATTAACTCTTTTTCCATTGAGCTCCTGTTCTGGTTCCTGGCACAGGCTACTGTGTTCATGTTCATAAAATCTGAACATGGAGATTTGCTAATTGCTACAGTTGCCAAGACATCAGTATTCCAGATTGCACCACTGTGAGGTACCAAAGCCACAGCACTGATAATGTTAAACTAGCTGTTAAAATTTTCATATTCAATAGTACCATGCACGTGCAACATCCACATAGCAAGTAAAAGTGTAAGAAAAATTCAGATTCCTCAAAGCTTAGTAATCATCACCAGTACACAACTCTAAGAAGAAATATGCTGACTGTCCTAACACTGCTCCATGCGTCAAAGTGACAGTAAGAATACACAAGAATGCTTCTTCGCACGGAAGAGTGTAACGTACCTGCTTCTCTTGGGTGTCTGACACCTAGAAACACTGAAATTCGCGGAGTGATTGAAGGGAGAAAACTGTCATACAGTGATTACAGCCATCTGAAAGTGATGATACTACACAAATCAGCCAGTTAACCATATATCCTTATAATCTCTTTCTCACTTTTGCTAGTACATTACCAACAAGATGATAGAAGGAAGACTTTGAAGAGCAAAACTTCTGCAAGACATGTTAATCTTTAAATATAACTTAACAAAAACTCTCCTGAGGATTTAGGAATCCATTACGGTTAGAAATGGAAAAAAACTGTTCACTGCCTGAATGTAAAGTGGCTGTGAAACATACCGTGCAGCCCTCACGGACCAAAACCTCCACCTTATCTTATTCACTGCTCCTGTAGCAGCACTTGGTACATCTCTCAGGCACCACCATGGAGACCGGCACAATGCCTGACTGCTCTCCCTGAGCTGCCCACCCTGCGGCCAACGGTGTAATGTTAGGCACCACGTTTCAGACCAGCTGCATGCTATAAAGTTTTGCTGGCCTAAACAGATTACCTAGACCTTGAGGACAAGTCTCCCCCGCGCTGACCTCCTCTGCCAGCAAAGCCACGGAGCAAGCTGCACCGTTCCAGCCAAAGGGAGCTCCTGTTGCCCTGCGGTCTCTGCTGCGCAGGGTGCGCAGCCATGCCTCCAGAAAAGCCTCCTCCCTTGGCCTATGCTGTAACTGCACTAGAGAAGTCTCTGCGGCCATCAAGACACCGGACATAAAGAAGGCAGGAGACTTTACTGTAGTTTTGGAGCAACTTCAGATACCAAAAAGCAATCTGCAGAAACTGAAATGTAAATAGGCAAAATCTCCAGTCTCCAAAGTTCATGCTGGATCAGCAAGAGTAACGTAATGGTTGTAGACTTTTGCCCTTGATCCTGGAAGCCCCAGCTCTGTCCACCATCCTGTGTTTTCCCTTAGTTCTCCTGAGATACCTGGGAGGTGGAACTGGTTATCTCTTAACAACTGGTACCCTATCGAGGAAGAACACCATCTTCTCTTGCATCAGAACAGTGAATAAGAAGTTACTTTGTCCCTTACAATCCCATAGCTCAAACCCAGAATTTGTTCTGAGGAAGGATTCTGTGAACACGGTTTTTACTAACTTCTGAATCCTAAACCTGCAGAAAAGAATCTGGCTGCCTGGAATGACAGAACTATCTATTTAAGGGTAAGAAAAAATATGGTCAGTACTGAAAATAGTAAGTAGGTTTTCTGCTCTGATTTTTTTTAATGTCCTAAAAAATTAGACTGTATGGATGCCCCATCCCTGGAAGTGTTCAAGGCCAGGCTGGATGGGGCTTTGAGCAGCCTGGTCTAGTGGGAGGTGTCCCTGCCCAGGGCAGGGGGGTTGGAACTAGACGATCTTTAAGGTCCCTTCCAACCCGAACCATTCTATGGTTCTATGAAAACACAGGGTATATAGGTTTGATGAATAGTCATCAAAGAATTTGTACAACTACAGTTGTGTTTAACATATAAAATATCTTTTCTTACTTTCCTGAAGAGAGAAGCAGATGTATTTCCTTTATCTTGGTTTACTGGGTTCAAATTTAATATTGTTTCTG
This sequence comes from Larus michahellis, assembly GCF_964199755.1. NCBI lineage: Eukaryota > Metazoa > Chordata > Aves > Charadriiformes > Laridae > Larus > Larus michahellis. The sequence continues at coordinate 68,342,953 of NC_133930.1, forward strand.
ATTTCTCTTCATCAGATATATTTGCACTAAGTACTATTTCTGATGAGATACTAATTTTTTGACTGACTACACAAACTCCACAAAAAAAAAACCCCAAACCATAAAATGTCTCTTCTTGCTTGTAATTGCTTGTCATTTTTCCTACTGCTGCATAAATTTGCTTTTTAAGTGTATACCAAGTTTAATGAGAATGTGGTGTGCTGGGAGTGATACTACATTACAGAAAGCAAGCTAGTAAATACATTTTAGGGATATTTTCTGTAGGTAGAAAAGATGGCTCTACAACATTGGCTGCACCATGTAAAAGGTTTTAGGTAACACATTACTTGGATTATTTTTATACACCTTCAAGGCCCATAACGACGCCACAGAATTATGCAAGTTCACACATCATTGAAAATATTTATTTTGTCAATGTAAGTGTTTGGCTAGGTACTTTTCTTAGAGAATGAAAGAAAAATTATCAATAGAATATTGCACTTCTACTCCTAGAAATGATGGCCTAGTACTATATTGGAAAATATTATGATCTGTGTTTATTTCTCTGCAAAGCTTCTTATGCGTCAGAGAAGATTTGCATGAACAAGACTAAAGAGTACTCAGAACAGTGATTACTGTTTCCTTTGAGAATATATATCCAAAATCAAGTTTGCTTTTTAATACATTTCATTGGTCAAATAGCACTTGTGAGGTGACTAGAAGTGATTATCCTGTTTACAGAAAAAAATTATTAAAATTGCCATTCACTCTTCATGCTTGAATTATCCCAGATGATAAAAAAGTGAGGACTGTTTTGAAAAAAACAGACCAGTTGTTTACTCTGAATCCCCAAATTAAGCAACTGACATTTACAAAGAAAAGACCTGGACCTCTGGTTCAGTATGCTTGGCCCAAAAGACAACTTAATCCCCCAAGGATGAATGATCCCCCACTGATTCACAGCATACCCTATATTCCTGACTTTAACACCCTAGGAGGACATGGCAAAAGCTGCAGGGACGAACATCATCAGGACTGCCTGTACACCACAGTCTCCCAGTGCAACTCCCACATCTCATATGATAACTGCAGATCCAGGCAATTCACAGGAGCATCAGGGTGCTGCCACAAGGCTCAAAACCTGTTCCACCAAATAGGCCCCATGGCTAAGGATGTGTTGACTGGCTGTCTGTCAAATCCCGGGAATTTTAACTGCTTTCAAATTCGAGAAAAGTGGGAATAGGCCATTTAGAGTATTTCATCCTATGACTGTGCTGCCTCATCTCAAAAACATTAACACATAGCATATTACTCCTGTGTATGACAAATGCACTTCGCCTTAACACAGGCTTATTTTTCAATTTACACACATTATATATATATATATATATATATATATAAAATTATAAACGTTCACACAGACATATATAAACACATGAAGTATTCTGTTAATTTCATACAAGTACTAGAAAAATAATACTCTACAGAAGCATAAAATGCATATAACTATGCCAATTAATAGAGAATGAAACATAAGCAGAAATTCAGTTGGTGATAGTGGTGGGGAACATATGGTCTCCCAGAAATTATTTTACTTCATTAATGAAAAATAAAATAAAAACCCCTCTTTTGAAGATGCAAACTCTTTTCAGAGTATAGCACATGTATAATGTGCTCAATGAGGCATCAGATTAAATCATTTGAGATCACCCAAGTTGTTTTTAGACAGGAATAGCTTCTGAAAAGTCTTTAAATTATTAAGGCACCAAACAGATCTAAGTATCTGCTTATATAAGGCACCCCAGGTCTGATGCCCAGATCTTATCTGTAAGTATCTAGGCAGTTGGACGAGCCCAACGAAAGCATAAGCAGATTTGGAGAGAACGAGGTGGTGGGAGAGCACGGGATATTGAAATGGCTGGAGCAGCAACTGCTCTGGGGAGGACAACCAGGCTTTCACATGCGCCACCTGTACCACCTGCAGAGGTTCCCCAAGCATATGCCAAGGCAGACACCACCATGAACCTAAATAATCACCAGAAAACAAAAAATCCCACCGTGCTTTTCAAATTTTAACAGAAAAGGAGGGAGTGAGGTGGGAGGAATCGGGTACTGTGAAGAGATGAGAGGAACGTGGGCAGTTCCAGCCCAGGAAACGGGAAAATGGGAACGAAAGTCCCCTGCTCTGGAGAAGAGCTAAGAAAATCAGAGAGTTTTCTGTGGATCTCTTCATACAGAAAACATTAAAAGTGTATGCAGCGAGGTCAGCCGAGAGGAATGCTTGTAAAAAGCACAGCAGATTGGGGCATTTAAAAAATAAGCTTGACAAAGCATTAACAAGATCTTATGCAGTAAAATTTTATGCAGGAACATCACAAATGACTTAATAAGCCTGATTTCCATAGGCTGAGGTCAGAGTTCAGTGTTGATTATTATATGACTACTTTTATGGTAACAGCATAAATTACTGCGATTCCATGTTTAGATCAGTACACTGAATTCACAAATAGGCATTTATTCATTCATAAGTACTTGTGATTATAAATGACCTATTTACTCAGGAAAGTTTAGGAAAAGAAGATCCAATGCATTCATCTCTAGAAATACTAAGGATATCAGTACATAAACTTTCCTATAAACACTCATCTTGCAAATCCAGAATAAAATTCCTTTGATGCTCAGAATCAATGACAGATTATTGCCCACCATGAGAAAGCTAACTCAGACTAATCTTGTATTTACTCTTGGTGTTTCTTATTGCCACTTTCCAGCTAGAATGATAGGTTACAACACCAATTTGTTAGAAAATCAGTAAGTTTTACATTAAGACATACCTCCACACAAAACTGCTTAGCATGATGTGGCAGGTCTTGTGTTAGAAGCTTGCTAAGGGTGGAATCTTCCCTTATAACTTCTCTCATATTTATTTTTCTTCTTTTTTTTATTTTTTTTTTTTTTTACCCCTAGGAACATTCAACAATGCCTGGCATCTTCCCAGAACAGGTAAAGAAAAAGATCAATAAGATGTCAACAGTTGTTATGTGATAAAAGGCACCATGCTGCTTCTATTTTTTCTTCAGCGAGATTTTAAATCAGAATCAGAGGAACACCCCCCACCACTTTTTGTTTTGAGATGAATAAGCTCATTATTGCAGTAACTATTTTCCAAATAAACTCTAACCGTACATGTGACAGAGAACACTAAACTCCCTGAATGCTTCAGCATGACTGCACGAAGCTGAAATGCACGTTTACCCCTTTTCTGCTTTCCTTTCTTCTCCGCCTTTCTCTGTCACTGAAAAGGACATGTTAGAAATCCAGCAGGGAGGCTCCCAGCACAGGATAAGCAAATCCCCAAACCGAGTGAGCTAACAAGGTACAGAAGTCTAGCTGCAACAAGAATTTAGTTACTGGCAGCAGGAGGCCAGTGAATAAATAAAAAATGTACTGTATTTGGACTGATGTGCTCAGTTCTGGTCCCTCATCCTACAGATGACACAGTGGAACTTGAAAAGATAGACAAAAGGGCAACAAAGGCAATGAAATGGCTTTTGCACAGAAAAAAAAAAAAAAAAAAAGGAAAACACTAAATTGACCAAGATTCTTCAGCTGGGAAAAGCAACAGCTGAAGGAAGATATATTCAAATCGTAAACTGCTATTCACCAACACCTTAGTATGACTGACTAATCTTTTTCCTATTCACCACTACCAAGGTAAAGATTAGTCATTCACTCTCATAATGCAAAACTTAAAGAGCACTAAATGAAACTATCAAGATGCAATTTCAAGACACAGCATAACTGGAACTCTCACCTTGGCTGAAATCAGTCATTCTTTTATATTTCCTACACTCCTCTACAGTTCAGAAAATCCTTTAAAAAAGTTGAACCAGGACCTGAATGTTTTCAATAGAGTATATGTTCTCCAGCAGTAAATGGTTTCTAGGCGGGGAAAAAAAAAAAAAAGACATGCACAGTATTATGATTTAAGGAAACTGTTAGGCTTCCCTGGTCACTTCCGATCATGCACCTCTCCCTGTTCTCTCTCCTCGAAAAGGAAGAAGCATGAGTTACAGAATAAAGCTGGGTATTTGGAGTAATTAAGGACATCTAATTAAGGACGTACAAGCCAAAGCTTGATCTAAGAGTGGTAGAGTCACACAATCCTCTTATGTGGATAACTGTAAAAACTTGCAACAGGAGGGATTAATGAAACATGAAGAGGGAACGTAAATGCAGATAGCTAGGATGAATTGCAGAGGAGTACCTTTCCAAGATTACATCCCTTTGGCATTTTCCAACCAAAGAAAAAAAATAAACTGCATTGTCAAGAGATAAGACGACGTTAGGACACTAACTGATTTAACTGGTGTGTCAAACAGGCCCTACCAGCAACTCCCCCTGGGCACATGCAGCCTAGAGACAGATGACCACCACGATAAATGGATATTTATCAGATGTTACAATTGAAGAATCAAATATATTTGCATGAAATTTAAAACCACCAACTGATATTCTACTTTTCTTCAGACACAATGAGATACAAGCAGCTCATCGCGATGAAGTTGTGTGCCATTTCAGTACATCTGCAGTATCAGCACAGTCAGAAAAACACAGTATATAAATACTTAAAAAAAACACCATTCAGATGCAAAAACAGCACTACTTATAGCACGTTGCTTTATTTATTTTAACATCACTCATGTAAATTAAGTCACGTCTCAAGGCAATACAATTATTCTGGGTTAACAGAGAGAGGTGAGCATATGCTTTTATTTTTTTACATACTTTTGATTGACTGCCTTCAGAATAAGTTACTTCCTAGCACAAAACATACTATTTTCTTGCCTTTTTCTTTTTCTCTAATGGAAAGAAGGAAATGGAAAGAATAAAATAGTGAAAGAGTATTTTACTTAAAAAGCCAGCAAGTTGTTAAATACTGAATATCAAAATTTAAGATATACATACTTCTGTACATGCTGCCTTCGGAACGTATCTTAAATCCCTATGCACTTTCCTTTCAGGTTTCTAATTTTCCATGTCTCTCGGAAGACTTTAAATACAAAAACAGGCCTCAGAACAACTGAAAACTGGAAATCTAAATCCAAGGCACTGTGCTCATCACACTCAGACAGCTCTTATTTGATGAAGGGAAATATTTAAAAATAGAATGTCCCGGTTGAATGAAATCAAATGAGTCCAATTTCAGAGCCTTTAACTCTGCATAGTACACCCTTTGCCTGAAATTCAAACAGACTTCAGACAACATCAATCTGGAGATTATTTTATGCAATGTTGTACTCTACCCCAAGGCGATGCAAACACAGAACCCTCTACCACTGAAAAATCTCATCTCTGTGGATCTCTCATAATTAGACAAACCCAGCCCCCATATTAACCTTAAAGCATCAGCTATTTACCTGTTTCTTTCAAAGCAATACAAAATTACTTTTTCTTCTTCCATGAAGAAACTAAAACAACACACGCAGGTGCATTAACAACCATTGCTTTTATAAGGGTGGGCAAAAGCAGTGTGGCAGCTCCCTTGTGGATTCAATTCCAAGAAACAATCAACTGGTACTACTCCCTGAGTAACAACAGAATATTTGATGGAGCTCATGCATGTTAAGGAAGAGGCCTTAAAAATTTTAGCGTTGCTTGAAACAAATATCAGGTTGTAACAGTTGAGGAAAAAAACTTACTTAGAAATATTGAAAGGAAATATTGTACGAGGGCTGATTTTAAAAAGAAAACACAGGAAGGCATCCTATACAATAATATTTTTTTGGACTTTTACCCTTTGTGATTACGTATTCCCTGTATCTAAAAATATCGACGGAAATACAGCATGCTTAATCTTGAGTTAATATCTTGGGATTTTAATTCACACAAATCAAGCTCCAAAAGTGTTAATGAAAGCATGTTCTTGCACGTATATTGCATAAGATATTTGTGGAAATCCATGTAGTTTCCCATTTAGCCAATAGTAACTACAAAGTAGGGCCAGTTTCAGCTGTGAGAGGGAAGGCTGACAAGTCAGCAGCATCTTCTGCTATCTCAAACTTATGAACCATACTGAATTTACTGGATTTAATAACGCACCTGCCACACTGGAACTTACAGAAGAGTTTTAGAGATGAGCTAAGTTTTATTGTAATTCTTTCCTTGTTAGATTTTGTGACAGAAAGGATGTCAGTGCTATAATTGCTTATTTCCTAATGCATCTGAATGAAAAAGTAAAAATAGCAAAGCTGAATAGTAATGAGGAGGTGCCTAGGGAAGATCAAGGGAGCATCCACCCCAGTTTGCTCCTCTATATTTTCATTGTGGGCATTTTTTAATGCTGGAGGTCTACAGGTTGAGGATACAAGGACCAAGGATCGTTTAGAGAGCTCGTAATGTGGCCTGGGATCATGTGGTGAGACTTTCGAGACACTACTGGAAAACTGCTATTTTATAAAACTTGATGAAACACAGGCTGATGACATGAAAAGATAAAGACATTGTAAGCATCAAGTACATTTAATCTTCTCTCCTGGGTGTCTTATACACTTTGGCTGAAAGGGCAATAATTTCCTAGACTTCATCTTACAGCTGGTGAGTTTCAAGCTACCCTTTCCAGAGAACAGTAACAGTTCTATATACACGATTTCTGTACTGCTTCCACTTCCCCTTTAGGCAGCAGAGGGGAAGAAACGCGTTCCTCCTGAAAATTTATCTATGTACCTTTGGCAAGAGAAAAAAAGAAAATAAGTGATCTCAATTGCCGGTTCCTTTAACCCTGAATTCACATCAGCTAAGCCTAAAGATTCTTTTCACAATTGTATATTATGCCCTTACTCGCCTAACTTGTTCTGAATTAGTAAACGCTTTGCAAACTAGCTTTTGAGAAAAAAAAATATTCATCTCTATTTTAAATGCTATAATTAAGTAATACTATCTTCTGGGAAACTTCTTCATGAAAAAAAGAACAGGGGTGCCTTGGCCCCAGTGTACAGGAATTATCCCTAAAGATGATTCAGATTACAAGGCAATCAAAGTAAAAACATCCACATTTTAATTATGAAGTCCCTCTGCCTCTCATATGGAAGAAGAAACTTTAAAATATTGCATTTTAATATTTCTTTAACATGTACTTTCCTCCATGTTTGGGAAACATGCAGTGAGTATCACTGATACCCAAACTATGCCTGAAAGCAAATACCACGACAGCTTGAGGAAAAGAAACACAGCATTTAATACACTTGGAGGCTGGTATTTCAACCATCGTGGTCTGTAGCAGCAAAAACGTGACATGTTCAATAATACGAAGATCATGCTATTTGAAGTACTCAAATAAATAGAAGAGATAACTTCAAACAGTACAATCTTCGCTTAGATGGACTGACTGAATTTATGCGCATCTTACTCCTTATTCACATCATGTTGATTTTAAGATAACAAATGTGATGTCTGCATGGCTGAAACCTCCCAAGAAAGAGCTGGTCTTTCCCTATTGTCCTAGTTTGCCTGTGGCATTGCTTTCCTTATATAGCTGTGAAAGAAGGCAAGATTTTTTATTTTTTTCTTTACATCTTTTAAAAAGAATGTACTTGAACTCAGGCTTCCAAAATAATACTGATTGGGAAGTAGGCTAAAGAGCCTCTCAGGAGCGCAGCCTTTTCTCAGAAGCTGGCTGTGCATTCAGAAATGTGGATATCCAAGCAAAGGACTATCAGACCAAACAGGAGTACAAAAATGGATAGCTGTAATTTTGAGTATATTAAACACTACAACCTAACTGCAAAAGCCAAGAATTCTTAGCTTACGTTAGAATCAACAGTCTTTATATGCCATTGTGAAATTACCCAATTAATTTCTCATGCATGGAAATAAAATGCCTCATGAAACCCTTTACTGAAAAGGCTTTTCTAATTTAAAAATTTCTAGTGATGTTAGCGAGCACATATATTTATAAACGGGAGCTGATAGCAATTATCATCCTTGATATAATTTATGATTTGGCATTATGTATTATTTGACCTCTACAGAGAGGTCAGCTATTCCAGTTTCTGGAATTAAACGCATGAACTTCTCATCAAATAGCATTAAAGAACTCTAATTTCTCCTCATCGCTGCAGGCTACCCTAACAAATGGATTTAGAAGAGTAGAACCTAATTTCAGCCAGATGCCACAGGAAAACATGCTGTAATATAAATTCAGATTATTTACTATTTGCTGATGTTTAATTCTACATAAGTGGGGGAGCTTATTTTCAAGCTATAGTAGATCTCCCCTCAGCTCATAGCCACGGGGCTGCTTTGCTGTGGTGGAATAACTGATATTTTCTCACATCCAACAACCTGTTACTTAGCTACCCATCTGAGAAAGGAGCCTTTAAATTCGAAAACCTTCTTGGCCTGCACAGTAGCCAGCATTGTGACCAACAGCGCTTCTAGCTGCAGAGAAAATGAATAAAATTTAGCAACTTTTTGTGAAATCTGTGAAATTTCAGCTGAAGACAGAAAATGAAGAACTAGTGCATCCAACCAAGTTCACAGACTGACAAATGGAGAAAGTCCCAAAATCATAAAGAACCTAATTAATTTTGCAAAGATGCATTTGCTATTGTTGCTCATGACAAAACACAAGGCTAAACATGCAGTCAAAAGGCAAATGTAAGAACATGGGAGAACACTTGAAATTTCAGGTAAAGGGTCTTAAACACATCTTTCACCTTTCTTCAAACTAGTGTGAAATACCAGTATCAGTCCCAGCCTCCTAGGAGGCGAAGACCACAGGGAAGTTTTATCATCAGAGCGCCTGCAGGAGGTGTGCACTGGTGGACCATCTGTGCCACAGAGGAAGCCAGCAGCCTGGACAGCATCTGAGGTGGGAAGACAGAGATGGACCGTTTCTCTTCCAAGCCCCTGTGGCTTCGCAGGCCCGAACCTCCAAAGGAGGTACCAAAGGAGGAGCGGGCAAGTCCAAGATTATCCAGGTAGGAGTCCCACGAGAAAGCAGGCTAGAAGCTCAGTACTTCTGGCACCGGGTGGCTAAGCGACTGGAGAGCAGCTTTGCAGAGAAGGACTCGGTGGTCTTGGTGGACACCAAGCTGACCATGACCAAGCAGTGTGTCCTTACAACAAAGAAAGCCATCAGCCTCTGGGGAGGTGATCCTTCCCCTCTACTCAGCACTGGTGACGTACATCTGGAGTTTAGGGCCCAGTGCTGGACTCCCCAGTACAAGACAGTGGGTCTTTCTGTGTGTTTTTGTTTTGTTTTGCTTAACTGTTATTGCAAAGGATTCATATCAACACGGCAGGAGATGCTGCCTGGTTGAAGAGTAACTTGGCAAGTGATGAAATTCTAAGTGTTTCAGCTGTAAGAATACAAGATTGTTAAAAAATAATTCTGTTAAAAGCTTCATTCTTCTAAATCAAGTTTAAATATTACTATTAACAGTAAATGTTCAAGAAGCAGTGCTGGTAAATGCAAGGGTTCCCATGTAAGCTTCGGCTGAAGGTCCTGTGCTGCAGTACTGCTAGAAGCAACATGTCCCATGTCATTATATGTACATCCTTTCTTTACATACATTGCAGTAGGGTGAAAGCAACCTAGATCCAGTGTGCCATTTCACACATGATCCTAACCAGCTCTGATACTGAATATCAGAGAGGAAAACTCAAGAGGAAAGGTCAGTAAAGATAGCTGGAGACAAGCCTAGGCTTCATTTATACGATAGTGAGAAGAGACGAAGTTACCAGCAGAAAGGCTGGCAAGGTTTAGGCATGGCTGACTGAGTCTCGCTACATCAGACTCATCAGGCACATCAGACAAATACGGTATTATGGCAGTGCCTTGCTCTCTGAACAACTGAGAGGAGAACACTCACAGCATTTTGTACAAATAGACAGTATCTGAAAGATCTTTTAATGTCATAACAAAAATCAATGAATCTCACCTAATTTTATGCAAATGTCACTTTTCTACACACCCACTGTTGACTGGCAATGGAGGAAGGTTCTTGAGTTGAATATAGCCTTAGCCAGCACAGCTGTTATATATCAATTTAGAATTCATTGAATTTGGATAAAATTTGGGTTATAATTTTGGATAAAAATGACATCATTGCCAGATCAGACATATCACACCCTCTAGATTCAATAGGTGTTTCAAGTTAATCTGACAGGCATCTCTGGAGTGCTGAAGTACTCAGCATCTAAAGTCAATCGTAAACCTAATCACTCCTTAACCAACCAAAACTGCCAAAAATCATCCTGATGGACTGGAAGGAGCTTAAGGCTTAAATTGCCTAGAAAATTTTCAGTATTGGACTATACATTTCTTGGACTTAACCCAATTTCTAAAATATTGTTTATTTTTTACATTTCTTTTACACAATGGCTAGATTCTTCTTCATTACAAAGAAAAGCTAGTTTCATTTAAGACCATTATGCAGAACCCAAGAGACAATCAATCCATAGTGGCGTCCAGAAATACTGGAAGAGGTCTAAATTTTGTTATGGACACAAATCTGATTGCAACATTCCTTTCTACCTAATGAATAAAGTTAAAAAAAAACCAACAAACCTGCAAATTTTCTCTCACATCAATGCTATTTCAGTTAGGTTAATGACAAGACACTGTACAAAGCAACTGGAGATGAGACTTGATCTCTCTTTTTTTAATTTTACTCATTTGTCGTCTGTTGTCTGGCACAGAAACGTAATGTAGCCTCTAAGTAAATTTAAGCATTAATATGAAGGCCGTAAATAATCTCTCAGCCCTGTGGATTGAAAGTCTATGTATATGTTCAACATTAAAGAAAAAACATCTCTGGGAGTCTGGGAGAATAATTGTAGACTCACATTTTAAGATGACTACAGCATCTTCTTCAACTGCATGCTTGTGCTGCTGTTCCTCAAGATGATCACATTCTCTCAATACTGAAATTTAATTCTTTACCATTTTATTTCCACAGCATAGGAACTCCAACATGCCTGGAATATATCCACAAGTTTTTAACACGACCAATATCCTTATAAGCAGATAATATAAAAACATCTTTCAGACATACTCTCTTCCCGTGAGTATAGTCGAATTTTGTCCTTATCAGAAAGCATTCAACTGGATTCCTATGATACAAGTTTTTTGAAAGACTATCTTAATAACCCTAACTGAAAATCAACAGCCACAGAAAAAATCCATTCTGTTTCAGTTACTAGCCCAGTTTAATAAAAAAAATGTTAACTTTTTTTTTAAAGAGAGAGGAGGAACATGGATTCTACAGGCTGAATTAAAAAGCCTCACCAAGGCTATTGCCTCATGAAAAAATTAAAATGGCCTATGAATCACAGAACCTATAAGCCATTTTAGTACCTAAATATACACCTACAAGTACTGAAAAGTTTTACTAGAAGTTGTCCAACTATCTTTGTTAAAGATCCTCACCATGGATCAATTAAAAATAAATTTTAAGTAAACTAAATTTTAAATTGAAGTTACTACTTGTTTGAGGTTGATTACGACATTCCTTAGGTTTTTCACTCCAATAAATGAGGTTTTAGAAGTCTGTAAGTATCCCCTGGTCTTTGGGGCCCTGCTCCAGTGTCTGGCCATCTTTGCTGTAAAATTTCTTCTCCTAACACTTGATCAGAATTTCTCTCCTTGTAATTTGCCTGTTTTCCCTGATCCTTTTGTTATGCGTGTCTGAGAAGAGTCTGGCTCTACTGTCTTTGAAACCTCCCGTTAGGTACCAGAAGACATTCACGAGGCACGCCCTGCTCACCCGTCGCCTTCCCCGCCGGACAAAGGCGCACGGTTCCCCCCGTCCCTCCTCACCCCCCCGCGCAATCACCTGGGGAGCCTTCTGGGCTCTGTCCAGTTTGTCAACGTCTTTCTTGTATTTGGGCACGTAAACTGGACACGGGAAGCCCAGACACACACAGCGGTGCTACTAACCACTTCTAGCTTCTACTGTTTCATACTGCTGAAAAATCAGATTCCCTTCAGATACCTGGCTATCACTGGAACCCAGCATTAAGTTTAAAAAAACAGTTACAACTGATGTATGTTACCAGGACTAATTTGATAGAGTGGGAGAGGAGACTGGGAATGACACCAGTCGCTGATTTTGAGAAAAATAAATCATGTATATAAAGGAGTGATAAATACAAAAACTCTTCCTCAAGGAACAGCCTGCCAAAGTGAATTTATCAACATAGCATTTGTCAAGGAAAAAAAGAACAACAGTAAATACCAAGTGCAGCAGAACCAATGTGATTTACAGAGGCAGTCAGCTTTAGCCTCCGTCAGGTACAAGAGACGTGATTGCGAGAGCAGAATTCCTACGGCTTCGACCTGCTTTCGGGAGCAGAGACCCCAGAGAGCGCTGCTGACCAAACAGAATACCTTTAGATGTATTATGAAGCCAAAAAACATTTCAAATGCTCAGTAGCTTTCATGGTTTTACTAGATATTGTTTCTAACATGTTTTGCCAGCATTTGGGATATATGATTCAAATGCTGTACAACTACCCAACAATCCTTTAATTGCCACATGCTCAGTACCTTCGAGCACACCACAATACCGTAAACAACAGGTGGAGTTCAGGCGATGTTTTAAGAAATACTGCAGCTTGGAAAGACATACAGTGAGGTTCACCTATACAACAAATAATCTCAAGAGCAAACAACGAACTTTCTCTGCATAGTCTGCACCTGGACGAGGGGATCAGTGCACCCTCAGCAAGTTCGCTGATGACACAAAGCTGCGGGGGTTGGCTGACACACTGGAAGGCTGTGCCGCCATACAGACAGACCTCGACTGGCTGGAGAGTTGGGCAGAGAGGAACCTTATGAAATTCAACAAGGGCAGGTGTAAGGTCCTGCACCTGGGGAGGAATAACCCCATGCACCAGTAAAGGTTATGGGCTGAGCTGCTGGAGAGCAGCTCAGCTGAAAGAGACCTCGGAGTCCTGGTGGACAACAGGAAGACCATGAGCCAGCAATGTGCCCTTGTGGCCAAAAAGGCCAATGGCATCCTGGGGTGCATCAAGAAGAGTGTGGCAAGCAAATTGAGGGAGGTCACCCCCCCCTCTCCTCTGTCCTGGTGAGGCCGCATCTGGAGTACTGTGTCCAGTTCTGGGCTCCCCGGTTCAAAGAGGACAGGGAACTGCTGGAGAGGGTACAGCAAAGGGCTACCAAGATGATTAGGGGACTGGAACATCTCTCTTAGGAGGAAAGGCTGAGGGACTTGGGTCTTTTCAGTCTGGAAAAAAGACGACTGAGGGGGGACCTTATCAACGCTTATAAACACTTAAAGGGTGGGTGTCAGGAGGATGGGGCCAGGCTCTTTTCAGCGGTGCCCAGTGACAGGACAAGAGGTAACGGGCACAAACTTGAACATAGGTAGTTCCATCTAAACACAAGGAGGAACGTCTTTCCTGTGAGGGTGGCAGAGCACTGGAACAGGCTGCCCAGAGGGGTGGTGGAGTGTCTGTCTCTGGAGACATTCCAAACCCCCCTGGACGCGTTCGTGTGCCACCTGCTCTGGGTGAGCCTGCTCTGGCAGGGGGGCTGGACTAGATGATCTCCAGAGGTCCCTTCCAACCCTATGATTCTATGATAGCTACAACAACTCAAAGCAATAATCAATGGGCAGTGGAGCCACAAAAGGATTTCACAAAGACAAATTCCTGGATAGGAATGACACATCAGTACACTGGTATTCTATTCACGGTTTTTTAGTAATATTATTTATGTTTCATTTTTCAAAATTGTTTCTTGGTTTTTGTTTGTTTGTTTTTACAATAGTATGATTTTCTGGGTTCAGTACATTCTGGAGATTTTCAGACACTAAGCTATTAACAATTCACATCAATAATGTATTGAGTAATTAAGAAATATCTTTCTGATACACTGGTTCATGTTCTATAATTTACAGTGAAATCTGTCTGAGAAGTTCATACTTATTACTGGAATTTCAAAGTACAGTCTTGTACTGTCATAGACAAAGCACTTCTACCAGCATGGCAATATCCACCTGTGCTTCATTTTGCACTTAAAAGAAGTTCTTCAGGATAGAAATAAATCTTTTATTTCAAGAAGCCAAAGGTTGCTGGGTGCAGGAAGTGTTGAAAATTTCTAAATGTTTAAAATGAATCAGTTACAATCTTAAACAATTAGCACTGTTGACATACCAAAAAAAAAACCCACCACAAACCCCAAACACTAAAAAAACCAACCAAACCACAAAACCTCAGTGGAAAAGTATTTTCATTACATTTTAAATATGAATGCATACAAGTTACTGACAGCTCCTCCATTTGTGACCTTTGAGATTTTTCAAAAAAAAATAAAAGGGATTCTTCCGCTTCTCATTCTACTGCCTGCATGTCTTTCACTTTAAAACATTTAATATTTACAGCAAAAAAGTACTACTGTTAAGCATTCAAATAATTCATAGTTTTGAATAGATCAGCTTCAATATGCCCCCTGAGAGTTAGTCTAAATTTCTTTTTCCTGACTGCCAGACACATTTTGTAAGGTCTCTAGCCATTTATGTTCCTAGGAAAAGAAAAAAAAAGATAGGTTGAAACAGCATATGGTTTTCAGACAGATTCTATTAATACAGCTTCACAGGATGCTGGTATGCAGCACAAAATTGGCTAATTTCAGTAAAACGCAGAATGCAGCAGGTCAGCAACAAAAAATTCTGTGTTCAAAATAAGAATTTTTACATATAAAACTCAAGCAAATACTGCAATATAAAATGACTGTGAATGGGGTAGGATACAAAATTATTAACTGAGATACACTTCTTCCCTTATGCTTTCCACTAGAAATATGCTCTGTCCTTTCTCTCTTTCTTTAGTCAGAGTCTCTCACAAAAGGTCAGGTTCTCCCATGCCAATGTGATTCTCTGATTCGGTAACTACCGTCCTGAAATGCACGTGCTTCATTTTCAGCTGATATAAGCCAGAATGTGAAATGCAGAGTTTAAAAGGTAATCAGCCTTCCAAAACTCTCTGGCTTTTCATGGCAACTAGAATATTAATCCCATTTTAGCCTTCGATAGTCTTTCTTGGTAGATGCTGATTTCAGCGCAGAACGTTTATGGTCGCCTTGGCCTCTTCATGTTTTGGCACTTCTGATTTATCATTTTCTGTTATTCCCAATTTTCTGATATTGAGACACTCAAGAAAAAAGACTTATGTCATGAGTATATAAAACCTGCAGGATAGACTCTTAAAATTTATTTCAGTATTATTGAGGGATCTGGTACTTCCACTGAATTCTCTTAAACCTCCAATCCAGCATTCCCTAATTTTGAGATCTATCACAGTTATCCCTACCACTCAGAATAGTCTGTACACAATGGTACTGAAGTTTAAATTACCTTTAAAGATATTTAGGAAAACCATTACACATATTCTCACATCATTTAAATAGCTGATTTTTATTTAATATGTGGTTTCCAAACCTTTCTAACCAATTTCTGTCACATTTATCTGAAACTTTGGATAATTAACAATGACAGAAAAATGTAAGACAATACACAGGAATTCCTGAGGAAGGCTAGGAGCTACCAGTCTTTAACTTCAGAAGCAGTATTTGGTCTTACAGCAAGACTAGCAAGGCTTTTTATTACCTGAACTTAGACAAGGAACCATTAAATGTTATTACTGTCTGCTTCCCTTGAAATAAATTGCGTATTTATAGCCAGCACCTCAGAAACCTAAACATTATTTATCTAATCATGCAGAAAATGTTAGCTTCAGTGTTATTCTTTTTCTGTAAGTGTTCTCCAACACTGTCCCCATATTAATATTTTAAGAAAGTGTTCATAAATAAAAGAAACCCTTTTAAAATAAATATGTTGTGTTCTGTTTCCTGTTTTTATTGAAGAAAACCATGAGTCAAAGCAGCAAAACCCTTAACACTGCTGTCTCAAAAGCAATGAGAAGTCAGAACAAAGGAGTTCAGTCTGTAGAAATTCATGACGAATCGTCTGCCAGACTTTCAGAATTCATCCCATTTTTACAGGAAGGAGTCAAGAGACTTTAGGCTTCCCTCCACAAGCAGAACACTTACGGAGAACAACATTTCTGCATTTCACTAATGTAATTTGTTTTCTATATGAGATTCTTCAAACCCATACTCAAGGTCCTGTGCCCCCCATAAAAGAATCCATGGATTTTTTGGACAAAAGAAGACTATTCCATAATTGTCTTCTTGTATAGCTCTCTAACTTGTCTGGGGAGACAAACTAAGACTCAATTCACAGGGCATCAGCTAGCCTAAAGAATACAAACACAGAAAAACTCAGGGTTCTGGGTTAGAATTTTTCAGATATGAGAGGTGTGAGTTTTATTTTCAAGTGGTACCAACTGTGTTGTATAAGTACGTCTGCCCCATTTACACTTGGGCTAAAATGTGACTCCTTTAAAGCAGTCTGGTTAGCTGGTTCTCATCTGTAGTAAAGAAAAAACACATGGGTCACTTTCCCTTGATCCCCTACCCATGGCAATAAGCTCTTTCTCACGCTGTCAGCTGATCCACTGTTACCCTGTAAATACAGGTTTAATGTACTATTGAACTCAAAGTTGTCCCATAATAACAGAGCTCCTCCCAAACCAGACATGCCCTATTTTAGTGAAAGCATGGAAGGCTTTCAGAAAATGGTAATTTTAAAAATATGCCTTATCTGATCTAGGACACTCTCTTTCAATTACTGTGTTCATTTGAGAATTGCCCGAACAAGAGGTAATGGGCACAGACTTGAGCATAGGAAGTCCCACCTAAACATGAGGAGGAACGTCTTTCCTGTGAGGGTGGCAGAGCACTGGAACAGGCTGCCCAGAGAGGTGGTGGAGTCTCCAACTCTGGAGACATTCCAAACCCCCCTGAACGCGTTCCTGTGCCACCTGCTCTAGGTGACCCTGCTCTGGCAGGGGGGCTGGACTAGATGATCTCCAGAGGTCCCTTCCAACCCTATGATCCTATGATTCTATGATTCTGGTCTTAGAATATGAGAATTCTGAGAATTCATTCTGGTCTTCTCCATGAAAAAAAGGAGGGAACCAAACATAGGGCTAGAGATGCAGCAGGAGGAAAACAATTTACAACTTCTGTATATCGCAGATGGTGAAATAAGATTCAAGTTTTATCACATCTGAAGGAGTCCTGGTTATGAAGGATTGGTAGGGAAAAAAAAAACAAAACAAAACAAAATCCTGAGAGTTTGTAATCAGCATCAAGAAAACAAATGAAATCTATTGCTTGAAAAAGTCACAATTTCAAGAGTACACAAGCATATAAAAAATGGGAAACAGTATTCTATGAAGCACTGTTTTTGTTCTTGTGATACCATTATCTACTCTAAAGTTCAGGGATCCTTTCAAAAAGCTGTTTTTGCTATTTTACACCTAATTAACTTAGCAAAAGAAGCATACAAGATTTCACAGCTACTCAACAGGAATTTCCGGCTCATTCCTATGCCACCTCTAATCTCTTCTTTCCAAGGCCTCTGGTTCTCCTTCCCCACAGAGTTATAATAGCATCTATATATTTCAGTACATAAAGAGAAATTAAGCCTACAGTTACACAAGACACACTTAAGATTACTTTCACCAGAGACCTAGTAATTTAATTTTGGTCTAAGACACTTGTGAAAAGACTGCAGCTGAAAATAAATTACAAAAAAAAACCCCAAACACAAGGAAGATTAAGATGTTGAAAGTCACCATGAATGAAGACATACACATAAACCCATCATCAATACTTTTAATCCCTCTAGTGTATTAAAAAGATAGGGCTACTTAGGATTAGAAAATGTAGGGCTAATATAACACTTGAGGGTTTGCTGACGACTGCAAGGCTTTCTCTGTGCCACCTGCACACAGTACAAAAGACTCTTACTGCAGGACATAACTCTTCTTAAAACTGCAGAAACGCTGATCACATATTCAACTTTTCAACATGGCAGGAAACACTTCTGTTCTGGATCCATTTTCTATAAATAAGAGCACCCATAATGATCACACTTGGACTCATTTGCAGTTTCAGACATACTAAAGAGGAAAAACAAAGAAATTCCACGAAGTTCTAACATTAAGCTTCAATTATAAGAGCGGACATGGCATGACAAAATAACATGTAAATGCAATCTTCACCTACATTTTTCTAGCAGTAAGACTCCCAACTTTCTCATATCTAAGGTACAGCAGACATGGACCGGTCACAAGAGCTATGATTTTGTCTGCATAACTACCGTTTTTTTCTGAACCTTGTTCTAAAGCTAGCTTGAAAGCTAGCGATGTACTCCCCACACTCTGCTGTCCTGCCTTCAAGCATTTCTAGTCGCTCTGTGTTCAGTTTTCTATTCTTTGTTCTGCCTTTGTCTTGGTGCCCTGCTTTTGAGCCAATATTAATAAGGCTTTTTAGATCTACTTCTTTTTATATCAATTGGGGGTGGGGGGGTTGCTTCCTGTTTAATAAAAACATAACTTTGATGATGCATATCTCCTCTGTCTATTGCCTTTGAAGTTGGGTTGCAAGCTGGAAAATGGCAGAGACAGTTTTTCAGCCCTTCTCTTATTACCCTACCTCCATCATGTTTTTCAATTGCTTCACAGTTGGCTTTCATACTAATTTAAAAGATCTCCTGACTGCTAAGAATTCTTCAGGACTGTTATACAACAAATTACTCATCATATGAAATATGCATTGCATATGCTTTGTATTGTCGCTCTGTAGCCTTGTGACTACAGCATCACCATTGCTAGTAATAGATTTCATACTGACTCTGAAAGGCCTTGGGACTTGTCAGGCTTTGTCTGAGTATGTCTTGGCTTGCGTAGAGATTTGTTTTAGCTGGTTTAGCTGTAAAAGTCTACAGTCTATTTTGTTTTACTTTTAATTATCTTTGCATGATCACGTGGTATAACCCTAATTTTTATCTAGCTGGTAGTAACAAGTGGATGGACTGCACAGAATTACGTACTTATGACCCTGTCATAATGATGTCACATGCAAAAAAAAAAAGCATGGTGTGACAACAGCAGCCTCAAAAGCAGGGACACAGCATGAAGTGCAGAGGAGTATGCGCACTATATGGTAAGAGGGGGTAGAGGATGACAATGGAGATCCTATGGCTATAAGCAACTCCCTCGCCAACAGTTAATGGCATTGAAAAGCTTGGAACCGGGAAAAGCATTTTTTTAGGGACAGTAAAAGGAACAAAGCACAACTACACAACATACAGAAAACCCACCACATATATCAAATCCCAATGTAAAGTGAAGTTACAGATCAATGAAAATAAGAGGGAGGAAGAAGATACCAACAACATCATGCTTCCCTCAGCAAAGAGGAGGAAGAAACCTGCACTGTCAACACCATACCCCTCCTGGCACATGACAAGCCTGCCGACAGCTTGCTTATGCCATCACCACCCACCCAAAACTGAAGCCAACTACCTTAGGGACCTCCCACTGCCTGGTGATAAAACTTGAGCATAACACCAAAGAACGGGGCAGACAGGAGGAAGAGATTTTATAAGGATTTTAACAGTATTGTTAAGAAGAATACATGTCAACTGTGCTGGCCTGCTACAGACCTCAAAGTTTATTTCTCCTACTACACTGCAGACTCAGTTTTGTTGATTTTGAATGGACTAACTGCAAAGACAACGGGTTTTGAAGAGTTTGTGTGAAGTCATTCTCTTGATATCTGGTTCCAAAATCTTTAAACTGGGGAAGAACTTTGTACGGTTTGTGAAAGATGTAAATTAGTTAGGCTTTAAATAAAACTGGCAGCTGGACAGGTAAGCTACCATATAAAATTTAACCACAATTCAGGTTCTCAGGTGCAACGCTAGAGCAGATACACTACTGCTCTTAGCCAATCTTGCTGAAACTCTCCCCAAATTGTTGCATTGTGTGTGGGAGAAGAGAGGGCCTGGCTGAAAATTAATTTTGAGGCTGTCAATCACAATATTAAATGCTAGCTTGTCAACGCCAAGTTTAAGGCTGTATTTTGTAAAAGGTTTTCACTAATCATCTGACAGCTGCACAACTAAGGAAGAGGCCCTTTGCCAGCTAAGAACTACCCTGCAGTTACAATCTAAACATAAGTGTGATCCTTCAGAAAGGAAAAGATTATGCAAAAAAGCATGGTCTGGCATACTGGGTCTGGGATATTTTCCTATTCAAAATACATCTAAAAGATGGTGGAGCAAATCCTTGCCAGAAAAGGTAGCAAGACAGCCTTTTGCTAGTGTGTAAGACGTAGTAACAATCACTAACAAAGAAGGGACTCACTCAGAATGACTACTACCCAGCCAAAGGCTATACAGCCATACAAAATGAATACTCCCATAAACAACCAGCAATTGAGTCCCACTGATAGACTAGATAACGGCAATAATAATACCAAGAGACTATCTGGGTCACATATCCCACCAACTGATGGGCCCAAAGCTGCTTGGAAACACAGAAAAACAGTAACAGTTGAAGTAGGTCTCCCTCCCTCACCATATAAATCCGGCAGTGATTGCACCTTTCAAACACTGGTTTCCATCTGTGCATTTCAAATGTCTCTAAAAGGTGGTCAAGAGTTTGCAGATAACACCTACCTGCGTAGAAGGCAAGCAAACTTACCTCCAGTGTACCACTACAGGCAGTCTAAAACAACTTTCTCTTTAAGAAGCAAAGAATAGTCCTAGTGAAAAGGCTGGGAGCATCCTCTGGAGAATCAAAATAGGTCACTTTCTTTCCTATGTATATCTCAGGCTGTAATTCAGAGGTTGTAGGGCAGGCCCCTGCAGGTAGGAATAATGTCTGTGAATATGAGCCAGTACGACTGCTGCCAGTCTTGAAATCAGGGACATAAAACCATGTAGGGGCTAAAATACGGTGCAATAAGCATTATTCTTCATCAGCGCAGGTGCAAGAGACCAGGTATGCGCAGGAAAGCACGTTACAAGACAGAGATGCAGAGGTGAGGCGGCGGCAGCAGCTTGTCACCGAGAGCAGAACAACCTGCTCATGTGAAATTCCAGAATTTATGGGGACACAAACACTGTTACAAAACATGCTCCCCCCCCAGCATGAGGGAGAACTGAAGCTAAACACTTTTATCACTGTTCATTAAGAAGCTGAGCAAAACTGCACTTAAGTGTAAGAAAAATGAAAAATCCCATCATCTCTCCTTCAGGGTATTCTTCCCCGCCGTTACTGCTGCAACTGCAGCTCGCATGGATGTACCCAATCCAGCTTAAAGTAAAGTTGCTAACAAGGTCTCCACGGTAACACACAGCTCAGCCTTTGCAAACCATCTCCATGGTTAATAAATCAGTTACATAAAACTTGGGTGGGTTTTGCACCTGCACTGCTCTGTGCTGGTATAGCAACGCTGCTTACAGAGACCAAACTAAAGCTCGAGCAAGACAAGAAGCTTTTTAGACACTTACTAGAATAAAACAGAGAATTTAGATGGTGTTGCATTTTAAACCGTAAGGAAACAAATCGTATTTTTTGCATTACTTTTTTTTTTTTTTTTTTTGGTGATGCCATGCAGCTCTGCTGTCCTGTGAAACTAGTGAGGCTGTGGGAAAGAACGAGGTCTTGCCTCACTCTGTGTTTTTCCACTGCTTGCAGATCGTACCAGAAAGCAATCCAAGACTGGCGTACGCTGTCAAGTTATTCAGACTGTCATTTCCAGCTTAAACTTCCTTCCTCTGTATCATACATGCAGTAACCAGATGCCGCAGATGTGGTAGCCTCACATGCTACCAGACCACCCAGTTCCCTGCTGCACCTCCCACATCTTGGGCATTTGCCAGCTCTCCTAACCTTCCCCTTACCCTCTGAGCCCTTGTACAACAGAAACCGTCGCCTGGCTCCAGCAGTAAGCTTCAGCTTCACCTGGAGAATAAGGTCACAGAAAAAGCTTCACTGTCCTGGAAGCTTTGCTGCACTCAGAGGACAAAAGATGTGTTTTTCCCAGATACAGACACGTTGTAACTGCAGTTCCTCTCTCATTGTGTCATTTGCTTAACACACGTTCTTCTCACGTGAGCCAACACATCAGTCTCCTGTAACAGCTAGAAAAAATGTGAGTGTTGTACCTTTGATAAGCATCTGAACGTATTACAGACAAACAATAATGTTTTATGGTATTTTACACAGACACAGACCCTCTTGTAAAAAAAGAGCTATTTAATTTTTATGCAACAAGCAGCTAAATCGTAATTCCAAAATCACTTTAGAACACAGTATTTTCCAAATAAGAATTGTAACAGTTACACTGGAAATACCACTTGAAAAAGGCTGGTTTGGCTCCCCCCAGAAGAGTGCGTGTGCTGCAGACACACAGAAACAGCCCCCACTTTAAAGATGGTCTATACCTGAATGACAAGAGGGTCACAGAAAGCATACATAATTTTCTAAGGAGAAACTACTTGTGGGATTGTTTGGTTTTTTTACACTGAAGAGCTACATTTCTTGCCTTTTTGTCTAGCAAAAGCAGTACAATTTGCTTCAATCTCACATGAGATTAATTCAGTCTTCCACAATTTCTTCAGGCAATTTACATTAAACATTATTACCCCACGTGCCTATTATCAATTATGGCTACTTTTTTAAGGTAATATGATGGAACCTACAGTGAAAGAACAGAGATTAGAAAGCAATCAGTACATCCACAGCTTGTCAGTTAGCTGGTCTTTAGAAAATCATTAATCCAAAATTATTTTGACTTTCACATTTCACCTTCACATAGAAAACTATGACTTTGGAGAAGAAAACCCAAAAATATTAGTTATTAAATACATAACAAGTTGACAGCACTGTGGATTAGTACAACTTAAGAACCTTTGAAGGAAATTTGTAGAACATACCAAAAAGGCTGAAAACAATTTTCAAAACTGAACTGTCTGCCTAGATAAATCTATTCTTTTTTATTTTTTTTTTGTAGGAAGCAGGCATGCTTATTGTTTTATACAATAAACATTACTCATTAACATTGTCAACAACAGTGCTTGGTTTCAGAGCTGAATGAAATCTGGAATTTTCCCTTTTTCTGAAATCAGAATTGTGAAAAAGTTTTCAGTCCATCTCAGAAAAACTACAGTTTCTTCTAGTTTCTTGGAAACTAATTTATGTATTTTTGTAAGACTATCAAGCTGTTTTAGTTCAACAGTTCAAATACAAGACAGAGTAAAGGTATGAAGCTGAAGAACTGGAGCCAGACCTCTTAACTACCTGGCTGAGAGCCTAGAAACTCTTCAGCTTAATTGTAAGCTTTTTGGTCTGATCCTAACAGTCCACAGGCTAAGAATGCAAACTGCTACAGCAGAAGTTATCAGACAGCTATTACTCAGGTACCACCACCGACATTAAATTGCCAACCGTGCTGGTGCCAGCTCCCACCTTGTGTTAAAATAACTTCTGAGGCATTATGTGTCAATTGGGATACAAGGATACTGGTTGTACAGAAAACCGTTTTCCATCTGGAAAACCTACGGTCTACTTCTGTGGTTATATTTTCAACTCAAGGGTGAAACAGTTGTATATAAAATAAGTATTTTAACAACCAACTGGATCCTTACTTTAAAAGATCAGTTAGCCATGAAACATCAGACTTGTGCAGCTGAATATATGTATAATCATGCAGTTGCATTAATGACTTCTGTACAGGTGTAAGGACTCTGAGGTGTTTGAAGCCCAGACCGTAATTCCTTATTCTGGGTTGGTTTGGGGGATTTTTCATCCTTGACACAAAACATCAGCAATTTCACATTCAAAAAATTCTCAGCATGAACTGAAGTGACAAAACAAAGAATATAACAGCTGGCTTGGTAAGTAGTAGTTACTGCCAAAAATGGTGGACAACCATATATAACCCACAATATTTTTCTGCTGAGAAAAGTCTGACACTGGTGTCTTGACTCTCATGAATTATAACTTAATCTTTCTTGACTAGAAATAAATAATACAGCAACATACAGCTGTCTATGGCACTTTGCTGTATTTTCTTCCCCTTCTGTAAGGCTGCCACTGCAAACATGCTGTTAGTAGCAAACAAGCGGCAGTAAACAGGAACCCGAGGAACACGGAAGAATGAAGAACTGTATTTTCTAGCAGGAGTACATGAATCCCAGATCACTGTAGGTGGGTACGTTCGATCTGCTGAGTTGGTTGAACCTTACGGTATGGTGAGGGCAGTGCTTTATAGCACGCTAGAAACCTGCTACCTGGGTAATTTAGGCAGTGTGACAGTAACAGATGAGATTATTAGCATGTCTGGAAATCCATACAGAAGGACGGAGCACATTCAAGAGCATGTTCATGCTTTTGCATGCTCAATACCCAAATCTCTGGACAGAAGAGAAGAAAAAGAGCACCGTCCAGCAGTGACTTGCAGCCAGCCCAGCAAGTGGGGAGATGTCACAGAAAAGGCTTTTCTGGGGCCACAGATAGAACACTCTGGACCGCGGGACTTGGCTTTAACCATTTAATGACACCTTTTCAAAAAGAACATGGCAGTGCACAATGCACATCCAGCATCTTCCTGGAAATTTTTGATACATGAGACTGAAAATAAAAGTTAGAATTGCTTTGTGAGATTTAACTCTAAATAAAAGGGAAGAGCTGGTCAAAATGTAAATGGCAGCTCACAGAACAGGGAACATGTTTCTTAGGAAAAGAAATAACGTCATATGAGAAACCTGACTGAACTTTGAAACTAGATCTGTTTAGAGCCAGAAGTTAGACTGAATGACCTCCACAGGCCTTTCAGATCTTTTTTCTTTGTTTCGGGTTGGTTTTGGTTTGTTTGTTTGTTTGGTTTGGGGGGGAGTTAAGCATAAAGACAATCATCTTCAGCAAATAAGCTTCTATGAACTCAAAGAACTGATAAGCAAGATCTCATGGGAAAAACGGATTAAAGAAAAAAATATTCTAATTTCTTAAACAATATAAAAGATACAAGCACAATCTATCCCAATGCAAGCAAGCAATTTATAAAGGGAAATCAAATGGACTAGAACATGATCCTTTTATTCAGCTGAAACTCAAAAAATCCCTGTTAAAATGTGAAAAATAGAGCAAATGATTATGTATAAGTATGAAAGCTATAGCAAAAGAAGTATATGGGTAAAATCACACAGGCCAAAGATTAAAAAAAAAATTAAATTAAAAAATCCACAACTGTAGGATACAGTAAATAGAATGAGAAATTAATTCCTGGAGAACACTAACATATGGACCAAGGAAATACTTTATTTATTAGTCAGTAGCAAAAGAAATTAGAAACATGTGACCCTGAGAAAGCTAGCATACTTCATTCTTAATAAATTTAATTAAATAAACAGAAAAAAAAGAACATCCGAGGAGTAAGAATCCAATTTAGACTAGCTAGAGAGTCTGCAGTCTACTCAGCTGAACTAAAGTTTTCTGAGTTACCTGAGCATGATGGAAAATCACTCTAGAACATTTAAGGAATTGCCTGAACTAATGACATAGCCATTTAATGACTGTCTTGAAAATTTGTGATCCAAGATGACTAGAAGAGCACAAAAAGAATACCTACCTTTAAAAATGTACAGAACAGCAATCCAAGGAATTACTGAAACCCCTCCAACTCCCAAAAAAGTACTGGAAGAAACAGTCAAACCAACTACTTGTAAACACAGACAAATCAACAGGGAGATTAGTAATAGCCAGTGCTGGCTTGTCAAGAGCAAGCTATGTCAAAACAAATCTAATTTGATTCTGTGACACAGTACCAGGAATAATGGATAGGAAAGACACAAGGATGCAATAACTCTTGGCTTTTCCCTTATGTGTCATCCTCCTAAACTAGTTAGGAAAACACAGGCTGCAACAGATACAGCTAAGTTTTATTTCTTTTCTCCCCACATGTGCCTATTTGGGACTCGACTAATAAAGGAACACAAAAATATTTTTTCATTAACCAAGGAAGAGGGAGACTAGGATATTTTTGGAAAAGAAATCTACAGATAATGTCTACTGCATGGCACTGCGACATGTGTTGCAAAACACCCAGTGGTACAGTTGTTCTGCATGATTTTTGCCTGCACAATGCATCAAGGTCATGAATACCCACTTGATACTGACCCTGTAAGCCCCTGAGTTACGTCTATGGTCTTCTCCCCAGTATTCCAGGTCTTCAATGCAGGCCTCCCATTTCAGAGGCTGGAGCCCAAAGTAAGAGGCATAAGACATGAAGGTTTCTCCGTGTCAGAAATACCGCCACAATCCTACTGCCTTAAAAAAATCCTCCCCACTCACCCCTGCTGCCCGACAAGCTGAAATGTAGGATAAGCTGGAATACCAGACAGACCTGGGAAAACGATCATTAGCATTTTTACTAATAACTTAGAGAAAGGGAGAATATCCTTTTTAAGTTCGCAGACACTGACAACTTGGCTATTTTGTAGAAGAGGATTAGAATTCAAACCACAAGCTTGAGACCTGATCTGAAATAGACAGGATGCAAGCCAATGACATGCTGCCTCTAGATAAGAATACACTCAGCTGGACAAATACAAGATGGGGAAGAACCAGCTCAATCTGAAGAAAGGATCTTGGATCCACAGTAAATCATATATTAGTCATCAAAGCATTTTTTTACAAAATGCAACCAAAAAAACACAAACCTCTCCAAAATTCCCAACATATCAGAAAGAGGCTACAACAAAAAGTGTCGCCACTAACAATGCACAAGATTTCATCAAAGCTACAGCAGCTCAATGGATTCAACTTTTTTGAAAAATTCTTTCCCAGTTCCTAATGCTAGCCAGGTTACCAATGCCTTTAAAAAACTACTTGTCACCAGTTCTTGAAGCTCCACCTTCATAGGACAACCCCCACAAGTACCCACCCCACCCCCAAAACCTCTGCCTTCAGCAATTATAATACATTGAAGTGGACAGGAGATTCAGCAAAAGAATAAATATTTGTATTTCACAGAAGGTGACACTGGAGCAAAACCAGGACTGAATGTAGTGCACAGCTACTAGAAAATTTATGCAGAAATATGGTGTCTCTTTATCTATGAAAAGTACATACAATTTTTTAAATTTCTGTTTCCACAGTAAGACACAGAAGATACATCTGGCAATCCCCAGATGTTTACAGAAACAGCTACCTTCAGCTACCTCACAGCCTAACCAACTTTTAGGTGCAACAAGCGTTCACCAGTGCTTAAAGACACTACACCATTAAACTGCTACAAGAAATTTTGACATATAGCCATGCTGTATCAAAGAAAAAATTTCTCTCCGCTGCATAGTCACTATATCTGATACACAGTAAGTCAGACCAACTAAAATAGTTCCCTAAGACGTCTTGTCCTAGGATATTTTGTCTTCTGCTGAGATTACCTTACCCTGGTAGACTACCCTGGTAGATTAAAGAGTTAAAACAATTTCTGTACTAATCTTCGGAAATTCTTGTTTCCTGAAAACACCTCAGGGACACTTGAACCCTGTTGCAAATTTCAAGCCAAGAGAAATATCAACATTTTATCTTATCTGACCTTGTTAACTGCAGATTGACATTGTCTATATGCAGAGAGCTCTAGAAGATTTGCTGAAAAAAAATAAATCTCAAAACAATCTAGGAGACTCTTGGCTAAATTCAGAGACACCAGATGTGAGGCAGGGCAGATGGGTAGAAAGAGCTTACTTAGAGGGTCACAGGATGTACAGCATCACAGCGGCACAGCTGAAAGAGTTCGCAATGAAAAGGTGGAAGTGTGTTGCACGGACTGAAACAGTAAAATAAAACCTAATTTTCATTTGGCTGACTTTGTTTTCGTTTGAAACAGAAGGGGACAGGAGCCTCCCTTCGAGCATGGGAGTGCCATGAGTTGCTGTGTAGCTGGCATACTCCCACAGTGTCAAAAAACACCGCCTGAGTCATATTATGCTCAGTGCAGACAATGGTTTAGCAGACATAGCGAACAATTTTTGTAATTTTTGCCACCGAGTAGCCTCACACAGAGCGCAATCACCGTGCTTTGTCCAACGCTCCTGCACACACAGAGCAGCAAAGGGGACTGATGCCAGCATTGATTAATATATTCCAGAAGCAGGTCTGTGTTGGGGGGCTCCTCCTCACAGAAGTCAAGGTGAGCTGCAGAGGCCACACCTGAAACGCAACTTTCTGCTCTTGATGCTAATGTTGTGCTTACTAATTCTGCAGAAAGTAGGGCATAATGCTTTTGGTGCTGCTATATCCCTGTTCCAAATCCAGAATAGGAAAGGAGATACCTGAGATTTTGTAGATAAGAAACTGATTTTGTTTAGGCATTTGCATGAGCTGTAATTTTGTTTGAATATAAGAAGGGAATGGATGTAAAAGTACATTCTCATGTCAACACCTCACAAACAGAACACTGTTGCCTTGCATGTCTGTATACACAACCTCCACAATGACATTATCAGAATACTACATTTTCAAAGCCAGGGAAGATTGACATCCTTACAAAAAAACCACACTCATGTAACTTCTGAGATTGTTAGAGGGAAAAAGAAATATTTCCAGATCAGAGGCAGAGCTATCAAAATTAAAAACTAAAATAAGACTTATTTAAACAATTTTTAAAATGTCTATATGATTATTTTTCCTGAGTCTCATGTAATCAGTAACTACATGCTGTCTCAAATAATTGTGTTTAATGTGGAGTACCCTTTTTCATCTGTGTCTTTTCTTGATTTGTGACCTTTTTTAACTAACAAGATGGGAAAAACACATGAAGATTTAATGATAAAAAGAGACTTGATCCTTTCATAGACTGAAGTCAGCTCCTGTGATTTTGCATTACACATCTGCTAAAGAAAACATTTTTTTTAAATCACTGAAAAATAAAACAAGCACACATTTGGAGGGGTCAAAATGAAGCAGCTACTGGAGATACATCCTTCTGTTTTGGCTGTCTGCATACTACATGTTATGTTAAAAGAGTTAATAACATGAACAGTTAACAGTAGTCTAACAACAAACCATAAATTGTTTAGGTTGGAAAAGACATTTAAGATTGAGTCCAACCGCTAACCTAACACTGCCAAGTCCGCCACTAAACCATGTCCCTCAGCACCACACCTACCCGTCTTTTACATACCTCCAGGGATGGTGACTCAACCACTCCTCTGGGCAGCCTGTTCCAATGTTTGATAACCCTTTCGGTGAAGAAATTTCTCCTAATATCCAATCCAAACCTCCCCTGGTGCAACTTGAGGCCATTTACTCTTGTTCCGTCACGTGTTACTTGGCAGAAGAGGCCAACCCCTACCTCGCTACAACCTCCTTTCAGGTGGTTGTAGAGAGCCATAAGATCTCCCCTCAGCCTCCTTTTCTCCAGGCTAAACAACCACAGTTCCCTGAGCAGCTCCTCATAGGACTTGTGCTCTGGACCCTTCACCACCTTTATTAAAGCAACATAGCAAAAATGAAGGAAAAATCTGACATTCCATCTTAGAAAAGAAACAGGGCACTTCTACATCAGCAGTAAAATTTCAAAAGTGGGATGAGTGTCAGAATAGAACCTAATTCAGAAGAACGTGTCTTGCATTTCATTACCTCTGAAAGCTGCATGACTGACAGATCCAGAAACAATATTGTATTTCTGCCCAATACAAGTTTGATGCTGACAGAAGATGTGCCCTAGAAATTTCACTGCTAATCTACTTCAGTCGTACCTATGGAGAGGCCAATTCAGTCTTTAATCTGCAATTCTTTGGTATCTTCATTAAAATTGCCAAACGGGGAACAAATTTTTACCAAAAAAGGACCAAACTCTCAAATACAGCCATCTGTCCAAAATAAACTGAGCAAAAATCATTAGGCTGTTTCACTGTTATGGTTTAACCTCAGATGGCAACTAGGAGCACACAGCCGCTTTCTCACTCCACCCAGTTGGGATGGGGGAGAAAATCAGAAAAGTGAGAGAAAACTTGTGGATTGAGATAAAGACAGCTTAATAGGTAAAGCAAAAGCCGCACATATAAGCGAAGCAAAACAAGGAATTCATTCACTGCTCCCCATGGGCAGGCAGGTGTTCAGCCATCTCCAGGAAAGCCGGGCTCCATCACACGTAATAGTTACTTGGGAAGACAAATGCAGTAACTCCAAACTTGTCCCCTCTTCCCCCACCTTTATGTACTGATGGTATGGAATATCCCTTTGGTCAGTTGGGGTCAGCTGTCCCAGCTGTGTCTCCTCACAACTTTTTGTGCACCCCCAGCCTCCTCGCTGGTGGGGCGGTGTGAGGAGCAGAAAAGGCTTTGACTGCTTAGCAACAACCAGAAACATCAGTGCGCTACCAACACTATTCTCATCCCAAATCCAAAACACGGCACACCAGCTGCTAGCAAGAAAATCAACCCCATCCCACCTGAAACCATGACACACTAAAGCTCGAGATAACAATTTCCAATCTGTATTAACCTAGATGTCATCCAAACTACCAATCCTTCACGCTGAATGATCAATCACTAACCCCAGTAATATTGTAATCTTTATCTCACCATTTTCTTTATGTTTTTCTGCTGCATATTTTTTTTGTTTTCTATGACTCTCTTTCCTACCAGTCTTGCATAGTCCCAGTGCAGCACACTGAAAAATAGAAAAAGCGATCCGAACGTTCGAGAACAGTTTTCCAATGTTGCTGCAAGATGTCCCTGCAAAGAAAGCTGGAGTGAAGAAGTGCTCCATACATCAAAGAAGTAAAGAAAAAGTAATCAGTTTAAAACACAGCAAAGAGGACTCCATTAAGAAAACCTTTGTAACAGTAAGGACAGTGGAGCACTGGACCGCATCAACCAGGAATTTTGTGTAATCTCCATCATTTGAGATTAGAAGATACTATTTTGTTCCAGACTTAGAGCACAGAAATGGGAAAGGATCATCTCTTAATTTCCTTTTTGATTTCAGGATTGGGAAGCTACATTATTTAATTACTTAGGCAGAATGGATCTGAGAAAATCAGTTTAGAGTAGCAGAAAGCTCTTTTTTTAAAAAAAAAAAAAGAGAAAATTGAAAAAGCCTACAATTTTGCATCTTGCTACCTATGCTATGCATTTTAACACTTTGTGGGTATGTGTGTGACTGCAAGTGTTATAACAAGTGTATCTTACAAACTTGAGCACATCTAGTTTTGGTAAATACAGTTTGACATTGATAATACACATATCTGCAACATCTTAAAGTACTAAGAACTAAGAAAAAGAAGAACAGTAACAGATACTTATCTTTAACAATACGAAAAGAAATGCTTTGCTGTTTCAATGATCCTTAAACATCAACAAGACACACAGCTCTCTGTCTGTAATCTTGTCTACTCCTAGCACTGGAGTCGTGCAGATTAGTCTCAACTGTTTGCCCTGTAATCCTGCAGACTAAAATGGGACACGTATCTCCTGATCTACCAATGTTCCACCTACTCTCCCCCCGCAGCATTTCCCATAAACGTGCCCGGATTCCCCAGTACCGTTTGGGGGTTTTGCACAGGCTGTTGCTCAGCACCCGACAGCAAGCTGCCTCCCCGCCAACTAGCACTGGCTCAGTGGCCAAGGGAGAGTGGCGATTCCAACCAAGAATGGAACAAACGTCTCATCAGATGCTGGTCAGCTATCTGCGCTAAGAAACTTTACACCAAGTGTGCACATAAGCAGACAGCACAGAAAATATCTGCAATAGCCGAGAGGTAACACCAAATGGAGGCTAAAGCCTGCTGTGGTTTCCCTTGGCTGCAGCCTTTCCATTCTTTCCTCCTTTCACTGTGTTCCAAAATAAAACCTCCCACCAGCAGAAAGCAATTATCACTGTTATTTTTAGACACCACCCCCCATACACTTCCTGACATTTTCTATAACAAAGTGATGCCTCTGCTGTTCATGAAAGGAAGCACTCACACCAGGAAGGAGCTGGACACCCAACCTGTGATCAGAGGCAAGATTAAAACACATGCAGCGTCAAAACCATTTTCTCCTGCACAAGTTCAGCTGCCCTGTCCTGCCTGTTGATTGCTGCAGTCCCTGGTTAAATGCACCTAAATCTCCTGAATTGTTACACAAGGAGCTTATGTACTCAGGTCTGTGGTTTCTTCTGTGCTGCAGCATCTTCTGTCTGCACTGTGTAGCGGTGCAGAACGCAGAGATCCTGAGGCTCCTTGCACACGTACAAGCCCTGCTTCTTCACACGACATGACAAAAGCTGAGATCAAGGCTTACACTTCAGCAACAGTCAGATGAACAAAAATAAATTGTTGCCAGACCTCATACAGCAAACCATGGTGAGCGCAGGTCTCTACATCTGTGACATCTTTAATGCCTATATCCTTAACTCATTGAAGTTGCATCTATACCACATCTGCAAAGACAAATGCTCGCGTGCATTGGCAGAACATCTCAAGAGACAATAAAATGTAAAGAACAACTTAACATTTTCATTTTAAAATCGCAAACAGTGGAATGTGTTTAGATGGTCATACCACCAAATAGAAAAGAGAAAAAAAAAAAAAAGAAGAAAAATTGAGAGGTTTATAGCCAGTATCAACTTCATTGTCAAAATTAACTGAGACGCCTTTTCAAATCATAGTCTGTGGCACCATTTTTTCCCTTCCGTCATCAGTCAAATGACAGATAATACCAATGCTCTTTGAACAGAACCGTGTTAATCAAACGGTTGATCAAGAGTAACAAAGAACAACAGAAGAGAATCATGACATCATGCCTACAGAGAGAAATATGCATTAGTGTACATAAACCTCTCTCCCCGTCAAATTCAGAATCTCAAATTATTTATTTTTAAAGGTAGAAATCAAATATTAAGCATCTTCCACCTTCCAAATATTAAGTATGTTCTATCTATGAGAACAGAAGCCTAAATTCTAAATAATGTTTTCCCTTTAAGTTTTACTGTAATAGAATTTGACTCATCTTGACTATCAGTGTTAACTTGAGCAAGATATGAAACATTTTTATTTCCTTATCTTTAAATCTTATTCAATACAGAGACCACTACGATGCCCGTAGCTGTTTAAGTGTTTACTGATCAGGGACAATTTGCTCACTCAGGTTGAAGTGAGGCAATGACACACAGCAGTTTTCCTCCTGTGCTAAAAATAAAAAGCCAAACCCCTTCCCTCCCGGCTTGAGCAAGCAGCTTTTCTCCTCAGCTTTCTTCCCTTCTCAGCCAAGCTTCCTGCAGCTGTTTCAATCTCCTTTAGCCAGTCTAGCAGGAAGAGTAAATAAGTCTGCTGGTACAGATAACTAACAATATTGTTCCAGCTAAAGCCACACCTCAGGTGCACGCATGCACTATATGCCTTTTTTCCTAGATGTTCCAGTTTTAGAACTAGGAAGGGCTTTAATGAAGCACTAGCAAATGCC
Source organism: Larus michahellis (assembly GCF_964199755.1). Taxonomy (NCBI): domain Eukaryota; kingdom Metazoa; phylum Chordata; class Aves; order Charadriiformes; family Laridae; genus Larus; species Larus michahellis. The sequence continues at coordinate 68,376,339 of NC_133930.1, forward strand.
TTGACACTGACATTCTCCTTTCCCTTTAATATTTATTCTTCACAATTTATATTCTTAAAAGTACTGTGCACCCGAACACAGAGTCTGGAAGCTGGCAAGAAGGGATACAAAAGACCTACAGTGTTTGAAATGGCTGTCAAATGTCGATAAGCTCACTTATTCCAGAAATTGTGCCCATTATCACACTCCAGCAGTTGATAAAGATTAGAAATTTCTCCCCTTCATTAACTTTGTGAAAGTTGCTAGCTTGGTTTCCAGGACTGGGGAGGGAGGGGAAGGATTAAACATTTTCTTTTTACTGAACTTAGAGTTTTCAGCAAATGCAAAAAAGAAGTATCCATTACAATGACTTTGCATGATAAAGAAAATTAAGGTTTCCAAGAGAAAGGGACTGTCTCAGAGAAAACAGGTAGGCCTTCTCAGAGAAAACAGAGAGACCTTAGTGAATAGTGTTAAATGATGGAAACACTTTTGTTTCACTTGTTCAAAATTAAAATTCCATGTATGAAACGGGTGTCCTGAATTTCCATCACAGACTTGATTTGCCTATAGATACTGGCCATTTGCTGGCAAAAATGACATCTCTAAGGATAAAATCAAAACTAAGTAGGATACCCTAGCAAAAATCTAAAAAACAGCCCAAGAAAATTTATTTCTAACTTGCTGATATAATTTATGACTTACACTAGTATCATCTCCTCCACATCATGATTATTTCTGACTGCCCTTTGCTAGTGTCCTGTTTTGGCGTGTGTTCACGGAAGAACTGCATTTTCCCCAGTTCTCAAACCCAACCGTGCTGCCCGTGACCACCTGATGGAGCTGCCGTTCAGCTGATTCTCTGCTAGGGATGCAGGATCGGCTTGGGTTTGGCCAGAAACTCAACATGCCTGTTTTCTCCATATTTCACTCTTGTAGGAGGAAGAGACCTTGAATGAGACAGGGCTCCCATAAGTTTGTAAAATTCTTCAACGCTCTTCTGCTATATAGAAAGGGCAGTGGCCAATTTTCATGGAAAACTGCATTTCATACCTGCGGCAAGGATTGCTAACCTCAGCTCAACATTCATAACTCATTAGGAAAATGTAATGCACTAATTTCTCTTTTAAAAACACTCAATCTTCTACATAGATATACCTGTAAAAGAATAACATGGAGAAATTAGCCCAGTTATTAGTAATAAATGCCTTGCTACTGCAGCTGAATTCCTATCAGTTGTCTCCCAAATGAATTGCAGTTCTTTAAATATAGCAAGCACATTGCCTCCTTACAATATCAGTGTATCATTTTTAAAATTCCAAATAATTTTCAATCAGAAAATTTGGAAATTTACTCTTTTATGCCACAATATTTCTTTTTAAAAAACCCTTTGATTTGCAGGCTCTTAGGAACAGGAGTAATAGACTGGCAGAATTAAATAAATTGATTGAGTTTAATGCCATCTGTACTTGTACTAAAAAACAGAATTGCCTTGAGAAAGCAGCAATTAAAAAAAACCTATATTAAACTCATGGAAATCAGTTAAAGGTGGAAAGACACAACATGGTGACATTTCTTTAAACGTTCATTGCATTTCTTCACTGACAAACGCAAAATACGCATTCATTTATTCAAACAAAAAAGGTTCTCCACTTTTACTTAGTTCTTTTCTTAAAACAGCAGTTCACGCTTTAACCATTTTAAAACAACCATTTTACACATTTTATGAGGAATTCAAGTTTGCAAAAACAAATCAAGCGGTTTTGTTTGTTTGTTTGTTCGCTTCAGAACATCTACATCATTAGTCCTAAATGCCATCAACAAAGTTAGTTAATAATCTCTCAAATGGAAATTGCCCTTTATTCAGTAAATCAAAATGATAGTTTCACTCCGCTGGTGTATTTGTCCTCAATAAATACAACATAAAATTCACTACCTCTGTTCCCTCTAGGTGCTGCTCAACAGGAATTCTTCCCTTCAAGCATTATGGTCTTACATGTCACTTTTACTGCCTTTCAGTCAGCCCTCCCTGAAGCTGGAGAGATCTGTTCATCCATTGTCCACATCTGCTGGAGAGATGAACTCACTGTCATTACCAGCAAGTTCACGGAGTGGAACAACAGCCCGAGACCCTGCTCCATCGCAGCAAACTCCCCACAAACTCCCCAATCTCTATTAAACGTAAATCCACTGCACTGTTAGCTCTCATGTGATGACAGTCCATTTTCCAGCTTCATGTCCACCAGTTGAGCGGATGAAAAAAAACAGCTTTCCCCACTAGTTAAAATACAGCAGCTCTGCCTGGTAGCCCCATGGTCTGCGCTGTGTGGGACCTCCAAGTAAGTCACCAGGACAGACACAGTTACCATATAATGTGGGTTCTTTAAGTCTTGCAATCTATTCAATTTATGAAGCTGAAACATATACTTTCTCATTTTAGGGGTGGAGGGTGGGGGGGAAAAAGCAAGCTTATTTTAGACTGATCATGCTTGACATAGTTTCCAATTTGGTCAAAAGGAGTCAGAACCCAACCTTAGTGCCAACCCTAACTCGTGAGTTTTGTCCTCTTCTGAAGTTTCATTAGGATGGAGAGTTGCTTATTGGCCTTCAATCCAGTTCTGCAGACTCATGTGCAGGAAAATCCGTTATTTAAAACCCGCCTCCCACAAACTATGTTTCCTTCTTGCCAGCAGTGCTTTGTGTCTGTAAGGCCATGCCCTGTTGTTACACGAGACAGAACAAGTCATCTTTCCCATTGCCTGCGCTTCACAAATAATACTAAGTGGAGCCTAAGAGAAGAAGGACACTCACCACTACTAAGATTCACATCTGCAGGCTGGGATTAGGATCTACAACTACCTAAGCTGCACACTGAGAATGACAAGTTTTTGGAAGATGTGCGGTACCTCTACGCCTGGCTGCAGCTGTGAATTTTAGAGCCCAGATCCTGGGCCTAATTTTGTTTCTGTTTCTGAGATGTGTTATACCCTACATACATCAAGACTCTTGAAATCAGGAAATGAATAATTCTGTGTTTGGTGCTCATGCATTTCATTTCTGCTAGACTCCTTTTAATTATGCCCATCACCTATCTGCTGGCAATGACCTATCTGAAAGTGCAATCTAGATGGGTATAAACAGCAATCAGCTAACACGGTATTGCATTACACGCTCTACATCTTCTGGCAGCGATATTTGCCAGTCAAGAAAACCTTAAATCATCAACTTTCTTGTTTCTGAGAAGTATGACATCTGTTAGAGCATCTGTTCATACTAGGACTCTATCAGTTAAGCATGTGGAAGCTGAAAAGGTTCTCAAAGCAATTTATGTTGCTTTACATCCTCTCCTGGGCAAAGGGTTGGTTCTCCTATCCAAAAACAAATTCTCTGTGGTGAAATGATTAAGTCCTTGACCAGGGAAGATGGGGTTGAGTTAAATTACTGTGGGCTTTTGGATCTGCTTTCCCAGTCCCTTGTATATTATGTGGACACAGTAACTTTGTTATGACTTCACTAGGCTCTGAGTTGAACAGGATATTTGAATTCCTGGGTTCTAGGCATGCATTTCTCAGCTCTTGCACTCCTGGTGCTGCTACTCATTTCTGGGAACCCCACAGAATCGAAAAAAATCAGTAAGCCTGTCTGCCATTCAGAGCAGAATTTGCACCGTTCAGGGGAGTTTGTCTATTTCATTGGAAGGAGACGGCTACGAGCAGAACTGAGACGTGAAATCTAGCTAAATCCTGTCTTTGCAACACAGTCATCTTGCCTACGTCACCAAAAACTCAAGAACAGCCTCATGACTTCACTGAGCTTCGGATCAGTCACCTTACCTTTATTTCCCCAAAACCAAAATACAGGTACCTATTTCATACAACAGAAATTGCTGTGGAAATAAGTAAACTGGTAAGTACTTTCTTACCAAGGGTGAGGTAAGTAGCAATTTAAGTTATTAATTCAGCAACACAAATCATCTTAACACCACTCAGGGATCTTCACGAGAAAAATCTGGAAGTGTAACAATATTCTGTCAGTTCAGATACTCATAAAAGAATTGGAAGATGCTGATTCTTTTCCCTTCCCCACCATATACACTCAACAGCCAGAGCAGGCTGTCCCATGCATGTAGGTGTCCTTCCCAGGGGTAACGGCTCCAGGAGCAGCGTGCACCCTGCTCCCACTCTGCTGAGGAACTGAAACACGGCCAGCATGCTCACCGTGACCTCGAAAACCAGAAGTATTCCTAAATCACACTGTTTAGACATATATGTACATACTGATCAAGATGCTGATCTAGATGCCAATTCACAGCAAAACTCATGCTCAACCAGCTACAGACAACAATATCTACACCACATCTGAAAACTCACATGTTTTTTTCAGGCACTGAAGCTATTGAGATGCCCAGGTTCTAGAAGTCACGTGAAACCACAGAATCAGCAGATGCCCATAAAACACGCAAACCAGTTTTGCCTTTTATGGCTTCAGATGGTGGCATATAAAACACTGAAATGCCTACCTCCAACTCATTTATATCAAGCAGCTTCCTACTTTCCCATAGCTAGTGAATATATATTACAGAGGTTTAGTCAAAACCTCCCACTATATCTTCTCTAAATCTTTGTGTCTACTATACCAAAATATTTCTCAGGCTTTGCTGTCTGTGACAGATGCTCTTCAGATTTCAGTCATGAAGTTTCTTGTTTTATAAGGATCACAAAACTTTGCTGAAAGTACGTGATGAAGCTAAGTCCATAAACAGAGATTTAATCAATCCATCTGATTTTAAGTGGTTTTTTTTCTTTAAACTGTCCAAGGAACTGAAGTCTTAAGATTGAAATAGTCACAACATTGCCTTAAAAAAGCCACATATGCTAACGCAAGCCTGACATTTTCAAAAAACTCAGCAACTATCTCCTACTCTATCACTTATAAGTATCTTTTGAATTTTGTATCTGCAAGAGATGATGAGCACAAATGGCAGGACTTAGATAATTTTTCTTCCAAACCACACCTGTAATCAGTTACATAGATGTTGATACATTATACAACTTAAAAGTGCCATCTGCTAATTACAGGAGTAAATGCTATGGTTTACATTTAAACCACGTGTCTTTAACACCTAGCTTCTGTAAAGTTACAGGGATCACAAATATTAACACAAGTTACACTTTCACACAGTCCTCCCCTCATTTTGTTGTGCTTAAGTACTGCAACAGTTTGTGACAGTCTTAAGAAGGGTCTGCCAATTATTTTTGTTAGTCTATTAATCAATATAAAAGCTTTATTTCTTACAAAATAGAATACATTTCTTAATAGATCATATGCACTTATTTAATGGTTGCAAATACCTAAGGAATTCTTTATCTGGTTTGGTTTTCTTTCAGTTACTTACAGAGGCTTTGCTTATAGACAGAAATTTTTAATCATTCTGTAAAACTTTTTCCCCCATGGACACAAAACAGAGGCTTAGCAGAAACGGACAAAATAAAATCTATCTGCAGAGCACTTACATGACGGTTAAACTACTAAATTCCTTCATACCAGTGTGTACCATATCTTGGGGAACCTTAAACCATGGATTACTGGCATAACGGACTACACGAGCCTGTGTCAATTCCTACTTATGTTGCTTTAATCAGGATTACCAACACAGGAAAAGCATCAGAGCTTCAAAATACCCAGTATGTTCTATTTCGTAAATGAAATATTTTCATAAGTGGTAATACTGCAATGTGGTATGAACACACTTTATGCATCACTGTCCCCCTCCAAACTGAGTATAAATGACCCATATGAAATACGTGTATTTAACAATTTTAAGATACATTATGATTTGTTTTACTTCAAGCAGTCACAAACATGAAAATTACCTGAAAATTACTCAAGAACAGCCTTCTCCAGTTTACAGAAACAAATTTAAATTATCTTTTACTATATAAAAAAAACCCCAATACTTCAACTTCCTGGTTTTAAATTCATAATAAAGTTAAAAAATATGGAAATACTGAAGTGGAATTGAATATGAACGTGGAACATGGAAATACTGGAACTAGTTTATAAATGTGTAACTCAGTTGTGCGTTGCCTTCGAACAAATGACAAGCAGACCAGACACACCAATCTGCACTTAAATAATGTTGCATTTTTTACAATATCTGGAAATGCTAACACAAGATGAGACAGGTGACTGCATTGCATATAAAATTATATTCAAATATACATTCGTGTTTCTTTACTGTGAGTCACAGGAACATTCAGAATAGTGCACCACTTCGATCTTAATGTCAATAAAAGAAATAACAAAAGGTAGTTTGGGAAGGTGGTTCTGGCAGCCTAAATTTAGAAATATCCTCTGCACACTAAATTGTTCAAAATTTCAACTTTACCTGTGGAAACTAAATCAAAACTAGGGAATCTGTCATGGCTGTAAAGCCTCTGTTCAACAGAAGAAAAATGAAACCATTAGAATTTGCCACTACTGTAACACTACATTCCAATTTTTTACTTTTAAGCTTTGCATTTAATTTATACTTTGAATCCAGCTCCACCAAGGGTTCTGTTACCTGTTTAATTAATGACTCTAAAAAACTTTGAACATAGAAAAATCTAAAGTAATGAGTGTTATGAGCCTCCTGGAACTACAGAAGAGGTAGTCACCTTCCACCAGAATAAACACCTCAACAATTTAAATATATTAGTATTTAATATTCAGAGGAAAGATATTAATATTCAGAAGAAACATCACAAAAACCATAATGTCTTAAAGATTAAAATGAACAACAAAGACAGCAAAGGCTATCTTAGCATTTTTATTGCTAGCTTTTGAAGCACAGAAATAGTAACTTCTCAACTGCCTCTTATGGGTTTCATAGTTTACCAAGATATTTTATTTAGCGACTCTTGGCACTAGAGAGAGTTTAAAAAAAAGTGGATTTGGCCCATCAGCGGGTCTGGCTCCCTATCAAATCTCTGCTACAGCAACTCTGCAAGTTTCTTCTGTGCTTTTTTTTTTGTCACTAAGCTCTCTGATACTGGTACTGCACCTTTCTGATTAACCAGCTGTAAATCAGAGCATCCAAAGCAGAAATCACAACCCAGCTACAGAAAACAGAGGATCTTGAATAATCACAAAAGGGAAAAATTGAAGGGAAGTCACACAAATTGGCACAAAAGGCCTGCAAAGTTGCAAGATTGCCAAATCTGAGTTCTTTATTTTCTTTCAATAACTCAATCTGTGTGGAAGCTTTCTAGTGACAACCCCCCAAAACTCCAGCAGACCTCAGAGACTCCTATGGAAATAATGATCTTGGACAAAAGGACTGTATTTAGGATATGTGATTTTCACTATGATAATTTTTCTTATCAGCTAGAGATAATGCTGTGCTGGTAAATAATGTATTATATCTAATGCTTAAATCCATTGCTTTTAGCAGCTGAAATGTAAATCTTCAGTGGACCTCTAGGGAAGACTGTTCTTCAGCAATGGCTTGGATTTGAAGCTTTAACCAGTAGACAGTGAAGGCCAGCCTCATCTTGGGATGTATGCACAGAATGCCCAGTAAATTAAAGGACTGGATTTCCCCACCTCTACTTAGCACTCATTAGACCACACCTTGATATCGTGTCCAGTTTGGGGCCTCCCACCATGAGAAAAACATCCATAAACCACAGTAAGCTCAGTAGAGGTCCACCAACATGGTCATGGCTGTAGCACTCACCCTGTGAGGAGAGGCTGGAGGACCAGGGCTGGTTCAGCCTGAAGGAGGGGCAGCTCCAGGGGCGCCTAACAGCAGCCCCCAGTGCCTTTGAGGGGCTGCCAGGGAGCTGAGCTCTTCTCAGTGGGGCATGGTAAGAGGGTGAAGGACGGCAGAGGTGGGGACAACCTGTAAAGAAATCTCTTCCAAGGAGAGGCACGCGGTGGCACAGGCTGCCTGGTGGCTGTGCAGGCTCCCTCCCTCCCTGAGCAGCTTGGTGTGACCCCATGGCTGACCCTCCTGGGATCCCAAGATCCCAAGCTCCCTGCCCATGGGTTATCTCGGGACCCCGCAAAAGGCAATCAGACGGGTCTGCAGGTGAGAGGCAGAGGCACCTGGGCACAGCCAGGGGTTGCAGCAGGGACAGGCAGCACCCAGAGTTGCTTCACAGACTTCACAGGTTTTAAAAACATGCAAGAGCCCAGAAGTGGATTCCCTGACAAGCCTATGAAGTGGCCAATGTGAGATGCTTAGCTCAACATCGGCATAACAATTAAAACTTACATTTGTGATTTCACTGCTAATAAAATATACAAAAAAGATTTAATGTCTATAACATTACCCTTCCACAGTGCATTGCACTTGCCACACTTGATCATACTATTTTACCTGATACTCTGCTCTCAGACGCAGGTTTTGAAGAACTCCAGACAAACAGAAGAGGAAAATCCTGTCTTTACAGCACCTCAATTTTTCAGAGTACCCCACAGTCTTCAGTCTATTACATGAATCATAGAAACTGATAAACCTAGTTGTTTTAAACTTCAGCAACTAGTCACATGGGTTAATACTGAAAATAAAATACGCATCCATAGATCGCTTCTCAGTGACCCACTGCGGCAGCGGCTGTTACAGACCGAGAGTGCACATAAATAATTCTGTTCCATAATAATTTCACTTCTTTATACAACAGAAGAAAAAGGAGCCATTCATTTTCATAAGCATTTACAATTTGAATGCTTACCCAAATCCTGGTATTTTTTCATTTATTTGTAATCTCCACTTTCATATGCAGTAAATCTCACCATGCAGTAGCCATCGTAATCTATCTTACCCAATCCTATTAAGACTGTTATTTTTTTCCCTTTAAAAAGCAGCCTAAAATTGGACACGGTGTTCCAAATTAATGATTTCTAACATATCACTTTCACATTTTTTAGTTTCAAACTTCCTCTTAACGCATCTCAGAATTCTACTTGCATTGTCAACTCCTGTTGCTAGATGTAGTTAATGCTCAGATCAAGCTGTGATGTTTTCACTGCGGGGAACAGTGACCCTGTAACTATTGCAATTATATCATCAGTATCATCACAGAGAACGATGCACGCACAGAAGTGGCTGTCAATGCAGAAAGAAACACCTTTGTTGAATACATTTAACACATTAGGACCAGTTAGCAATAGCCTCGTTTTGGTAATATAAACACTGGATTTTCGTTATTGCCAGACTATGTTTTTCCTTTAGAGTACTGGCCACATAAACACTGGTAGGAACTGGTACAAGACAGGCTAGGACTGGCTGTGGGAAAACCCTTCCCCAGGAGAACAGATAAGTGGTGGCACAGGTTTCCTGGGGGCTGTGCATCCTTGGGGGTTTCTCAGGCCCCAGCAGGGCGAAACCCTGAGCAGCCTGGTCTGACCCTATGGCTGACCCTGCTCCGAGCAACTGCTTGCACCAGGCACCTCCCAAGCTTGTTCCCCAATGGAGTTGTGCTGTATTTGTGAATCCTGTTTCAGTGCTGGCAAGAGGGAGAAGCTTCCTTTGACATCTTTTCATGCCTTGAGGAGTAGGACGAACAACTGCATCAACGACATCCCTTACAAATACTGGATTTCCACTCTATACCGTGATGCCCAGGCTGTTTTTATTTTACCCATTTAATAAAAACTTATCACTGTGGCACTGAAGTACCATTCCAGTTTACAAAATAGTACACCACCTCTGACAGCATGACCCCATTCCTTCAAATTAAATAAAATAAAATAAAATAAAATAAAATAAAATAAAATAAAATAAAATAAAATAAAATAAAATAAAATAAAATAAAATAAAATAAAATAAAATAAAATAAAATAAAATAATAAAATAAAATAAAACTCAGGCGCATTCTGTGATTACATGAAGAGATTTGTCTAGGTGGAAGAGTTCTCCTGTGGTACTCAACTGAGTTTAGAGCTTCCAGTGCCTCAGAAATCTCTGCACTGCACTCCATTTTGCAATACAACAATGTGCTAATGTCAAGAAAGACCTGATTGTGCACCATTGCTCTCCTCAAATCAGCTCTACTTACATACACTTCAGATTACATATAATATGTCACAACATGCTTCAAAAATTAAAGAAAAAAAAGTCTTATAATGCTACTGACTTAGTCTTGAGATAATTTATAGAATGTCTTTGTAGACATGTAGAAAAGGAAAAAAAATACACAAACGTAAAGGGGATTCTACAAAAAAGACTGATCTATTTTCATCAAGTATTGCGCCAAAAATATCTTCAGAAAGGCTGTTGGCTAAATGGAAGTCACCAAGTACTAAAAAGAACAGAATACAGCAGTTAGAAAGGAAACATACAAGACATTTGAATTATGATTAACCCTGGCATGATGTTAATTAATTATCATATAAACATATGCTTAACATTTTGCCTTTTTTATATAAACATCAGCTTTCAAAGTGTATGCCTTTCTCCCTGTATTTGCGGCAAACCTTCCACTTTTAATACAAGTTTTCATTCTTCTTGAACTTACGTTTTCCAAAGGTCACAACTCCCTGTTATCAAATAGAAAGAGAACTTACATTACACTTTGCAGAGAAGAAAAATAAGGGAACTAGCACTGGTGTGCTGTTAATTCTCAAAACATTTGAGTTTCAAATACCTTCTTTTATATCCAGTTTAAGCACAGACAGGTTGACAGCGACCTCCTGCCTTTCACCTAAACCAAAATCAATATTTTAAAAATTCTGTCATTCATGTTAACTGTTGTTTTTTTTTTAAAGTGCAAAGCAAGTGACAGAGCAAGCACTTTATTCACTCTTCTGAGACGTCTGCATGAACCTACGTGACAGAAATTCCCTGGCTGATCCAACTCTGAGAAGCCAAAGGTTTATAGTCATGTAATGCATTCTACTACGGCTACGCATTAGTAACTTTTTTCTATTACAATTATATTGTGTTAGTATTTTGAACCTCACAGCCTGCATATACAGCCCATAAGTTGCATAAATATACTCCGCTTTTCCTGTTGGGTTTTAGGTGCTTAGGAAGTGCACAGTCAACGTAGTTTATAGAATCACAGAATAACAGAATGTGTTGGGTTGGAAGGGACCTTTAAAGGTCATCTAGTCCAAGCCCCCTGCAATGTGCAGGGACATCTTCAACTAGATCAATTACACTGCCTCAGTGTAATTACAAATAAATTATTTGCACAAGTTTCATTCTGACAAGAACAAGAAAACCAACAAGCTAGGGAAATAGTATTACTTCAGGCAGAACTTAGTGCCTTATGCATATGTGTGCATACAATTATATGACATGATATAAAGATTTTACCTGAATAAATTTGATGTGGAAGATTTTATATAAATACAAAATTTATCAATGAGTAACACAGGCTAAGCATTTACCTAATTGTTTTGTTGTATAGCATCTCTGAGACAAAGTCTTGTAAATTTGTACTAATTGTTTTATAAGTCAATACCATGTCTACGTATATGGAGTAATTATACAAACGATAAATTCCATACACATTACATGGGCAATTCTGCTCCCTGAGGCTTGGTTTATCATTATTTTTAGGTAATAAGTGCAAACCATACTTTTTTGTATTTAGAGTAAATATGGGAAAGTAATTAACGATAGAATTTAGGAACTCTACGACTGATAAATGAGGAACATCTGCTCTGCAAACTACACCTGTAAGTCTGTCTGCTGAGCTAGGTTGTGTAACTGCTGTGCTACCGTGTGTGCCACCACTGCTGTCCCAGATAAAAATAGGTATATTTGCGAGTGGACAAGAACTTTTTTCTGCAGAAAGTCCTCATTTTAATACACATATTGAACACAAGCCATTAAAGTAAGAGAATCACTCTCAGATGTGAAAAGATATCTGATTCACCTCCTTAATAAATTGGGGGGGGGGAAGGGGATATATATATTAATATTCTTCTAAATTGATATTGGTCTTGGCAAAGGTATCGTTTCGAGAAAAGGTGAAATTGAGTAGTATCTATTTTAAAAATTATTTTAGTAAATCACAATCGAAACAAAACACTGGGTAAAGCAGGTCATCTAAATCCTTACTATAATTTTCAGGCTAGCCTGACATGACCCACATTCTGTCCCTAAATCAATCTCATGCTCAAGCTGTGGCATGGGTAATCCATTCAGATATCTGCCTGAGCATACCAAAGAGGTTATAAAGGGAACCGTCTGGGGAAAGACAAATTGTCAAATGAAGATTTAAACTACAATAAATGATGTAAGGGTTAAAGGAAATGAGATTATGAACAAGAAGACCATTAGCAAAACCAGTATCTGCTGAAGACAATAAGTGAGGAAGTTGCAAAATACTATACCTGTTCATTTTTAATTTCTTTGTCTTTTGCCACTGCTAAGTGGAACAATGTTCATAATGTGGATCTTTATGAAACAGCAATCTAGCTCTCAGCAAGATGAATCAACAGGAAGGAAATGTATTGTAGAAGAGATGTCTAAAAAGATGGGACAGGTAGGTGTGAGATCGCCCACACAGCACGTTTGTATTTCACTTCCTTTTGCCACAAATAGTGAGCCTGGATCAAGCACCATACAGGCATGCCTGAATTAGGGTGCACTCCCACCAGATCTATCATTTTCTCAACTCCTACCTAACTCAGTAGGTTAAGTGCTTTCAGTCCCAGTAAACTATGCTTCAGTGCAGTACAGAGAATGCAAGATATGGCTATGTTGAACCAAAGACTGCAACATTTTTCTTAAATCAGCGGTGTCAAAGAGATCCACCCTACAGAGCCACTACATCTTGTTTGGAAAATTCCCAGAAGGCTCAGAAGCAGGCCAACAAGATGCGCGAAGTGGTGCAGCATCACGCAGCTCTATCTGCTTTGGCTTGGACTTGGTTTGACCTTGTTCCTGTGGCACCTGCATCACAGTTAACATGTTCTAAGAGACTCAACTTTTCCAAATCTCTAGTGCCACATGAGCCAACCTGAAAGAAACCAGAAGTAAAAATAAAATGCAAGTATCAGTAAAAATGTTCCATGTGGTTTGACGTGGAGCAGACTCATTACAGAAAAGCCTGGTTCAGGCAGGAAGTTCTGCTCTCTCTCCGTAATTTCTTTCATCCATTGCTGGGTCTGAATATCTTCATGGGTTAAGGTTGTGGAAGCTGTGTCAAGAATCCAGCAATTTGCACATACTGGAATGTGCACCAAGTGTTCCAGTCACATCCTCACTTCCCCTGTCTTTTATTTTATTTTAAGATAAAAAGATATATAAATCCATCAGAGAACAGGACTCCGAGGTCTGAGGTAGTCAATCCCAGCTTAAACTTAAACAAAAAAGCCCACATAAAAAGGATTTAAAAATAAGTTTCATATCAACAAAATGACATTCATCATGGAGCAATTTTATTTTGTCAGCTTTGAATGTATTATATGTAATCTAATTTTAGATTTGCAACAGAGTGGGTCTTTTCACTTCAAGAGGCATTCACATCTTGGAAAGCAAATTAAGTTATGTTTGTTTGCCAAGCTTCCCACTGTCTTGCCTTATAAAAAACAAATGGGACTGAATACTTCACTAAAAAGGCTTGATACTTTGTCTTTTCACACAAATACTCCAGCAAAATGTTTTTGTTTACAGATTTTTCTAAAGAATGTAACATGCCAAACGAGACATGAAAAGTAAGAAACAGTAATGAAATAAATTCACAAATATATCTGCTGAGTAAGATGGGTGGTAGGTACTGGAATCTATCTGCAAAGTTGGATCTGTATTATGGGTGTCAAACAAACCCTGAACAGAGAATTTAAAATATTTTGCAAATGGCATTTTGGTTTGCCCATTTATATTACAAAACCATTAAAGTGAAACCATATTATCTTTCCAGAAGAAAGAAACAGTACTTTAGTTATTTACAGATCTCATCTCCTATTAAAAAAAAAGAAAAAACGTGCAATTACGAAGTCTGTACCCATTTTAGAGCTAGGAGAGAGAAAAAAAAGCTGCCTGAAGAAGCAAAGCAGAGTATGAGGGAAGTAAATTACAACAATGAATGCTACTTATGGTTACCTTCTAATAAAGATACGCAGGTTATGAAAAAAACACAAAGTAAGTCAAAAAATTGTTTAATAACCTACAGTCTGAATACCAGCCTCCTCCCTCCTGACTTCCCATCTTGAAATAGAGAAAAATGGAAGGGGAAATACTGCATTGCTTACAATGGGTGGTGCAGAATGAATGACACTGCCACCACAGACAAGTCCCAGGGCTTCCCACAAAAAAATTTCCTCTAGAATGTGCACTGCTATAAAACAGCAAAATAGTTTCCTCTTTCCTCCCCGCCTCTTAAAAATTCACTGTAACCTTTCCCACCTATACTTGCACTAACTTTTCACTGTTTAACACAGCTCTAGTGATGGTATATATAGAGCTAGCTAAATGTTGTTTCTAGATCCAACTGAAATCTGAAAATGGCTGTAAATTATCCATATCAATAAAATATCCAAATCATCCATTTTTGTATGACAAGAGAAAATGGGTCAGTCATCAAAAATCTCATTAGCTCTGCTAAATGACACGACAACTGCTTTACTCCCGAGAGTGCGCAGACCGTTCTTGCGCATACCCAGACAATGATGTACGACCATTCAGCAGCTCCCCTCCACGAACAAGTTGTGGAAGGAAGACGTATCAACCTCTCACACAGCCTCTTCCGTGTTAGAATTCACATGGATTGTCATGACTTTAAACTTGCATTAGAATATATACCGACAGTTTACTAGTCTGCGGAAGAGCTTTTCTGCACCAAAATGTTAATGACCCAGTGTTGAAAGTGTTACAAATAATGATTTAATAAGCTCCCAGGTTTGACAGTCCTAGTGTCCTCCTTGCCAGATGATTAAAATCTACCAAATTTCACCTCGTTTATTTAATTTGCAAGACAGAAGATTGAAATTGTGGGGTTTTTTTAACACGATAGTCTTTTACAATAAACTTTTAAAATAAGACAAAAAGAGGACAAAGGAAAACTTTAGTATCTAATTGGAATGTATAATAGTTTTTTCTAAAGTAGAATTTTGCTCTCATACCACGAACCAAAATGTTTATTTCCCCACTGAGTCACAGCGTAAAGGATGCTCTAAGCAACTGACTTGCTACCAAAAAGGAAGTTTCGTTACTTTTGTGATGCGTTTTTTCGGTGTATCGGTTTTACATGGCAACGTTTTGGTAGCAGGGGGGGCTGCAGAGGTGGCTTCTGTGAGCAGACAGCAGAAGGTGCCCCCAAGTCAGACACAGCCAGTTCCAGCTGGCTCCACGACAGACCCGCTACCAGCCAAAGCTGAGCCCATCAGCAACACTGATAGCACCTCTGTGATTACGTATTTAAGAAGGGGTAAAAAACACCGTGCAAGAGCAGCTGGGAGGAAAGAGTAAGAAAATGTCAGCCCTGCGGACACCAGGGTTGGTGAAGGAGGGGGAGGAGGTGCTCCAGATGCTGGAGCAGAGATTCTACAGCAGTTCAAGAAGACGACCAGGTGAAGCAGGTTGTCCCCTTGCGGCCCATGGAGGATCACACCAGAGCAGATATCCACCCTGCAACTCATGGAAGGCAACGTAACAGAGCAGGTGGATGTGCCCTAAAGGAAACTGTGACCCCGTGGAGAGCCCATGCAGGAGCAGGTTTTCTGGAAGGACCTGTGACCCCACAGGGGACCCATGCTGGAGCAGTCTGTACCTGAAGGAGCGCAGCCCACGGAAACGACACATACTGGAGCAGTTCTTGAAGAACTGTATCCCGTGGGAGGGACACCACATTGGAGCAGGGGAAAAGTGTGAGGAGGAAGGAACAGCAGAGACAAAGTGTTATGAACTGAGCACAACCCCCATTCACCACTCACAGACAGCAGGTAGACGAGTTGGGCGTGAAGTTGAGCCTGGGAAGACAGGGCAGGTGAAAGGTGGTTTTAGTTTTTATTTTGTTTTTATTGCTCACTATCATACTCTGTTATGCCAGTTAAGTAACAAACTGGCAACAAATTAAATTAATTTTCCACAGGACAAGCCTGTTTTGCCCATGATGGTAATTGCTGTGTGATCTCCCTGTCCTTATCTCAATCCAGAAACCTTTTGTTGTATTTTCTCCACCTGTTCTGTTGAGAAGGGGAAGTGATAGAGCTGCTTGATGGGCACCTAACAGACAGCTAAGGCCAAGCCACCACAGTCAGGGATTAAAAATGTCTTTTCATTTAGGACGACCCTCTGTTAAGACACTTCTTGTTTCATCTTCAACATGCAGCCAACTGGCAAGTGGGAGATTAGTCCCTACATTAAGCCATTACCATCACCCAGGCCCAAAGAGCCTTGGGACCAATGGAGCCCCGCAGTTCTTCCTTCTAGCATGAACTCTACAAAAAGAAGAAGGATTTGCTCACAGACTATATTGACTTCAGAACACTTCTGATCTTTAAATATCTGTGAATTTTAGATTGTATTGACCCATGCTCCAAGAAAAGAATAGGGAAGGGAGGGAGTAAAAGGTTACTTTATCTAGGTTCCATAGTTTTATGTCTTTTGACATCTAGTTAAGGTAAATGTCATTCGCTGAAGTAAGATGAGCAAGTTTATTTTGTTTTTGTTTTTTTTTAAATAACAAAAAGGTTTTGCTAAAATGTCATGAGAATGATGATGATGTAAAGGCAACTCAATGAAAGCCATCTCAAGTTTTCTAAACCTTAAAAGAAAATACCCCACAACAAAACCAGTCTCCAGGCATTCAGGCATTAAAAACCTTTTTTTTTCTCAATACCTTTGGTGAAATACACCAGGTCACTAGCCCTAAAATGCTTATTAACCTAAGAACAAACAACTTCTTTTCCAAAATTACTATTAACATTTCTATCTCAGAAACTACCACCATCACGTATCATTAAAAAAACGAAGGCAAATCATGCATAGCTAGCTTTGAGAAATACTGAGCATCTGGAAGATGCCTCCATTTTGCTTAATAGGAAACTGAAGGTATTCAGCATCCTTGACATAAGGTCAAGGGAAGGAAATGAAGAAATAAAAACAATGTTCAGAGAATAAATCCTTTTTAATTATTGCTGCTATCCTTTTCCTCTCTAACCTTCTAAATCAAGCACTGAACATCTGCAATACTTTGTAAAGAGATTAAATAGTTAGGCATACATGGATAGCACAGACAGATGTCCTTCAGTTTGTATCTGCTAACCTGCCTCTAGTCATATCTGTGAAAGAGAAATATATGCGTAAGCACATTTTCCTTCACCATCATCCTGCTTGCACATACTCTACAAGGTATGAATTAAAGAATCAGTGGTATCATCTGGAATTTTTGTCATTTTCATTCTACTTCAGTTGCTAAAAGGATCGACCCACCCCCCCAAAAAACAGCACTCCATGAATGACAACACACTCCTCACTGGTTTATAACTCATCATTAGAGCTAAGCAAGAAGAGGTGGTTGCCAGGATTTCCACGCAAACCTCTATGAAGAGCAGCAGTTTTGGGTAAACTCTCAAACGAAGCGCTCTGGCAGGACCAGGGAGCAAACTGAAGGCTAAGCAGAACCTACTTATGTGCATGTTTGGTGCTGTTTGGAGTATTTCTGCCAAAACCACTTACACTGTGAGGATGGAAAACTACAATGCTTGCAGTTGTGTTGAGAAAAGGGCAGGCTGCCCAGGAGACCTGGAACCCACCATGACATATGTTGTGCAAGGTCTGTCTGCTCTTTTATTTGGTTTGCAAGGCAGAAATTCCACACAGGAAGCCCCCTGTGAAACTTCCTACAGATCGGGTATGCCATCGCACCCTTTCCAAATGAACAAATTCCACTAGGGCTGTTGAAGGGCACTGCCAAGATAAGCAGGTAAGAGGCAGAGGACAGCCTCAGGAACACCAGCCTGACCCAATATCATCTTCTCCAACAGTAGGCATGCAGTTCCCTATGGATGGGACAACATAATTCCTGGAAAACCTCAATACTATTTTTATGAACATCAGGTCACGCTTTACTGAACATCAGTAAGGCTTAGACAAGACACATGAGATGCAGAAGAAATATGTTTTACAGCTGCCTACCTCAGTGAGTCCCACAAGGAGAGCAGGAAAACATAGCCAGGACTTATAGCCAATGCTCTCTGGAAGACCGCAGCTTTGTCTTTGGGGATGACACAAAGTATTTCAAATTGATTCCTTTTTCTCCTCTCAAAAAACTGTCTGTTTCTTTAGGCCTCATTACTCACCTTGTATACTCCATGTTTGGAAATCCTGCTCTTGGAGCGCTAAGGACATATGCATAAGGATCTCTGCCTCAAGATAAATGGTTTTAACTATCATAATAATTTATCTTTTATTGAGTAATGGAGAAATATAGCATTTTTCAGACTTCCATTTTTTAATATATTTAAATGAAATTTAGCACAGAAAAAATTAATGACATTTTAACAGAAAAAGGGAACTCAGTAACCACCAACAGGTTCCCATAATCTCGTTACAGGACCTTGCAACTGATAGGACTCAATATACCAGAGATGGATCCATGAATCCCATGAAGAAAAAAAAATAATGTTACTCAGCACTGTCAGTCACGCAAAAAAAAAAAAGAAAAAAGTTTCATTCAAGAAATTGTTTAAGCGCTCCAAAGAGATCTTGCATTTCTCAAATTGCCCAACTGATATGCAGACATGAAAGAAAACAAGGATGGAAATAAGGAAGTGGTAAGCCTAAGATGGTAGTTTAAATGAATAAGATAGGTAGCTTCTATGAGTATTTATCTACATTGTCTGAAAATAAATTACATACTTGCAGATGGTGCCTAAACTGAGCTTTCAAACACTACCTATTACAATATTAAAATTGTCAAATCACTCCAGCAAGCTGAAAAGTATTTCCTGAACAAATGTTTCTTCTCCACTTGCAAGGAAGATGGGAGGAAGGGTAATTGAGGAAACAACAGATGCCAGCCATGTGATAACATGTATTAACTCTAGAAAAGGAAAGGGAGGCTTACCTCTGCAAAAAGCACTTGGACCAGTAAAACCACTACAGTTGTTTTCAAAGCTGTGTTTGCATTTTAGTCATGTTCTTCCATTTACCCTTTCTTTTTCTATCCCCGCCTTAAGCTAGATGAAACCTTTGGGGGAAAAAAAAACATTTTCCACACATATATTTTGCACAGAGCCAAAACACAATCTGAAAAAGAACAATCACACTTCAAAATACTTGAAAAATAAATATTTCTAGGTGACACATTTTTACAGGTTTATGTTTTTTAATAGGGTTTTTAAAGGTATTTTTCTTCAGGAGTCGCTGGTTTGACATGTTGCTGATGCGTATTTCACAGAACTAAATTAAGCTGGCTACAGCCACACTGAGAAGTCATAGGGAGCTCAGAAAGGAATGTGTTCATAAGGGTGAAGAGCAACTGCCTGAACTCTCTGAGCTGCCAACTACCAAACAAGCAGCAACACAGTCAAAATAAAACATATCTTCCAGCTGCAAAAAAAAAACCACCCAAAACTCTACTAATACTGGAAATACAAACAAATCAGTGGGATTTTTTCAGCATGCTCTGATACATCCACAGTGGGAAACTTCTCTCCAGGCTTCTAATAAGCAATGAAAAAATATACCCACGTGACATTGGTACGAAATTTGTTTCATCTTCCCAATTGAAAAGTTATTGACAATAACACCTTATACCTAAATTTCGAGGTACATTTTCCATCTCATTTGCAGAAGACTGGCTAAACATTAGCCCAAATGCATCCTGATTTATTTATACAGTTCAGTAAGATTTCCAGAGCTGACATTCAACACTTCCAGTATGTAAGTCAAAGGACCCGTCTGTAAAAGCAGTCTGAGATTTACCCTTAATAACTCTGAACCTATTTAAAGCTTCAAGGCAATTATTAGCCAATAATGCACTAGAACTCCTTAAAAAATGGTAGGCAGCTGGCAGCTTTCACTAACAAAAGAAATGCTTACAGAACAAGAATCAAATCCATTGAAAGAGGTGACTGACTCTTAATTTTTCCCGATGAGTCACATGCCTTTTAGGATATTAACTCACTTTGAATTATTTGAGAAAGGATTACAAAATAATATTAAGCCAATTTCTTTTAATTCCCCTAACTAGTAAATAACACATTTAAATTACAGTATAGAAAGGAAATTGAACTGAAAAATATTTCTAATATAGGCACTTTTTGTAAGACGTGTCTTAAGTTTCCTGCTGTTCCTCCTCTGTAATTCAATGGCAACTAAGAAATATTATGCGATTATACACTTTACAGTTAAATATATAGTTGGAAAATGCTGGTGAGTGATATGTAATAAAAATCATTTTTCTTTTTAAATTCATGCTAGCAAAGTTCAAGCACATTAATTTTTTAAAATATAAAAAAAAACCCAACAAACCCACAACAACAAAAAAAAAAACACGCACAAAATTTCATTTTCGATATTAACTTCTCTCAGGATCCAATGACCACAAGTGCTAATGCAATCACAGAATGACAGAATGGTTTGGGCTGGAAGGGACCTCCAGAGGTCATCTGGACCAAAACTGCTGCTCATTTGTCCCTTTTGTCCATTGTCTCTTGGAAGGAAGAGAAATTTTACACATTCACACTGTATGATACACAAAATAAGATCATATGCCAGAAATATAATAGTGCTGGTTACTGAATTCATGCTATGTCTCTTTAGGTCTCCTTTCCAGCAGTTTGCTTTTTTCATGCTTGAATACTAAGGACAAGGGCACAGGCTATATTTTGAAACATGAAAACAGATGACATAGGGTTGTGACTGCATTTCAGCTTCTCTCCTTAAACACTTGGGAGGCCTTGAAAGCTCCAAATTTGTCTCCAGTATAATTAGTATTCAGATAAACTCACCAAGTTAAATACAGAATTCAACTCAATATAGACACCAGTTAGCAATCCTTTTATCACTGTCTTCTCATCTTGCCATACAAGAGCATTGTACAACCTCAGTAAACTAATTATGCTCCTCAGTGTATTTACATGCTAAAATATGTATAAAATGATCAAACACTTCTACTTGACTATAGAGAATATATTCTGAGTTGTGCTTTTTTTTTTTTTGACTTCCACAAAGTTTATGAGCAGAACAGCCATAAGAACAGAAACTTAGAAAATTAATAATAAAAAATAAAAATTCAATGCTAATAACACAATCTTGAAAGGTTAGGCTACTGCAAATGAGTGCTTCCAACCTTCAAATTACTGCAAGTGAACACTCAGACTACAACAGCATTTAAAATCTACAGCCTTCACGGTTATTTTGCTAATTATTAGCCTTCCTTCCCTATTAAGAGATTAATTGCCCCCCTAAAGAGTCAAAGCAATATCCTCTTTCTTTTTTCCCTCCTTTGCCTGATCACTAGAAAACCACCTCCAAATCCAGGATCTTATTTAAAAGCTTACTACTTGCCATGTTTCTGTTGGACAGCTTTTTTTCTTTAAGTGGAAAGGGAGTAAGAGGAGAAGAAAGAAGCCATTCTTAAAAGCATGCATTTTTCTTACTCTGCCCTTAACACCGGTTTTCTCTGCATCAGCTTCCAGGAACTCACTTTTGTTTTCTCAGCTTTTTTCTGATGACAAATCATGTTGTGATAAGTCATATCGGGCTGCATCAGTCATGCAGCAAACACTCTGAAATGCTGAAAAACACTTTTCCCCTCAAAGCCATACTTACAGTACTAAAGAATTTAAAAGAAATTTCATAGGAAAAAATTATGCCCGCATGGTCTAGAAAAAAAAAGGTACAGAATTAATGGCCAGTTTAATCCCTACACTAATTCTAGTTATTCACTGGAGCTCAGCATAATTCATTTCTGATGCTTGTCCAAGAAGGAAATTTCAGTTTGTTTTTTTTGTTTTCTTTTGTTTTTTTAAAGCCTTCAGATAAAGAGGACGTGCCTCAAAACCGATCTGCAAAAGGCAACAGATTTGAGCAACAAATCTGTGCATACACAGAAGTGAACCCAGCAGACAATTTTCCTGAAATAGCGCATACAACCTGATACACACCTGGAAAGGAAGAAAGGAGAAGAATTATGGGGCGTTGCACCTACAGAAACCTTAGATGATGCAATACTCATTCCCGTGACACACGACACTATCACAGCTGCATGTTCTCCCCTTGCCCCATCGGATCACGTCCACTCTGACAACTTCATCCAAAGGCACTGCTTTGAAAATCTTAAAGCTATCCTGACTGAAGCTGCTCAGTTCCTCTTCCTCCAGAAAACCTCTTCACAGCTGCTGGAATTGTTTATCGGCAAGGCGGGGGGCTTCTGATATCAGTGGCCATAAAACCTGGAGTGTGGCACTACACTAGAAGAGGAACTGATGAGATCAGTGCAAAAATGTGCCAGTTGCCCTAACATATGGGATATCTTTACCTCTGAATAAGGAGCCGAAAAAATCCTACCAAACCAATGAAGAAACCAGACCCCCAAAATTCACAACAAAGCTCAAAAAATAGATTTTTCCAGCAGTGCATTTGAATACACTTACTCCCAGCTCTTTACACCCTTCAGGTCTCTGCAGCAAATGTATTACTGCAATGATACCAGCTCGAAATCTTGAAATTCTCAGTATTCACCCACTATGTCAGGAATGCCAGCATTTAACACTGGGGTTGGAGATTTTAAGAAAACCAAGTAACAGGAACCACGAAGCATGGTATTGCAGTGGGAGCTGGTAAACTGGGGGAATCTGACAGCGCAGCAGTGCTGGAATGGAGCTGGCATGCTTGGGGTTGGCTTTGAGAGAGGAGAAAGTACTCACAAGTTTGTGTAGTTTATAGTCTTGTGGTGGGTGGGTAAACAGTGGGGGGACAAAAAAAAACAAAGGGGCAGTGATGTCATCTGTCCACCAGGACTTCTGGCTTCACTAGAGAAGGCTGTAATTAATTGGGAGCAGGTGAGTCATCCGTACCGCTTCCAGCATCCAGTTCTTGCTGTGTTGCAATCACTTGTTCTTAGAGACAGGTTCTGCTGCCACTGACAAATACAGGCTTCCATTCCTCGAGACAGTGATTACTGATGGAGAAAGGGGAACTGGACACGAAGGTAGTTATTCCATGATCTATAATATCCATGTATTGTGCCGGGCACTCTTACTCATACACCCTGCTGAACAGTTTTCATAATCATTACAGGCCAAAAAATATTGTTATGCTCTGATGGTAGAATTTTTATGGAAAACATCAGTGCATGCTGAGGGAGAGAGCAGTCACCAGCAACTGTACAGATAATTGTGACATCCTTTTCCTAAGCCTTCAGAAAGATAAACTTGCCTCATCCTGAACTATCCAGAATGTTGTTGCAAAGATGACTAACCTAACAAGTCCTTTCGAAAGAGGTTCCTCTCCACAAGAACACATTTTCAAGCATTACCTGTTTTGTTTTCCCTTCCCCATCCTCCACTGTATGCCATCACTCAGCCTTGTAGCAGGAACAGCAATAGCAGAGTATCCATGATTAACCCACAGCATTAAATTTTCAAGTGAGAATCTATGAACTTTCTCCAATGACATCCCACAGAGGTAGGGGAGATACTTCTGCAGAAAACCATTATCTCCCTTCTATCTCCTCATACAAAATGTGTGAAAACCCATAGCTGAACTAATCATATTGATTAATACTGTTTTACTGTGTTTCCAGTTAAAACTCACTCATTGTTTTTTGCCTTATCCTTACACCGCCAACCACTGGGAATATTCTTCTATAGTATCTGGTACAATATGGTCCCAATACATAACCCAATTATATAAATCCTCCTGAATCACAAAGTACTTGTGGAAGCAACCTGTGGATTTCTTTCCCTTCACCAACCAGCTACTGCCTGAGTCTATTACACTTTCCAGCCTGAGGTATTTTGTTCTGAGCAGCAATGTAAATACTTGCACAAAACTTAGGAGGCCTGGTGGCAGGCTATGGTTGCCCCTGAAGCAAAATTAGGCAGCTGTGTACAGACTCACTCAGCTGCTGTTTTCAGTCTTGCTTTTTCCCTCATGAACTAAAATATTTCACATCTAGAACTTAAAAAGGCCAAGTCCATTTCACTTTATTCTCCTCAACCCACCCAGTCCCTGCAATACTTCATTACTTCAGAATGACGCTTTCCCCCAAGGACATGCTGTAGCATCCACCTGCTCACAAGATAAACAGATTCAAAAGGAACTTCTTTCCTGTCAGGGTGGCAGAGCACTGGAACAGGCTGCCCAGAGAGGTGGTGGAGTCTCCAACTCTGGAGACATTCCAAACCCCCCTGGACGCGTTCCTGTGCCACCTGCTCTAGGTGAGCCTACTCTGGCAGGGGGGCTGGACTAGATGATCTCCAGAGGTCCCCTCCAACCCCCACCGTTCTGTGATTCTGATTCAGTGAATAGAAAAACAGCATTTTTGTTCAACATAAAATACTTTGTGCATATTTCTGAAGTGAAAGGACTCAAGGAATCATACATAAAGGTTTATAATTGCCACTTCTTGTCTATTTCTGAAATTTCTGCATTGTATTTTTTTGTCTGTGCCTTAGCTGTAAGTTCTCCCCGCCTCTACTGCCCCAATACTCGTCCCTTACAATACCAATATTAGGGGTCTCTAAAATCCTTCAATTAACAATCAAATTCACTTTGGGTCACAAAAATAATTTTAAAATCACCTTCTTGGAAACAAGGGTGACATGACTGATTTTCTATTGCTTCTCTTTCCTTTATTGTAAGCTGTCAGCTCTTTTCTTATAAAGACTTTGAAAATGATACTGTTCAGGATATTCACTTTAACAGCTTGCTATTATCAGATCTGTTAAAATAGTACAGTTAATTAATTTTAAAATAGTTAAAATTTTGTACTAACAAACACAATCTTCCATTTCTGGAGACTGGATTACATTTCAGGACCATCAGGATAAGCTTCATGGCCTAATGAAGTCCCTTAGCTCCCAGGGTAGATGCTATCACAATGCATTGACAATTCACTGCTCTTACCGAGTATCAGAACCACAAATTGCTCCTGCAAGGAAACTTGAAATGTCCCTCTGAAGGTGCAACAAAGCATTCACCCAAACCTACCCCTTAGCTATGGCAACCTAAAACCAAATGCCCTCTTGGACTTGAAACTGGCGTAACACTTAAGATGTCTAACGCACTATGAATTTTTTTATTTTTTTTTAAAGAAGTGAAAGCATTGCTAAAATTTTAATCAACAAACCATTTATCATTAAATTTCAAGAAAGAAACTATTTGGGGAAAAATGATTAAGTTTGCTATAACAATGCTCTAATAATACAGTTGAAGGGGGCAGGGAAAAAAAATTAAATCACAGCAAGAAGGAACCTGTCGGGTATCAGCATAGCAGGCTGATCACACATCAGACTTGTGCAATTCACCTGGCCTGTGAAGGACCTCATGTTGAAGCAAGTGGATGTGCCCTGAAGGAGGCTCTGACCCAGTGGAGATCCCATGTCAGAGCAGGCTCCTGGTAGGAGCTGTGGCCAATGGAGAAGAACCCACGCAGGAGCAGGTTTTCTGGCAGAACCGGTAAGCCATGGGGGACCCATGCTGAAGCAGTCTGCTTGTGAAGGACTGTATCCCATGGTGAGGACCCAATCTGGAGCAGTTCTTGAAAAACTGCAGCCCATGGGAAGGACCCTACGCTGGAGCAGGGTAAGAACATGAGGAGTAAGGAGCAGCAGAGATGATGCGTTAGGAACTGCCTGCAAGCCCCATGCCCCATCCACCTGCACTGCTTGGTGGGAGGTGGTGGAACTGTCAGGAGTGAAATTGAGCTTGGAAGAAGGGAGAGGTGAGGGGAAGGTGTTTTAGGTTTTGCCTTTGTTTCTCACCATCCTACTCTGTATTTAATTGGAAAAAAATTAAATTAATTTCCCCAAGTCAAGTCTGTTTTGCCTGGGACAGTAATTGCTGAGTGATCTCCCTGTCTTCATCTAGACCCACAAGCTCTTTCGTCTTATTTTCTCCCTTGTCCTGGTGAGGAGGGGGAGTGATAGAGCAGTCTGGCAGCCACCCAAGGTCAATCCACCAAAGCTTGTTTTCTTTTGCTGACAAGTATGTTTGCTGTCATCATAACAATTATATCTAAAAGAAACTCCACAGAAAAACATTTTAATAGCATTCTTAGCATATTAAGGTTTCTAGAATAAATTATTGTGTTTTCAATGGGAAAATATTTTATAAAGCATGGACTCAAGCAATTTTAGTATTTCTTTAAAACCGAACCGGCATGAAAAAAATCAGAAACCTCTAAAGCCATTGCAATTCTCTTATCTCAGGCAAGAGCCAAAAAAGAGTAAGAATAAAATCTAAATCATCCAGGATGTTAAGTGGTCACTAGAGACAAACTTATTCAGCATCTAATGAGATAAAATTAGGAAGATTAAATCTAATTAAGGGTCTCTTAAAGAACAGTCCACAAGTAAATACCTCTTTAGAAAACTTCTGGTTATCTTCAAAACCAAACAGAGAAACACAGATTTTGAACCATCAAAGATGGCTTCTGACTGTAAAACAGTATTACATTTTTAATTATTTTGTCCCCAAATTGCTTGAAATTATAATTTAAAAAAATACAAAGCAGATTTGTACCTAATAAATTTACACTAGTACAGAAAAGGAGAATGTAGTCTCTCTATCAGCAGAAACCCAGCCTATTCTAGAACCAGCATTAGGCTTTCCTTAGACTTAGCACCACCTATTTAGCCTTTGGTCTAGTCAGTGGGGGTAGTAGGGTCTAGTCAGCTTTTACAAACTTAGATTTCAGAAACTGCGTCAATTACTGAAACATACCCACTGTCCTTACTTTGATTTTGCCTATAAGCTTAAAATTGTACGCGTGACAAACCGCAGCATTTTACCACTGTAAGAAATCACTCCTGCTAAGAACCATGAGCTATTTCATATCTCCATTTGAATTAAGAATGCCTTTGAACCCAGCTTCAAATGAACGACAGTCTAATTTCTGAAACAGTGAGGGCTATGGTACACAATTAAGACCCTTCTGCATGTGCGATGTTTCTTGCCATAGATGAGATGCCATACTTTCTGCACACCCATCACAAAATCCTTGGTGTACTAATGGCAAATCAACATCTAAAGTCTTAAATAAGGACGTCAATATAGCAAATTTCCTGGTGTACTCCTGCTCCCTACACACTGCAAGAGAAGTGGTAGAACAGTGGCCTCAGCAGATCTGATAACGTACAGCAGGATGGCTCTAACATTTAATGAAGTCCATGAATCGAGAGCCTGGAACTGAAGGGAGTGCCTTGGACTACATCCAGCTGCGGACAATGATGGCACAGTCATACGGTCATTCTGATGAATGAATTTCTACATATATCAGCATTCTGCAATATTCTGTTACTGAATTACGAGTTATGAGAAAAGATAATCCCATTATTGCTCTCTGTGCTAGCCATGTAGCCCAACAGCCAGACCTTAATGGGAGTTCTGGATTAAGTTATTGTAAGATGTAGAGTGACTTGTAAGGAGTGTCATTTCTTGTCCTCAATGTTACTCGGATTTCTTGCGTCTGCCTGTTTTGATAGGTGCTGGTTATTTCCTGCTCCATGTTTCGTGTTTGCCCAGTCTTGGAAAATGGCATTTTTTAGATTTAAACACCTTCCCAGCAGTCTTGCGCAGGTTACTCACATCATGTGCTTGAACCATCTGTAGTAGTTTCTACCACTAGGAGATGAGGGAACCAGTCAACTTAGTTACACCCAACGCTGAGGGTAACTTCACACAGACATGTTTCTGACATCTTCCATCTATTCCAACTGCTAAGAGCATTCTCCTTTCCCTGGAAGCCTCTTCTCCCAGTGCCACTTCTCTCCCTTCTCATCTATTCATATGTCTGTGCCTGCATAAAATACTAATTTATAAAACAAATAAAATGCTTCAATACAAGCTGTTTAAAATATCCTCACTCTGGAGAAGAGTTCAGAAAGTGCAACAAATCTTGTAACTTGCAGTTTTATTTAAGTTTCAGTACAACAACAAGATTTTTCATCATGATTAAGATCATAAGGAGCTGCAATTTTAAACCCCTTGAAATGTGTGACTGAATGCCATATGAAGTATTCTAAGCAAAGTTTGTGATACTGACTATTCCATTACCAAGTCGCAAGGACAGTGGAAAGAGATGGCTTGGAAGGGAAAGGTGATTTTGGGAGGGGTAAGAGTGATTTTAATTTATTTACTTATTTATTTTTAAGTGACAGGCATAAAGAAGCAAGAAAGAAGCAGTGGAGAGCAATTAATGCAAATCAACTGATGGCTCTAGAGAAGAGAATGAGCATATACTACATTATAAACACATTATCCTTATACACACACAAACACTAGAAAGATGTTTTTAATGGATCTCTAGGCAAACATTGCTTCAACCAGGTTTAGCAATTGTTGATGTTTAAATTATTTTTTAAATTAAAACACAGGTTTCTTACTCTATAATCATCATTTCCTATCAGGATGTAATAATTTCAACCTATACACCCAAAGTTATAAATCACATGTAATACAACAAACAGTAAGAAAAAAATCCTTATGAATAACAGTCCAAATTGAACAATAGCTCTCCCATTTTCATTTTTCTTCTTTATTTTAACTAGTGGTTAGATAATTATTCCAGTAAAAGCCTCAAGAAAAAAACTATGAAAAAATTTTGTCCAAATTCTGGTAATATTTCAAAGAGGATCAGGCTTGTCCGAGGCGTATTTTAGAGCCAAACGCAGGACAAGAGTGAATGTAGGACCCACACACACCTGAGTGAACTCTGCCTCAGTCCCAGCAGAGCGGGTGGTTTGGGGCACACTGTCCTTACTTGCCCACTGCCCACCAAAACACTCTTGTTTTTACATATCGCTATTACCTTGAGGACGTTCTCATAAACTACCAGAATTTGACCAACACAAACCCTCATTCCCTTTTTAAATCTGCAGGTCTTGTCCTTCAAAGAATCCCCTACAGTTGAAGACCTGGTATTTTGCCCTGTAGTCAATGGGAAATACTGAAGCCACAGTGGGGTTTGCAGCCAAAAACATTAGTGTTCAGCCTCACTCATTACCACAGAGAAGACATTGCATATTGGTTTATGAATTATTATGAAATATGAGTGTTATATTAAAATCCCAATGAACTGTAACAGACTCTTGACAGAAGGGTAACGTACGATGATGCCAATACCGTTTCAGTCCAACTGCAATGACTCACTCATCTTTTAACATGATTTAAAGTTTATCATCTTACATGGATCTTGTCTTTCTGAGACCATTCATACAGCAATTTCTTCTTCTCATTTTGAGCACAACATGAACACATAATGAGAGAATGAGCCATACAAGTAAATCCGGGAAACCTTTGGAAACAGACACTGGCAAATTTAGTGCATTAAATTCCAGCACTCTTGTATATTTATTCAGCACGGTCATGAAGCTTCATTCCAAAAGCTCTGAGTACAGTGGACAGTCCCTACAGATGTGTCTGTTCAGTAACGCACTGTGTAGAAACACGATGCATTTGAACAAGACAAAGCAATGTGTTAATGTGTTATTTGTATAAACTCTCTGTTCAGTGAGGGAGTAGGTTCTAAATGGTATCATTTAAAAAGCAGACAGGGATGGTATAAAGCTACAGAATACAATCTTGCACGTGCTGTAATGCTACCATTTATCTGGAAGACAGATCTGATGGATGCTGTAAGAGCAAACTTTCAAGCTCCTGGAAGAAAAAAAAATTGCAATAATTATCCATAAAAGCTTAGTGGAAAATTTTCTTCCATTGGTTCTATTAAAAAGTAATTAGCGCCTGTGCAACTGCCAAAAATTGGCAATTAACATTGCTACATAGAAGAACACTGGCACTTAATCTGGTTAGTGTTCCTAAGGAACCCGCTAATGCACTAATGCTATCTGTCTATCCATCTATCTTAGGTACTTACATGGCCCCTATTACCATAATATATAGGCATTTTACAATCTTCAGTGCAGTTATTTTTACAACACCCAAGTGAGGTCAGGGAAATACAGTCAAACCAAGTGCACAGACATGAAGCTGAGTTTAGGCTATAATGTTACACAGCATTTCATTTTCAAAATCCTTTGTCAGGAGATATTTCCAGGTGCACTATACTTGTAATAAAACCTACAACTAGGTCAACCAAGGAAAAATAATTAACTTCAGGGTTTCATTTCAAATATAAAATAGATTTCAGATGTTAAAATGGCTTTCAAAAAGACTTTACTGCAGCCCAAGTTTAAAGCGTGAACCAGGGCTTGTTTGTTGCAACGATAATCCCCAATTCCCACTGAATTTAAAACTAATTCTCATTCAGCTATTGAAACTGCAAAGGTGGTCTTCCTAGCACCTGAACAGGTGCAGATTCAATGGAAGGACAGCAACTCTTTATCAAGACAGTTGACAAATATGACAGACCTTCAACACTGCTGCAATGATCATCTAGACAGGTGACTTGAAGATCTGAAAGAAATCACGTCAAGAAAAGACAAACCAAAACACAAAAAAAACCCAGATAAGACAGAGACCGTACTTGTACACGGATGTACATAAAGAACAGGCAGCAGTATACTCAAATAAAAATTATGCTAAACTCTTTTTTGCTTAAAATCTTTAACCTAAAAACACACAAGCTATATATAAAAATCAACAAAAGACCAGTATCAACTTCTTTCAGTTTCAACTGCTGATTTAGGCATAATTTTAGCTACATGTAACCTAGCAATTTGTCACCTCTAAATATAACAAAAACATCAAAAAAATTCCCCTCTCCTGCCTCTCCAAGTTGTGATGAGCCTTTCAACATATGTGAAACTAAATACATCACTGACTTTGGGTTTATGCTGCAACACAATTCAGGAATGAAAAACATTTTCGAGTGGTAGCTGAACAGTGTCTTCCCTAATGCCGTGTTATGCCAGAAGCTGTATTGCCTTCATAATAAGAAATAAAATGCTGACAATATCCAGTGAAAAAAATGAGGGAACACCAGAGATAGAAAGAGTGAGTGTTGTAAAAGATTCATATCTTCATTTTCAGTGTCCTTTTACTACATAAAAAGTACACTACAAAAAAGTTAAATGTGCCATGGAAACAAAGTAGAGTGTATTACATAGTTCACCTATGGGAAGAATTTCCTTCTTGCAATAGGCTTAGTTTTTTTATGGATTTCAATTTACAATTTTAAAAAGCATCTACCCTAGTTCCTTGATGGCTTTGCTTCATTAAAATTCCAGTGAAAAAATGTAACCAGTCTGTTTTCACAGTACATATTATAATGAAGAGCAAGCAAATTCCACTTTCTTCTTTTTGGTTTCTTTTTTTCTTTAAAAAGAAAAACCCCAAACAACAGAAAACAACAACTTTCTTATGAAAGTTAGGGGATAAAAGATTCTCTTTGAGTGCCACAGTATCTCTAAAGGTGATTATTGATCAAGCTAACACAGTAAAAAGAGTGCACATTTCTTCAAAAGCATAACTAATTTTTTAATGAAAATAATTTAGATTATCTTTGAGCAATGAGATAAAACAGGACTGAAATTTAAACCAGCAGATCTATATAAATTTAGACTGAAGGAGAGAAAATAATATCTCATATCACTTAATTTAAATTTAAAATTAATGTTTACAGTTGCTTTAATCAATCATAAGAAAAAATATTCCCATAGACTGATTAGATTCCACAGATCCTGAAATACCTTTTAAATAGCTAGATGCTTATACCTGACACCTTTGTGATCAGTGAGCACTACATGAGCACTAGAAGATCCTGCGGCAAATGGCTCTGCAAAAGAGATTCTGAGAAAAACAGAATCATAAAAATAACAAGGCTGAAATCTCCTCCCAAAACCACTTAACTTTTTGGGGGCATTTTCTCCTTTAATGCATGCAAATTTCAATAGCACTTCAGCCGAAAACAGTTAACAGATAGACACGCTATTACACTTCATAATTCAGTTAGTTAATTTCAGCTAGCTGTTGATTCGTTTTGCATAAACCATCTCCGAACTTACCATTTTTAGTGGCCTCATTTCAGTCAGGGATCTGGTTTTAGATGTTCATTTCAATGTATATGATTCAGTTTTCCTAGATTACATAAATTACCACAAACTTTGCACCCTTTTAGTGTCCTTTCTACCAAAATCTAAAGCTTAAAAATTAGGGTAAAAATTAGGGTCACTGGGAAAAAATAGCCCCTACAACTTTAGTTGGAGCCCCTAGCAAATATACTTTACAGTCCAGACTTGGATTATACAGTATTTTTAACTTAAGTTCCACCTGACTGAATGGAAAAGGTCAAGCTGGCCTGAGACTAGACCAATTTCATTTGGTAAAAGAGCCCTGGACTACTGTGTTGGAAGGTACAGAAGCAACAGAGACTTTTAAAAAAAAGGCAGGGGGCTGGGAGCAGAGATGATCCAGTAGCTAATTCAATAAATGAATTTCAAATATACCCTGATTCTACCCCTGCCTCTGCCACACAGCTTGGCAATACTGCCGTCAAAATTAACCTACCATGCAGATGTATATTCCTTATTTTCTGAACTGAAATACTCATCTCTGATTTGCCAAAGATAAACCTATTACAGCTGAAGTCAGTGGAGCTATAAAGTCCTTAATACACTGAAAAATGAGGTTTCTACTGGTTTGTATTTGGCACCCTCCAGTCTTGTATCTGTGAACTGGAGATACTGCCTCACCTCGTAAATGTATTATGAAAGTAAATTCATTAAACATTTATGAGACTTTCCAGGACCATAATGACGCTTATCACAGAAAAGCCCAATAGGAAATTAATTCTTCATTCAGAAAAGCTCTGAATATCATGCTATGTATAACGCATGGGCTACCGCACCAAATAATTACAACGACATAGTATCACACAGCTAATTATATAGCAAGCATGAACCATCACAACATGATCTAAGCAAGGCAGAGTCTCACGTAAAACAGTTATGGGAATGACACTGAAAACTGCATCAAAACCAATAAGGAAAACATTTTAAGAACAGACACCCTAAGTTTACATTGCATCTCCTAGTTTAAAAGCAATCTAAAACAGATCAACTCTATCATTTGGCACCATACTGATAGTTGAGTCATGTAGATCATTATGACTACTGGTACACAAAGAAAAAAGATAATTGACAAGACACGATATGAAGGATCTGAGAGAGCAATGGACCTTTCACTAGAGGGTTTCACACATTTCCAGATCAAGGTTTGAGAGAGTCCAAGATCCTGGGATCCTTTTCACTCAGCGCTCTGAAGAAAAAGGACTTCAGTACACGGATTCTCTCAAAACTCTCAAACTTGACATCTTCTTCCCAGAGCATATCTCTGATCACAGCCTTATCATCATAACAGTTTTTCATTTACAGTCATTTTCCCATCTCCCTCTGCCAACCCTTCCTTATGCAAAGGTAAATTGTACATGCAGTTTATGTGCATCGCAGCATCCTCACCCCAGTTTACCTTCGACCTATTATTTAACCTTCTCCTTTCGCTTCAGGCATGCATCTCTCCACCAAGTCAGGTCAGCAGAGTGGCATGGTTTACTCAGGGAAGGAGGAAAAAAAAATAAATCCTCCTCCCTCACAAGTTGGAAGTCCTGGACTCAGACTTGCTATAGCAGCTCAGATGGGGCATCTACATTCATTGGTCATGTCGTACAGGCTTCCATGATAAAAAAGAAACAACAACAAACGATAGCAAAGGCTAGCAAAGGCTAGACTCCTTTGCAAAAGTAAAGAAAGGAAAGGGGGAAAAAAGCTTTCAAGCATGAAGACGGAAAGCATGACAGCTGAGGGGAGACCTTATCGCTCTCTACAACTACGTGAAAGGAGGTTGTAGCCAGGTGGGGCTTGGTCTCTTCTCCCAGGTAACAGGCAATAGGACAAGAGGAAACAGCCTCAAGTCATGCTGGAGGAGGTTTAGACAGGATAGCAGGAAAAATTTTGACACTGAAAGGGTTATTATGCATTGGAACAGGCTGCCCAGGGAAGTGGCTGAGTCACCATACCTGAAGGTATTTAAAAGATGGGTAGACATAGTGCTTAGAGATGTAGTTTAGTGATGGGTTTTGTCAGAGTTAGGTTGTTGGTTGGACTAGATGGTCTGAAAGGTCTCTTCCGACCTAGGCAATTCTATGATTTTATGATTCTGTGATCAAAACAATGAACTTTTCCCATGCTTATTGCTCTGAAGCAGATCAACCACTTAGTCTAAAATAAAGCTTTAAAAAAAAATAATGCCAGCATGATGCAGAACTCAGCACTGAAATTCTCTGTCTGAACTATCTGGCATTAACAAAAAAGTTACAAATAACTGAAGATGGTATTTTATAATGGGAAGCACCTGGCAAGACAGTGATGTGTTACACAATCTGTAAATTATTTTTGTCTGCAAAGCAAAACAAAGCAAAATTAAATGAATAAAACCAAGTAAACTCTTCAGAATGGCATTTTGTGCCTTTGAAAATGTACCCAGCCATTTTGGAAAGTGCTCCTTTTACATTAATATATAGCGTGCTATAGCAAATTTGTCCTCCAGACATTATTTTACTTCACTGATTGAGTAGGTTTGTAACAACATGCAAAGACAAATGCTTAATGTCACTCCTTCATAAAAGAACACCACTTAAATTGCTGTCTTCAGCTACTATTGCTCTTGCTTTTAATTGGGTATCTTGATACAACATTTCCCAGAGCCTGAAAAAACAGGCTACTAACTGGAGAGCGGGGAGGAGGAAAAATCCGCTAGGTAGGACTCTCCAGTTCCAATGAGGTGTTACTCCTTGGCCACGGTTTCACAAAAGATGAAACCTAACCCTCAAGGAAGACTGGAAACATTCAGAAAGTTCACTCCACCGCTGAGAGAATCAGTGGGTTTGCACAAGACAAAACAGGCCAGCATACCTAAGGTAGTTTATTAGAAGCATCACTTTGTCTTAGAACAAGGACAGAATTTAATGATGTAAATAGCCTTCATTTCCTGTAAAATGAAATAACAGAGAAGAAGAGGAAAAGATATTTCAAAGTATGTGTTTGGGAAATAATCGTGTTTGGGAAAAAATTGAGAAAACAGACAGATACAAAAAAAAGAACCACAACATATGCTTTCTGAATCAAGCACAATACAAAAATACTATGATTTTCTAACATCCAAGGAAAAAAAAATCCCAAGAGAAATGGAAACATGCTTAAGTCTATAAATAACAACCGGAGACTGCCACTGTGGAAAAAGTCACAGTGGACATACTCCTTCATGCAAGTAAGAGCTGCAATTTAAGGTGACTAAGAGGAAGCTTTTCTAGGAGGTGGGAAAAAAGGACAGAATAAATTTCAGGGAAAATTCCTCCTGAGGTTGTATTCCTGACATTTCAGATTTCCTTGCCAGACTGCACAGACATTACTCAGACTCTGAAGACCAACAACAGTTTCCTTCACTGCGTCTTGTCTTTTTCAGCTCTTGTCTTTGCAGTCTCAAATTCTGTCATTTAAATTATTGTAACAATAATTTAGTAACACTACAGTGGTGTAACCATTGTTTCACAAAAATGGTTGGTAACTATTAGCTTTGAACCTATCGGGCAAACTAAACCCACAGAATCTACTTCATTGTCCAGCAAACTACTCATTTGCTGGCACTTGCACTTCCCGTCTCCTCCTGACTCAAGGATGTCCAACAATACGTGCAACTTTGCGATCACTAATGGTCATACACAAGTATCCCTAAGGGTGAAACCAGAAACATCCTTTTCAGATAGTCACGATTTCAGCAGGAGATTATACCATTTCAGACCTTTCAGACCCTGTAGAAACAGCAATCATGGAAATAACCCTGCCTATAATGACAGCAGATTAACAAACTTAGTTTAAAATAAATAAATAAATAAACAAACAGACAGACCTAGGTCTTGAATTTGAAAAAGACAGATGTTGAGAGAATACAAGGGCCTTACTAACAAGACTAACTAAGCTCATGAATCTGGATACAGAGGAGTACAATTTATTCAAGTAAAAGTACAAAACCAATCAGAAGTATCATAGCCCTTCACTTCCAAAACTCATTTGGTAAGAAATTACCCCCAAAAGCACACAAAAATAAACAATCCACCAAAACTTCATGAAACTAAGAATTGTAAGGAAGAATTTATTGTTAAAGAGATAATTAACAACCTGAATTAGACTTTGCAACTGCACGTATTGAAAGATTCTTGAAATTTGCTAAAGAAAAGTAAGGAATATGGTTGCCAGTATACTTTAAAGGCAGGCGGCCTTCAAATTTGAATTTGTATTAGCTTACAAGAGTGCTGGTTGAACTATTTGGCTTTTATTCCTACACTGAATATCAGTTATGCCTATCCAGCAGCAACACGGACAATGGAAATTAAACTCCAAGCATCAGAGACAGAAATAAAAGCCCAGAAACTCAACGTGCTGAGGTGAGCAGCGTGGGATGAGCTCAGCTGGGCTTCTACAGAAATGCTAGCAGAGTTATCTCCAGGGCCAGTAGCAAGACTTTTTAATCTTGACAGTCAAATGAGATACCAAGTGGTGGAGAAAAAGTATTATATTACTTTTATATTTATATTTAAATGGAAGAATGGCAGTTACAGGCTGATAAATCTAAAATGAAATCCCTTAACTTTGGAATGCCTGTGAGAAAGAAATAAAGACAGTAAATAAAACTGGCTAAGCTATGATAATCAAACTGCATAAAAATGGCCATACTGGATGAGATCAAGCCTCTATTTAGCCTATCATCTTGTTTCCGACACTGATCAAAAACAGATGCTGAAGAGCACAATAAGTAGTCTCTTTAAGCACTCTCCAGGCTACAACCACCTGGGGCCTGGGGTTTTCCCTGAGACGTGTGCTTCATTCTATACATTTAGTTGGCTTCTAGGGTTTTCTGTGCATTTAGAGAGCTCCCTCTCATTAATTTTGTCCACTATCATCTTCAACGCCTGAAAACTCATATTCTCCATAAAGTATAGCAGCAAGATATTCCACAACTTAAGTACATACTATTTGAAAACCCACCTCCAGGTGGATTGCTGATGACTTTATAGTTTACTGGTTTTCTAGATACACAGACAGCAGTAGTTTGGGTCAGGAGGAAAAAGCAATGAAACTCCTTAACCAGACTTTGGCTATTGTCATACAATATTTTTATTAATTACCCTGTCAAAATGTTGTAAATGCTCTGAGGAAATCTGCTGATCCAGCAGAGCTAGGAGGCAATACACAGGGGATGAAATAAATCTCACAGACACTTAGGAACGGAATAAAATTCCCATTGCGCAATATGCAAGATCATAACCATGAGAACAAACTAAATAGCTTTGTGCTACAGACTGGAAGTTCATTAAATTAATTCATAGACCTATGCGGAAAAGACCCCCTGTGTACAAGGTGATCACAGCATGGCTGTCAGCTGCCAATCTGACACAAAAATGGAAATGCAACTTCAGGATGCAGCGAAAGGGATAGTTCCAGCTCTCTGTTTCATCAAATGGAGAGTCTATTAAATTAATAAAGGAAGTGAGACTTTCTTTACTCATGTACCAATACAAGTACAGGTAAGGGAGATATTCAAGAGCTACCTTAGCTGAGTGGCAAAACTAGCAAAATAAGCCTGAGTGTTTAAAAAAAAAAATTAAAAAAAAAATTTAAACTATTCTGAGTTGTTACATCAATTGTTATAAAAAAATATTCCAATGGGAACAGTGGGAAGAAGAGATAAACAAAAGAAATTGATAGATTTAAATTATGTTTATATAATTTATATATATTTATATTTAAAATTGATTTAAATTTAAAATTTATATATTTAAAATGGAGCTAGATAAACTCACAAAGAAACATGTGATCTGCCTCCAATAGAAAGGTCTTGGATTCAGAGACATAGTTTGCGCTTTCCAGTCATCTATTCTTCAATAAAACATAGACCACCACACAGAGAAGTCATGACATTTCAGATAATATAAACTGAGCTTAAGGCTGGAATGTCTTTTACTCCAGTTTCATCTTCCTTTTCTAACTTAAAAAACTGTCAGGCAAAGGTTTTTTTCCCCACCATCTGCCTTTCTTTTTCTTCCTTTCTTTCTCCCTGAATTTTCTCCAAGTTCTTCATTCTATGTCAACAGTTCCAGCACCTGTGACATCCTGAGGTTTTGCCAAGAATTAAAAAAATTCACAAATAATTCTTATTCCTACTTTCTATAGTTACGATTTTCTTCACACTTCTAGTGAAAATTACCAATCTTGTTACACAAGGCAAGGATGAGCAGAAAAGGACAAGAGCAGCCTGCAAATTAAGATGATAACACTGTGTCAACATTCATCCAGGACATATTCCTCGGAGAATAACAACGCAGAACCTTTCTAAAACGGAAACTGTTAAATTCTTGCTGCATTTAATGCAACGTGTTTGCCTTCTCATTTAGGAAAGTAGACTATTCATTTTCAAGATTTCCTTCCTGATAACACACACTGCAATGATAGAGCGGCCCACACCGCTATCTCATCCTGCGAATACTTCTACTTAGCCTGTGAGTCTCTACAGAGCTTTTACAGTTTCATTATTCCTCAGATGTGGTTCAGAAAACACTAAGGTAATTTGTTCCCCTTTGATGTCCTTAAAGAAAATCACTACTTCAGATAAATCTCCTTCTATAGAGCTAGAAACAGGATGTGCTTCCTAAAACAAAGGAGGATGCCTCGTGTATTATCTGCAATCACTTCCGCTAGAGGACACACATGCATGAACAGAGAAAATTATGTCATGTCTATGTCACAGGGGACAAGTTCTGCAAGTAGTCTAGCCACAACAACACAGTGCTCTGTGTATGTTAATTTAGCATACATATATTTTGCATCTCAAATAAATGCCATACAAAAACCAGAAGCAGAAGGAAATCAAAGATAAGGGTACCGCTAAG
Organism: Larus michahellis; assembly: GCF_964199755.1. Lineage (NCBI taxonomy): Eukaryota > Metazoa > Chordata > Aves > Charadriiformes > Laridae > Larus > Larus michahellis. The sequence continues at coordinate 68,415,338 of NC_133930.1, forward strand.
GGAAAAAGACTTCGTGATAAACCTCTTCCTAATCATACTACTACTAAAATTTTAAGAAAATTTTATTGTCACTGTTCATTTCTTTGCCTGTTGGGATTTTTTGCCTAGATTAAACAGGTTCCATTCACGAAAGCATTGTACTATAATTCCTATGTCTGTACTACATGGCAGTCTGCAGTAGGAAGCACGTGAAGACTCCCAAGAACATCTCCTTCACTGGAAGAAAACTTTACAGACACAGACACTTGCTACTGTTCTATGTCAGAAGAAAGCAAGGTACTGACATCTTGTCCTCTAGCCATACAGGCTAGAGTCTAAGTCTAACACAGTCTAACACAAAGTTCCTCAATGAAAAATTGTAATGAAGTGCTGCAAGACTACAGCTACTGTACAAATAGCAAGGCAACAATTTAATCTGTTCAAAATAGATATTTAATTACCATAAAAGGCACTTGATCAAGATTTAATTGCAGTATATTAGCATTTATGTAACAGACAACTTTGTGTCATTATGTACAAGAAACCATGCATGGAGGGAAGACATATCATAGCTGTAATTCACAGTGATAACAATGATGCCTCATTCTTGATTAATAAATTAAGCTGAGAAATAATAGATGAACATGTGAGAAGTACAGGCATGTACAAAACATGCAGTTATGAAAACAAGAACTTGATCTTTAGAAAATTAAGGCTCAATAATGTTTCAAATTCCCTCTGAGCCTTGCCACTCTTTCAAAAGATAGCTATAAAAGAAACAAAAAATCATTTGAAAAGCTGTCACATAATCCCAGGACATTAATGCTATATCATGAGATGTCGTTGTCAGAAGTGGGGAAAACTAAATGCTTCACATTTAGCAAAAGATCCACAAGATCTACAGAAATGTAAGTCCTTCCTTCTTTTCATAATAGATTATTACTAACTACACCTGACTCCACAACACAAAGCATGAAGTCAAGGTTGTTCACATTTTTCACAAAGAAGTTGTCCAGACGGTTATTTATTAACTTTTTCTTTTAGAATTTTATTTTATGCTCTTGTTTGACTAAAATCTGTTAAACATTCAATCTCAGAAATAATTTCTATTCTAAAACAGATGTAAGTTTGCATCAGGCTACCAAATTACGGAGAAAATAACTGACTATGTACATCTAATATTCTGTTCAAAGTATTATAAAAGTGGTCCCTGTTTCTAAGATGTACACTTTGATGTACACTTATCTTTGACTTCGATAGAGCTGATTATTTTTTTTTAATTCATAAGAAACTCGAATTAGAGATTCACAATGCTAGCTTAGTGTTCATCTAGAAATAGTATACAGCAGTCATTCATTAAGATGCAGTCAGGTTTTCTTCTAGGATGCTACCTGTAATACTTACAGTCTTGCAACAAAAACTCAGAGAAGACTGACTAGTGAACACATTTTAAACGTCCTTTTAAGGACTTCTACGATTTTAGAACACATTTTTAGAGATTTTTAAAAGACATTTCCATCAGCTGCCTAACATTAAATGTAAAATTCCTATGTATGTCTAGCTTTAATCAATCTTAGACTGTAATTCCTTAGTATGCAATGAACTTAAACCTTAGATAAAAGAACTGGAACCTCTTCAATGCAATTCATACACATTACTGTCTATACAAGTGCCGGGGTTCTAATTTCTCCTGAAATGAAGAACATGAATCACGTGTGTCGGACAGCAACTTCACACACACATCTCAAACCTCCAGAATGACTGGCACCGCTTAAGGACAAGACAAGCTAACACAAGATGGCACAGCTCTATCAAAGTCAAATTAAGTTTATTCAGTCTACACTCCCCTAGAAATAGGTGGAAAAATGCCATTCAAGCCACTGTTCTAATTGTATTACAGTGTCCTCAGTTTTAGTTTACCCTTCAAACTTTCCTCAAAGACAAAACTTGAGTATTTTCAGTTTTTCTGCCTTGTTACTGTTTTAATTGGAAGAAAGAAACAGACCTATGTAAGTCTGTACTAAAAAGAAAGTTTTCACTCCTCTACAGTAGATTTTTTTTCCTAGTTCAGCATCTTCAGCACCTGAAGTACTATGACTTTTTGTTGTGCAACCCGTCGCATCCATCCATCCACCCATCCATCCATCCAACCATCCAACCATCCACCCCTACTTTAAAGATTACGATGTGTAGCAATATGCTGGCTTGGGGGTTGGGGTTTTTTTGCGCAGCTATGTTGTCTCATATTTCTTAGTGGTACACTGTATTTTCCATGATACTCATCAAGTCAATTTAAAGTCTCAGCTTAGTCAAACACCTTAATGGTTACACTGTATCACATCAGCAAACGCTCTGCATGTGAAGATTTAAAGCAGCTAATGAAAATAATTAACTGAAGTGTTTGCACATGATTTAAAGTACCTAAATCCAACCATTCAAATTTTATGATTTTTTCTAATAGACAGAATCAAATAACCACCATCTGAAAAACAAGCACATGCAAATCAACTGTCAACACGTAACAACAAAACCTAAGAACCACAACCTCCTCATCCTCTTGCCTCAGCATAAACCTCCCAGTTTGGTCAAATACCAGTTTTCTGTAAGCCTTAAAGGTTCACCAGAGCAGCTGTACTTTGACTGAAAGAAATAAAAGTTATTACTTCAGGAGAGGTATGTATGCTTGTATGGTAGCATAGCCTTAATAAATTACACAACAGACACTGTGTCCATACATGGGACATTTCTTTTTCCAAACGCCACAGTTTTACGGATCCTTAAAACAGCCCCATAAAATTACCTATAAGCAATGAAAGTCAAATAAGCCTAGACTGTACCACTCCAGTTATCATAGATAAAACTCAGTAGCATTAGCAGAGACTACCCGCTGTCATAGACTCATCCCATTCAAATGGTCTCTGCAATCATCTGTAAAAACACCTACAGAATAAAGTACACTCCAGTCAGTAACTGAAAATAATTTATTTAAGAAAGAAGCACTGTAGTATTTTGAGAAAAGATGGAGTGAATTTTAAATATTCTGGATGCTGAACCGGAAAGCTGGAAAACAATGTTAACTTAACCTATCATGGACTTTAAACAAAAAGCTTTTGCTTGTAATAACAACCCAGGTAACTCTGGAATCCAAACACCACAGCTTTCAGTTGCTATACCGGATTGGAAACTGAGCTAGAAAAACATACTAACAATGCTTCCAGATCCTACATAGGAGAATCTCCTGTTGGCATGCAAAATATGCATGAGGAGAACAACTGTGTTACTAAGATGAATGCCAGAGTCACCTGAAATTCTTAAGACCAATCTTAAAACTTTGCTGTTGACTTTCCGGAGTCAACATTCAAGAATGGAGAGACAAGCATTCTCTTTTAACAATCAGATGTCCTTTTGATAGCCACTAGCAGAGAGGTAGTTAAAGCTGCCGAAGCACCAGAAGCTGTTATGACAGAAAAGAGGAAAAGGGCTAGAAAAAGAAAACAAAAAGCCTCACAGAAGTGGAGGGATCAGTATGATGCAACAGCAGATGACAAATCAAAGTGGAAACTGACATTTGCAGAGGTTGGAGCAGAGGGGCAAACTTGATCTGAATGTTTCACAAAATTAATTTGAATAATTACATTGGGTTTGCCAGGACAATTTCATTAGGAGGTGAAGAAAAGGATGTACCACAATTCCATGGAGAGATGTTACAGAAGAGTGGCATTCCTGTGCAAGCAGAAGAAACTGCAGCCCTCCCTTCCCATCATCCCTACTGTCACATCCAGTGCCTGCACTCACTTACGAACACCAGCTCCACACCCTTGCTGTATGCATCCATTATACTCATATAGGGAGTTATACTGCAAATCTGTTACTTATTCTTCTGTCTGAAAGTAAGTGACATCCAGATTCAGATCACAGGCAGTGAGAAGTTCATAACCATTTATTACTGCAACTTTAATGAAAAAGTAGATAATGCGTTTTTCAGCTGATTTGAAAATTTCAGATAAAGAAATATTTATTGAGGGAAGCTAATGTTTGCAACATAGCATTTTTACTGAATATATACCTGATTTTTTGCTGCCACTTCTAGAGTACTGTGCGCAGTTCTGGGCTCCCCAGTGCAAGACAGATACTAACATACTGGAGCTAATCCAGAAAAAGTTTGGGAAGATGACTAAGGGGTTGGAGCATCTGTTATATGAGGAGCCGCTGAGAGAACTGGGATTGTTTAGCCTGGAAAGGAGAAGGCTCAGTGCAATCTTATCCCAATGTGTATAAATACGAAGACAGACGCTTCTCAGTGGTGCTAAACTAGAGAACAGGCAACAGGCACTAACTGAAATACAGGAAATTCTACTTAAACAAAAGACAAAACATTTTTACTGTAAGGGTGATTCAACGTTGCAATAGGCAGTTCAAAAAGGTTGTGGAGTCACCATCCTTGATGATATTCAAGAACAAGATCCTAAGCAACCTGCTCTGGTAGACACTTAAATGAGTTGGACAATTTCCAGGGGTCCTTTTCATCCTCAACCAGCCTGTGATTCTATATTTAAAATAAATATATTTGTTCCAAATATTTGTCCCATAACTACTGAACTTTCAGCAGTTAAATTAGCTGGACAATTACTCTCTCATTAGTATGTGCCCTGACAAGAATTCAGAGAACTAACACTGAAAAAGTGTTCTTTTAGCCCAGTTTCATCAAAAAGACAAGAAAAAGCTGAAGGCATACCAGAAAAAAAAAAGAAGAGAATCTCAATCACAAAGCACGCAAAGGCAGAGTTATACTTGGGTTTTGTTACGCCACAGTAAAGAAGAAACATAACGACCTTGATTTTTCACATTTTCACATTAATTTTATACAGAAAGGACACACTTACATGGGTATAAACCAAAGAATTGTAACAGAGAAGCAAGTGCAAACTGTTCATTTGTTAATATTTTCAGTTTGCTTGTTTATAAAATCTGCATCTTTCAGGCCACATAAGCTGCCTGCTTTAACACAGTGCCATCTCCAGTAAAATATAAAATGTTGTTAGATACCAAAATTTTGCATACTTTAAGCACTTACCTCACTTTCTGCAGTTGGATGGAAAGCCCAAATCTAGTTTTTGGTTCCCCATCAAAGTCCTGGAGCCCCATGCTGATGGTCTCACTTTAAACAAATACTAAACTTCTTAAACTATTTTCAGAAGTATTAAATTATCATCTTCTCCTACTTACAACACAAACGATTACAGTGCAAGTAAGAATTTCTTACTCTGCTTCTACCTTGAAGGTGTTCACTGAAAGAACTGTAAACAGACCACAACAAACAGAAGAATATAATACCATCGTGGGTGAGAGACTAAAATAATTACTGCAGATCTAACAAGAAAGATTTAAGGAGAAAAACCTGAAAGTGTTTTAAAATTGCAGGATTTTCCAGATTACTGAGAAATAATCTGCAATGAAATCTGGAAATGACTCAACATCAGTGCTCTCAGTCTTCATAATGCAATGTGGCACATGCTGCATAAGACAACGGATGAGTTTGTTAACCTTTAAAGACACAGGAACATACTACAATTTTTGCAAAAGCAACAACTGACGGTACTACTCCTGTTTGCAGGCAATCGCTCCTCACTGCTCCCATCAGCTGTAGTACAACAGTTCTAAACCAAAGCGAGTGCTCAGCCACCAAGCCCTCCCACCCCGGACATTCAACACACACACACACGACCTGACACAGGGAAGCTGTACTGAGAGGATTTTCTCAGCCCTTCCACTGTGAAAGCAGGCTCTGCTTTTCTTCTTCCCCCATGTACAATAAGAAAGGGCATTCTGAAGCATTGCAGGTAGCTGCAGCAAGAATGACCAGAGTTAATGATGTGCAGAGCTGGACATGAGCTGCGACAGAAGGAGGCATGTACAGGCTGAAGCCCGTACCATACATTCATGGCTAACATGGTAAAGATCCAGTAAAACAGAAAACATGCACCCTACATTGAAATTTGAACGAAACGCTACCTCAGTAATGTACGTTAAGAAAACAACATACATTAGCTGCTATGAAAAAGAAGCACCACCAAACCACAAACAAAAAAACAACTAGAACACCAAACCAAAACAAAAAGCCTGACTACTGATAGAATAAAACAAAGCCCTATCTATGTAAAGGTAATTAAGCTAGTGTTAACCTGCATGGGTGAATGTCACCCACAGGTTACGTGGCAAGGACAGCCGTCCATACGCAAACTCGACCCCTTCACTCTGTCTGCCTCACAGCAACAACCTCTACTGAATTAAAAAAAATGGGGACATCTGGGCAGGATACACATGAGCTACCTAGGAGGTCACTGACCATTCTGTTCACCTGCCTCTCAAATAACAGTTATAATACGCAGAGACTACTATAAGCCACCAATACTTTGCAGCCTTAAAAGAAATGAAAACTAGAGAGGATAGTGATGCTCTTCATTGAGATACTCTTTAAAACTCGGGGACAACATTTGCACCTCTCCTGCACCTCCCCCAAGAGGATTATTAATTAGTTGTGTACAAATTGACTGTGAGTACTAATTTGGATGGAGGTTTTGGACTGGAAGTGGGAAGGCTATTCCAAAACTTTGTCCAATGTGAGTAATGGGAACAGAAGCATTGCTTCATTTCCAGAGGAAACTGGTAAAAATCTGCAAAACTTCAATGACAGTGCTCAACCAAGTCATTGTTTTTGTATGACACATTTATACCTACACATGGCAGCAACCGATTTCTCTGAATTCTGAAGTTTTAATAAAAATGAAGTAGCCCAAATCTAACTTCTGTCACCCCTGAACTTACTTTTGGTCCTACTGAAGTCAATGGAAAAATCTGACTGCAACAGATTGAATTTCGTGCCTCACTACTTTTGTTTTCTGTATCACGGTCAGAAGTGCACAGACTGTATGAAGTCCAAACTTTAGCACAAAAATACGTATTTGCACTGTGGTACTGTTTTTATTTGAAAACTGAATTTATATATGCTCTATTTAGCTCATGGTTGCACAATACACATTACTATCAGGAGCTTAGTATTGCATAAAAGGAATGAAGTAGCTGACATGAGTGTTTACAAAAACAAAATAGCTAGCATAAATTGACAGTGTGCCTCCCTCTGTCAAGCCTCTTGATATGAACAAGCAATGTTCTACATGTACACTAGTTATTCTTCTCATTGTGTTACACAATACAATTACTAACTCTTGGTAGCTTTGGTTACAAATCAGTTGTGGAGCAACCTTAACTTGTCGTATATCAGCATTTAAGATGTTCCTGGAAACCTTAACACATGGCTGTTTTTTTAAGGTTCACAGTTCCCTTTTAGCTCAATTAGCTTTGTTGACACTACCAGCGTAAGAATTTTATCTTAATGCATTTGCACTTTTTTGTTGTGTGTAACTGTAAAAATGCTTCACAGACCACAAGAAATAAAAGGAAAGGAAAATTATGATTCAGTTACCTGTAATGACTATTTATGGCCTTATCTGGACCCCTGGGCACATCACAATACAGCTGCTGTGCAGTGTACATACACTGTACTGCTCTTACATAATGGATCATACTCTGCACTTACAATAAACATCCAGGAGGTAGAGTTCATGATTGCATTTGTCATTAAGGACTGCAATAAGAAATCAGAAAAAAAAAAAAGCCTGCTGCCGGAGAGATTAGCAAGTTTTGGAATGGGCAATGCCATTAGTCATATAATGCCTTGGTCCTGGTGACTGAACCGGACCACAATCCCAGGTACAGTAATAAAAATCACAAGAAAGCTTCAGTCCCTCTCACGTCTCACTGACCAGATCTGCATACACAGAGAGTGCCTCCACTGAAGCGAGACTCCAGGAGGGCCAGCATCCAGAAGCCATGCATAAGAAGGGCATCTGCATTTACTGGATTCCTAACAGTAGGAACAAGTATGCTCAAAAACCTCCTCCTTCGACTGCCACTATCTAGCAAAAGGAGCAGCAAGCCCTTGACATCTAGAGAGAGACCAAAAAGGAGAAGAGGCAGGGATCAGCAGGAGAATAAGGAACGGATTAAAATGTTTTGTTATTGTTCTGCTTACCTTTAGGTTTCTACATAGTATATTATACACCTGTGCTGTAATACCTCCTCCACCTCACCTTCATGCAGCAATATGAACCCAAAACATTTTTTGTATTTGTTTGTATTGCTGCCTGCACATCAGAGATACTGATAACACAATTGATTGCTGCTGCTCTAATCCTCTTGGTGGATACAAACTGCAGCTCCCTAGTTTCTGGACTAACTGGCAACAACCTGAAGCGCCTTCCTGCCACCTGGATCATTACCTGAACACAAAAACAAAAACGGAATGGAAAACATTATTGTCGTAATTGTAATATGCTCCTGCAGGCCTGATCCAGAACTGAAGACCATGGAATACACGACCACCCTCCATTTAAAAGAATGACGACTGGCATGGTAACAGAATCAGGTCATCTACTCCATAACAAACTTTGTCGTGATGTTTGGGGTGGGGGTGGGGGGGGTTGGCATTTGATGGTTCCATCATCCTTTAGAAAACATTACATGTTAAGTCACGCCCAAATTTTATAGATGACATCTTCATGGCAAATAAACACGTCAGCTAGATGAGGGAGGATTATTCACTCATTCTGTCAGCAAGACATTTTTGCAGGATTTGAAGCAGAGGAGGTAGACTCGGAAAGACTGGAAATTTACTGATGCATGTGCCTACGGGGGCTTCTGCTCCTCCTGTACCTCCATTTTGGATTATTCTAAACACTGGCGATAGCTACACAGCTGCTTCCTTTCGATAAAAAGTTGAAACATACTTAGCCAATTAAAAGCTATGCAAATGTTTCACACATAACTTCCAGGAATTTGTTCCGCATGATGAATTTTTATTAGTACAAAAAGTATTTATCAAATGATTTAGTTAAGTATTTCCTTAATGTAAACAAGTGCAAGGCTACAGAAATGTGCAACATTATCATAAAATGTGAAACAGGGAAGTCTTAAAAATTATAATATCAATATTAAGACGATGCAGATCTCTGTGCCCTGCTGTCCACAGGTGTGCATGCACACCCCCTACCATCCTTTCTGAAGTCATCAGAAAATTAGGGCTACCTCATGCATTTTAGAATCAAAATATTTTAATTACCACATGTGTTCTGGTTTCCAGTAGTGTTCATCACCTCATTATTTATGTACCAGACAGATAAATATCATCTGCAAAGCAAGACTTAATAATAAACATCTTTCTAGAGGGACTCCAGAGAAAAAGGTCTTTTATCCAATCCTCTGGAGGAGAATCAAAGCTTAAGGCTTCACCAACTTTATTTTGAAATAGCCTGGACTAAAGAAACAGACAGTGTTGCTCAATCCTCTGGCACCCCTTTGATTTTTCTTTGGAATATTCATCAAATAACAGCCACTCAACCCATTTTAAATCCATTAATTTCTTCCAGCATGAAACACATCCTACTGTTGGTACACACCCACCCCGCGTTTCTTTTTAGCAAGGAGACAAAAGTGGCCAAGTCTCTCCTAAGTTAACTGCACCCAAGAGAGGATTAGCCACACATGAGCTCAGACTCTGGACCTAGCACCACTCCATCCTAACACGTCTCTCAGTCACCCCCCTTCTCCATCCTTAGTCTTTTGTGGTTACATTCGCCTAACCAGACCAGACCAATAAATAAGAGACAAAAAAAGAGACAGATGTTCCACTTCTGAGACACGGTAACTCCTACTCCTAACAGTACTTGTTTTCATCCACATGATTTGGTCATGTGTTTTTACAGAAAATTTATAACCTCCATGGTTTGTGCATCTGGATTTAACACCCCATCCTCTTCCCACTTCTCCCTTCCCCTCTTTTGAATAAAGAAAATGCTGAAGTATCAATTAGAAAAAGCATTGGAACAAAGGGCAGAGGCAAATACATTAATGTAAGTGAACTATAACAAGCTAAATATAACAAGACATACAAGTCTTGTACAGCCATACTCCGTACTGCTATAGAACAGTTCACTTCGAAGCAATGAAACCATCTTTCAACTTGACAGTACTTTGAACATAAAATCTTACACAAGAAGACTGAAAGACGCTAGGAGAGGACAACCAGTCTATCCCAATACCTGAAGTGCTACATTAAGTACAATCTAATAAATAAATCATTTATACTTAAGGGTAACAAATAGGTAGACATAAATAGAAAAAAAAAAGTGTTCTACAAATGCTGTATTTTCAATACCAAAACTAAATATTACTGTAGCTGCACAAAAAAAAAGCCCTCATACCCTAGCACTGTAGCAGAATTTTAGTCTTTTTTAACATAACAGTAATAAAACGAATGAAAACCTGTTTTCAGGTACTATATTCCTAATTAAAAAAAAAAAAGAGGAACAAACGACAGGAAAGGTTATAGCAAACACCCAGTGAAAATAAAAGGGGAGCCAAAACATTTCCAGAAAAACACAATTCGTAGTGAAAATGGAAAGCGCAAACTTACATCCTCTAGTTTATTACTTTGCCTGGTCCTACAGCAAGGAACCACAAATGAAGTACAAGTATATTTCTGCGTGTAATACACCAAAACTGACTATAGAACAACCTCCTATGTGCTTTAATGAAAGAACCGTCAATGCTTTCTAACATTCCCTCTATGAAAGTGACTGATCACTAGCTTACAGTATCATCAATTAAATCATTTTCACATAAAAAGGTATACATTGCAGATGCGTCAATAGATCTTGTACAGATTTAGTCCATAGACGGACAACTGGAGGTACCCAGATGGCAAACTTCTGCGGACTTTTCAAAATAAATGTCATACAAAGTGTATTTAACACATAATGATAATATTGCAAAGTGTGTTTAACACATAATGATAATACCGCAAGCAAGCAGACAATTGCATATGCAACCCTTGTTTGTCAGAGTATCGCAGGTATCATGTCTGTAAGACATATTTAGAGAAAAGCATTACTCAAAAGCTCATGTGTGGTTACGAACAAGATTTGACTATCCTTTTTACAAAAAATACTTTTATTTTCTCAAAATGGATGCTCTTGGCAATCCTTCCACCCTTCAACAGGTACACAGTACTTAACAGAGTTACCGCACCATTTCTCTACAACTTCCCTTTTACATTTCACTCTAGTTGGCAAAAGGAGTTCCACACAAGCCATTTCCCCATCAAGCAGAGGTAAATCCAGCTCTCTTTCATAGATGCAGTCAACCAGAACAGGCAAGTTTGCTTAGCTAAAACATGCCACAGTAAATGATGACATACGACCTCCACCTACAGTGATCTTGTTTGCTCACTAAAGGAAAGCTAGGACTGATTATGTGCAGAGAATGATTTACATTCATGGGACAGATATGAGTACATCCTCTCCAGGTCCTGAAAATGTGCTTCTGCAGCAACAGAAGCCAGTTTGCTCTATCAGTCTTTAAAACGTTGAAAGAACTGCCCTACAAATAATGTTTATTTCCACTTCAAAATACCTCAAAAAATTAGAAAGCAGGGACAGCAGCACATTAAGGAAAAGAGAAACCATAGATATATTTTCAAAAAAGGAGAAATCTGGAATTGCGGGTGAGAAAGAAGTCTAACAGCTGTGATTAGTGAGCCGTGTGTTTATACATCTTTCAAGATTATACGAAGAACCGGGTGAATTTCAGACTCCCTCAGATGGCAAAAGTCTGTTGAATGAAACTTGTTGACAATGTTGTTAAAATAGAAAACTAATATTTGATAGCAAAAAAACACAGCCTGTTATAAATGTCAAATACAGGATTACAAAGCAATGCACAGAGATTCTGGACTTGAATTTCAGTGCATAATCCAACCATCTGTCGACCAGTTGTGTAGCAAAAGCAAGATAACGTCGAAATCTCCAAAAGGACAGCCAAATTCTCTTCCTTCAGCGTTTCCCTGCTGATGAACATGCCGGCGGTAATCGCACTCTGCCTGCAGATTAACCGAGGGCAGACGACACTCGCCATCGGCAAAAGAAAGATTGCGAAGGCAATCCTGCCAGATAGGCGAGATAAACAGGGCGCTCAGCTCTCGGGGAGGCTGCCTGCAGAGGCAGGAGCAGACTTCGCCGCGCCGGTACCGCCGAGCCGGGCAGCGACCCTTCCGCCGGGGCGGTGGGTGCGCGGGGTCCGGGACCCTCCCCAGCCCTCACCGGCCGGGAGATCCGCGACGGGATGCTGCCTGGGGGTGAATATGGGGCTGCCGTGCAGCCGAAAAGTTAAACCCGCTGGAGCGGGAGTGGAGCCGCTCCTGACACCTCTCCCACCGTCGGGATGCCGGCCCGGCATCGGGCAGGGCTGCGGCTCCCGCAGCTCTCCCAAACACTCTCCTCTCCTCCCGCAGGAGAGGCACCCCCGGCCTCCCAGGAAAAAAAAAAAAAACACCTCCGAAGGGGGCGCCGAGGTGGGAAGTCCCCGGGCAGAGCCGCCTCGCAGTCCGGGGGAGCCCGACGGGCGCCGGTGGCGCACCGCGGCCAGGACACGGGGCTCCAGCCGCGCCGCCCCGTCCCGTTCCCGATCGCCGGGCGCCGCGGCGAGGCACAGCCGCCCGCCCCGGGGCACGGCCGGGGGCTCGCCCCGTGCCCAAGCCCGGACACCAGTTGCTCGACCCGCCGTGAAGAAGTGGTTAAAGGAGCCCGGGGGCGTCAGCAGAGCCCCGGGGGGAGCGGGCCGAGGGGTGCTCGCCCCACACGGGGCAGAGCGAGGGTCCGCCCGCGCAGCCCTCCGCTTCTCACCTCCTTAAGTTCCTTGGCCACGTCTTTCAGATCCCCCAGCACTAATTCCAAATCCTCCACGATGATCTTGATCTGCTCCTTCACCTTGGCTTTGGAGGCTGCCGGCGGCCCCTCAGACGGCGACGAGGAGGAGGATGCGGTCCCCTTGGACTGGGCGGACATCCTTCGGGGCAGCCCGGCACGGCCAGTGGGGCCAGCAGGTCAGGCGAGCGCGGCGGCCGCCGGCCGCCCGGCCCCGTCCCTCCGGCTCCCGGAGCTGCCGCAGCCGCTGCCGCCGCCGCCGCCGCCGACGCCGCCGCCGCCGCCGCCTGCCCGCCCGCGCATCCCGCGCCGGGGGCGCCGAGCCGCGCCGCGCTCCGCCGGGCGGCCGCGCTGTGCAGCTGCCATCGGCTCTCGGGAGCGGCGCGGGGGCCCGGCTGCAGCCCGCCGTGCGCCGCGCCTGCGCCTCGCCCCGCCCGCCCCGACTCCGGCTCCAGCTCCGGCTCCGGCTCCGGCCGGGGAGAGGGGCCGGGGGAGGAGCGCCCGCCGCCCGCGGCATCGCCCCCGCCCGCGCTCCCCGGGGGGCGGGGGAGGCCGGGCGGCTCCTCTGGAAGAGCAGCATCCCCCTCCTCGTCCCTGCCCGGCAGACCTGGGGGGGGGCAAGGGGAAGGGGAGAGGGCACGGCGCGGTGTCACCCCGGAGTGTCGTGTGTGTCCCCACCCCAACCTCGGTGGTCGCCGCGCACGGGGGCTGGTGGCACCACCTCTGCCGGAGAGAAATATTTACCCGCCAAAACAGCGCCCGAAAAAAAGGGAAGCGGCTCGTCGCGGCTGGCTCGCTGCGAAATTCCTGTCGAAGGAAACATCGATGATGCCCGTTTCTGGTGGGGAAAAAAGTGATAATTGGGAGGTGACACTCGCACACCTCTGCACTGTAAGGTAACCGTTCTGGCTCCTCTGGGGTGCAGCACGCTCCTGTTGGACTCTGCTGCTGTAAGGAGGCTGTGGGAAGGACGGTGTTGCGTTAATGGCACCGAATTGGTAAAAGGCAGTTAGACGCCTTTACCCACCCCTATACTGCCCGGCAAACACAGGTGATCAGCCGACCCTGTCCGAGTCGGGAAGCAGAGGTTGTGCGTCTCATCAGATAGAAATAAAATTGCACAGGAGCCAGAATAGCTCTTAGGAATATGCTACCAGGCTCTTTCTCTGAAGTCCAGGCCAGTGCTGCTTTTGAACTCACAGCCTTATTCAGAGATCGGACCTGCGGGGCAAAAGGAAGAGGTTTCTAGGTACCGCTCACCTCTGGTGGTGTTTCATCTCACTGCAAAAAGGTGGCACGTTCAGGTAAAAGGGATTGGTTTGGGTATTTCTACCTCCCACTCGCTATGAACAGCAAGAAGAGGGCACGCAGCCAAGCCCCGCTTCGAGGATCGCCCTGCATGGCTGCAACTGACTTTTGATGCTGTAAATGCTTCTGAGAGTTTTGGCAGCCTGAGATGTTTTAACCTAGCTAAAGCAGGAGGGGACAAGCAGAAACCTTGCCCAGAGCGGTGTGTCTGCACGGGGTAAAAATCTGACTTGGTGACAAGCAGTTGTCTCTGGGAATGGTGTGGGACTGGGATATGAATAGACAGGTGCTGACAGCACCTCTTACGGTCTTGGGTTAGGTGTAATTAACTTCCCACTTTTTACCACTACGCAACCTGCTGCGTTTGGCTGAAATAACCTGTTAGTGGGAATATATTGTTGTTGGGGTTTTTTTTCCCCCAAGTGTCTCACAGACCTTGTAAACAATTTCAAGGAGGCCACGTTGAAGAAAATCCCATGTCTTTCCTCTTGACTTTCCTCAAGTCTCATGGTAGATTTTTTTTCATCTCACCAAAGCAAAAGCCCTTCCAACATTGACTTTTAAAAGTATTCCAGCTGGTTATTTTTGCTTAACAGTTTCTGTATGAGCAACATCATCATATGATTTTTGAAGCAGGCTAAGTAATACAGTCTGAATTTCCCAACTGCAGTCACCACTAAATTAGGAAGAAAGCAACCCACAAGTTGTTGAGTAAGTTTTAATTAATATGTTCGAATACCATCCCTCCAAGGCATTGTGTGAACAGAAAAAAAGAAAACATTTATGAAGAGCTATCAGTGAAATTATCCATGCAGAAGCCAGCACATATCCAGTTTAGAATTAAAAAAAAAGTCTATTTTCTGTCAGAAGTTAAGGATAATGTATAACATAAATAAGTAAGGGATAGTTTCTACTACGTTTTTGTAGAAATCATCAACATTGTCACAAAATTAATACCAGATTTGCTACAGACTCTCCAAATTTTGTCTGGCCTAATTGAGCATTCATGATTAGACATATTTTTCCTACACAATTGCTTATTTTTTCTTCTTTCTGTATAAAGCCTTGGCACCTCTCACTGATAAATTTTACTTTAAGGAGGAAAAATCGATTCCTGTTCTATCTCATCAGTTAGTTTTAAATCGTGACAGGACTTTACCCATCATCCTGTGATTATCCAGTTTCCTTAATCCTGTGACCATGTTTGATAATTTCCCAAATTTTTGAAGATATAAATTGTCTTCACCAATCCTTCCACGTTTGTGGTGAAACTTCTAAAAGCTATGCAGGATTAAGTATGGCACATGTATTTTATTTTTATTCTAATTTAAATTATAATCAATGTTTTATATTAATAATATTATATATTTATAGTATAATTTTTGTACATTATAGATACATCAGGTTCATCTGATGTATCTATAAGCAATATCTATTGCTTATTCCTGAAAAAAACTGACAGCTCTTCTAAGTCCTGAGTAAAGTTCATTGTCCTATTGGTCTTGAAAGCAATTTTATACCTCTAAAAAATGTGCTATACCTTGCTAAACGATGTCTCAGTTAACTAGCAGGCAGTGTCCCATAGCAAAGTTATTTACTAGTTGTTGTGTTTCTTTTGTTTCTGTCTTCTGTCTCTGTCTCTATTTACCAGTTTATTCTTTTTGAAGTCTTTCTGTGTATACCTTTACCAAACCTGAAGTGACCAACCAGGGCAAAGATGAGTAACTTCATACTGTAAATCTGACCCCTGTAGGCCATTAAGAAGATACAGAAGATGCACAAGAAACCTCCCCAGAAATCTTGGGGGAGAAAGTTATTTCGGAAGTGAAAGCTTAAGACCTTCAAAGTGCAGTTCACTGATCTTCCACTAACGCTTTTTAATCCAGAAAAAGAAGCACCCAAACAAAAACAAAACACACATTAAATGAATACTTAGTGAAGTAATGTGGCACTCAACCATACCATTGCCAGCTGTGATCTCATTAGAGCTCACAAGTTGAGCAAGGATTGGCCTGATCAGTAATTGGAAAGGACATCTCGCAGTAAAATCTCTCAAGATGCTGCAAAATTTTGTTTTGGTGATTCAGTAGATGGCACTTTTCCTTTTGGAAAAAAATATCCTATATCTCAGCCCAGTGTTACAAATAGAATGAACTGAACACACACACACACAAAGCAGCGATTTTATCATGCTGTTTTATTTATGCTATTTTTTTTTAATGTGTGGAGTCACAAAGAGAGTTGGAAACTATGCAGGAAATCATAAGTAATCATAAAATGTACTTGAATCACAGAAATAATTTTTCATGAGAATCAGCCAGACCAGTCATATCAGAAATACAGAAATTTAAATTTAGTAACATCTCTCTTATTTAAAAAAAAAAAAAAAAAACACCAAAAAAACCCAAACAAAAACACAACCAAAAAAAACCCACCAAGAAAAGCCCCAGATGCTTACCTACCTGGGAGGGGCTGATACAGTACTATGAAACTTTCATACCTATTCTTATATGAGAATAGAAACCAAATGAGCACTTTACAAATTATATATGTAGAACTACATCCCACTTTCTCCAAGTCATTAGTATTTCAGACAGATTAATTAAAAATTAATTTGTGGTGGCCTGTTGAAGGTATTTTTTTTAGGATTTGTGTTATTTATCAAAGGTAAAAGTTGAACAAAGTCACCTAGGTAAAAAAAAAAATCTGAATGTTTTTTATTTATTTTCAAAATTTTTAAACTCTCCAAACAAAATTAAAGAATTTGCAAAGGAAAAAGATACCTAGCTGAACTGACTAATTTGGGGAATGATAAAAAACCTCTTCTGAATTTCTCTCTAAAGGAAATATTCCACATACAAGACAGGGAAGCACAGAAACAGTAAACATGTCTTTTTCATCCAAAAATGAAATTGTGGAAGAAAGCTTAATTCAATTGCCACAGGCTTGCATATTGGACATGTGCTAGTTAAAATAGCCATTGAAATCTTCAAAATTGATCGTAAGTAAAATTAAATCAATGGGTTAAGCTACAGTACAATGGCACTAACATACATTCCAGGTACTTGTTAAACACAGGTTTTCATCTTTTATCTTTTCTGTCCTAAAAGAATAGTGGGTTAATCTCTTTCCAAAATGCTCCCATATTTAACTGAATATGGTGTTCTTTTCTTAATTCTTAAACAATTCTTTAACAGTTGTGCTGAGGAAGTCACTCTGGCTGTGTATGCTCCTAACTATAGAGTTGGTGTTCATTTGGAAAGAGGCTGAAAGACTCTTCAGTTAAAGGGAAAAATTAAAAACACTTTCTGAAGTGTGGTATAATTAAATTCCATTATGTTCTTTCACTTCTTTAAAAACAACAAGTTATTCCCTTAAAAAGAAACACAGGATCTCAAAAAATAAACTACCTACTTCTGAATTAAATTGTCTCATTTCCAGACGGTAACTAGCAGACATAATGGATGTCGGGATTAAGGCAAAGTCACTTTTTGCAGCAAGTTCTTGTCTGTCTTCTCCAACCTTTTTCTTCTTGATACTGATTTAAAATTAGGCATACCATATGTATGAAACTAGTTATATTGTGCTTTCAATCAAATGCACAATCCGCGCATATTTTTCATAAAGATTTACATACTGGTAAAGACGGTACAGAGCTGATTATTTGTAGAGCAGAACTCTAAGTGTGGAGCTAAGCTTTTAAGAAAGTGAATAGACAGCTTAGAGTATGTTTTTCTCCTTTAGAAGTAAAAGTAAAGAAGAGTTTTATGGAATCCAAATCTGTTTTCATTGCATGTTGTTCGTCATGTGTCTGTTCAGGATGGCCATAAAAGTTATTTATCTGGCAAATCCTTTGTTGAGTGATGTTGTGGAGAGACATTACTTAGTTATTTTGTCCTAACTTAAAAAATATATGCAAGAATTTCTCTATTAAATATGAATAAAATGTCTCCCATGCATAACTCACGTTCAGTTCCATCAATCTGCTCAGGATGGAGCGTCACATTAGTTAACACAGTTCAAAGAAAAATCTGTATAATGGCTCTGTATTGGAATGCCAACTCCCAAGATTTATTACTGCTTCACAGGGTAATAAGAAATACTACCAAGCTGGAAGATAAACTTGCTGAAACTAAGTCCTCTTTGAACCACTTGTGTTCTATTAGGCTTCTTTGGTGAGCTGTAAAACAACTGTAGCAAATGAACCATCCTCTATCTGGGATATTCCCCAGGCACGAAATTGCAGTGGGCTTTTTTCTGTCAGATTTTAACAAGTGATATTTCTCCAAAAATGTCAAAAGCTATGAAAAGTACACAAGAGAAAGCAATTAAATTATTTATTTTCTGCACACTAGTCCCTCAAAACCTAGAGAAAGAAACGGAGCATCTTCCTAAAACAATATGAGTATCAGTTATATCTGTGACTTGTTTTAATTCAAGAAAGATTCAGTTTTCAGTGTAAAATTCACCACAATACAGCCTATGGATTTACTAAGACAGGATAATAAAACCAAATTCAGTCAGAATACAAGTACACGGAAGTGATGTGATATTATGAACTTTGACCAAGTTATGTGAACTTTGTCCATTTATATTATACAATGGCTTCTAACATTGCATAAATAATTTCCTGTGCAATGCTTTGACTCGACAATGGACAATGACCCACTGGCTAGGCAAGCAAAAAAAAAATCTATTAATTTAATGTGGGAGAATAAGAAAACTGAACTATATGCATACGCATCCTTGAAAGATGCAGAAATGTATTCGCTTTCACAGCAAACACGCAGTTCAATGTCCACTCTTGGTGGAGAGAATAAACTAAAATGGCTGTCTTAATGCAAATTGATAGAACATTATATATGACAAAAAATAAATAGGGAATGGGTCAGGGAAGGAAAAACACGATTATACAGTGCTAATTGCATCTCTCTTGCAAATATCCATCAACATGTTTTTAAAGTATAGGAATAATGGGAGATAATTGGGGTTTTTTTCTCTGTTGAATATGTTCTCCATAATTGCTTGGAAAGAGTAGAAGTTTCTTTCTCTTCAAAACTGAAAAGCAAACAGGTGGTAAGACTGAAAGGAGGATGGTGACCGAATATGTTTCTGCAGTAATCCTGAAGCAATAGTTTGTATTAGTCATTTCTTATGCTTGTTTTTCAAACTCAGTTACTGGAAGTTACATAATTCATCTAATTTTACCAAGATTACTTTTTTTGTTTACTGGTTAACTGTCAGCTAACAAATTGGTGCCTTTTTTTTCCCTAAGGAGCTATTGGTTGGTGTCAGATGCGAAGTATTTCCTGTGGAGGAATATCCCTTTACTGCTGGCATTCACCTCAGTAGTATGTTATTGCAAACATCTGGAGCACACAAGAAAAACAGTCTAGATTCTTTCCTAAAGCACCTCAATCAGAATAGTCTGAGCAAGAGAACTGCCAGATTAAATGAGCAACCCAAACATGGAAAATAACTAGAGAGCAGTAGCAAGAATACAAAGGTAAAAAATGCAATTCTTGCAGGCCTACAGTGGATTTATACAGCCTCTATCTCAAAGCCTGCTCCAGCTACTGCAATTAAAAAACTATTTTTTCTGTGTCATACACTGTAAAGCAAAGGTGAACATTAGCACGTTCAAGGCTTTCATTTTAGACTGATGAACGTATCGACAGACAATGAATCTCTGCCACTTCCTCCCCTACTCCCCAGATTCAAATTATGTTAAAAGCCATGGTACAAACTTAGAGAAAGAAGCCAGAAACATAAACGGGAAGAATCCATTACTCACTGATGGACATATGACTGGATTGTGTGAGTGCCAAGTAGTCCCTTGAGGTACTGACTGTGCTCCAAGTGATGGCGTGAGAACACACTGGTCTGTCCATGGTTTGCTGAACTGGGCCCATAACATTACAGACCCAAGCACCCAGGGGCACCAGTCAGAATCTTACAAACTGTAGAAAAATATTCCCATATTCCACTCCTAAATTCAGGTAATTATAATTGAAAATATGCGATCTCTTCATTATTCAGTGTTCACTAATTATTATGTAACGTTAATGTCTTCTATTATTAATTTGGACATCATTGCTTTTCCACTATGCTTTTTTTTTTATTTTAAACAATATTTTCTATGAAACCACCTCCTTGCAAATTCCCACAATTTACCTGGAATCAGTCACATCATTTCTAGCAGTCTGTCAGGACCTATGACCTGTCTTTAAAACGTCAGTTGCACAGTGACTCATTCCAGTTTGTGCATTTCATCTAATGCTTCTTTGAGAAGTGATGCCAGGTATTTTCAAGGAAGTAATATTTTCAGTGGATATCCAAATGTCTCATCCACCAGTAATTCAAAGTGGATGTTCTTGCTTACCTCAGCTTTGAATTTGTTCTGGAGAATTTGCAGTTCTGTGCAGCTGTGGAGGGAAAACTCGCAACTTCCCTTCTCCCTAGGTAAGAACTATTACTAACAGAAATCTTCAGAATCAAGTGCGTGCCATTTGCTTCCTTGGTAATTACCACCATTCCATTTTTAGCTGCTTGTTCAGAAAAAGGAGCTCTAGAGCCTATGCACTCTGGACAGTAATCCCAGCTGAAAGGTACAAAACCAACATAGCGATAGATCTTTATTTTTTTCATGACCTTGAATGTCTCTTTTCTTTCAAAACAGTGGAATAGTTTCTGATCTTTTTAGCAAGCATCAGGAAAAATTAGTAGCACTCAGGTGACAGCAAAAAGAAGTTCTCCCTTACTCTTTTTTATGATTTCTTTGTTTTTATTTTTTAACAAGATGTAATGTTGTAAAAGCTTAGGAACAGAATACAGATCAGACTGAATTTTTCCATTCTAATACCGGCTGTTTTTTTGACAAGCCAGGCCATTAAATACTTTATTAAGTAGGTAACATATAAGGAGAAAACGAGGCCAGTTCTACTTTCAGAAAAGCTCCCATAATTAAACTTATAACTAACATGCTTGACTTATATTACCTGAAGGCTTGACCCACAGTATACAAGCCTCCTTTAAAAAGTGAGACAGTTTGGTCTAAACATCTGTAAATTTGTTTTGTGGCACCTCTTCAGTATATCCAATCTTATCTTTTAGCAGAAATACATAACTTCTATCTAAGAAAGTCGGATCACAAGAAAACTCTGTATCTTAGTTTCCCTGGGATGTGCTGTTATTTTTATGCTACTGTCATTTGGTTCTGTGGTAATTCAATACCAGACACAGGCCACTCTGCTAGAAGGAGCTTATGCCTTACCCAACACACATGCGCTTCTGTTCCTGAGGTCTCAACCTATAGTGCCACTCTAAAATTATATTGCTGAATACTTCTATCTAGCCAATAACTATACCTAAATTACTTTTGGTACAGGTGTCAAGTACCATATTTAGTAAATTGCCATATGAATCTCCTGTATTGATTTTTTTTAGCTTTGAAAAATGCTAAATTTAATTAGCATTGAATATTCTTGCTTTAGAAGATCTTACATAGAATAACTCTACTCTGAAAAGAACTTTAAAAAGTGTTAGCACAGTGAATGAAAAGATATTCCCACATATCATTTACAGTCTGAAAGGTGGGAAAATCCAATTTTTTGTCCCTTGCTTTAAAATATGCATTATTTTGTATAGGAACACCAAACCTAGGGTGCTCTGATATCCAGAGATTACTAAAGGAAAAATTTTCTTTTGCTCTTGCTATTGCTCAGGCACTTAACATTTGAAGATACCTTATTTGCATGGTTAGCACCATTTTGAAGTTTCTTTAACTCAGATTTCACATAGAGATAAAACAGGAAAGATCTGAAGGCTTAATATAAACATGTTCATTTGTTTGCCTCTGATAATTTCCATTCTTTTTTCTGCTCTTGAAAAATAATGCATCACTAGTGTGCCTGACAAACCCAACAAGCCCCATTTAGTATAATTTACCTTTGTAAATTTGGGACTTCAACAACCTTGTCAGTAGTTGAATTAAAAAACCAATCAACCAATCAACCAAACAACAAAGGAAGAGTTACAAAGGATTCTAGAAAATTCTTAAAACTTCTTAAAACTCTATTCAATTTTGCAGATTGTTTGGAGTGAAGTGTTGATTAAAGTTTCCATAAATACTTTACAGCACTAACCTTCTACTTTGGAAGATGCTTAAACTAGAGGCACCGAAAGCAAATACAATCCTAAACCTATGTAATCTGATAAAATGGAAAATCAAGCCAGCAGTTCAGCTGTTTTATAGCTAGTTTGGCCTGCCTTAGCCTACTACTGAAAGCATCTCATCTTTCTTGGTGAAGTTCAAGGGAGTTGTCTTCTTGCTTTAACAGGCTCCGGAATCTATAATCCCATTCCTGAATTTCCATGTGATTATGCCTTTTCTTAATTTCACATGTAAATCCAAGTTTTACAGAAATTGCTGGATTTATTACTTGCATTTGTCATTCTGGGATCCAAACATTTAGTGCTTTCTTAATGATTTGCTACTGTACAAAGCAAGTAATCTAAATTCAGAGGAGAGATTCCTTTAAAAAGATTGGGTTTATATCCTCAATCCTGTTTGCATAGGAGCCAAAGGGTGACCTGAGGTCTCAAGGTCCATCAGATGAACCATCCTTTCTCCAGATTTGTAGAAGGGGCATACTTAGATACTGCTTTGTTCTCACAGAGCACCCCCAAGTCAAGACAGAAGTCCTTTGACTGTTGTGCAGGTTATGTAAGGAAGTCAATTCATCTATGTAATTTCAATCAGTAGGGAGAGAAACAGAAACTTGTGACTTTTGCCTTGTTTGAGATTTTTGACATTTGATTCTGTTTTCTGCAGCAGGAAGGATGCAATTATTCTGGATGTTTATTGAAGTGGGGAAAAATGCATCCCCACTTCCAGAATCCTCTCCAATGATCAATTATTCTAAAGTGTTGAAGTTTTTATCAAACCTCGCCTTTTATGTGATGTCTTTTGAAGTTGGTAGACTTTCTGATTACTTAGAGTCTGTTGATGCAGTACAGCAGATTATTAAAGATGAAATATTTTTAGCGTGCCACAGATTCTAAATCCTTGCACTCACCAAGCTAAGAAGTAAAAGGTGAGTATAAGCTATAGAATAATCAGAGGTAAACATAAAAAAATCATCTCTTTGATTTGGCATTGTCTTTTACAGGACTTCATACACATATGGATACAAAAGCAAGAATCCCAAATAATGGTACAAAAAGGTTCTGTGCAGAATTAACTGCCGTGGCTTGCTTATGTATCGTTTGGAGTAAGGTGACTCAGCTTTGTTTTTCTGCAGCACTGCCAAATCAAGCCTTAGAAGGCTTGGTAACTCAGTTTCTGTTTACTTTTTATCTTATAAAAGATAAACATGATAAGCCATGAGATTCAGAGTTTTAAGTTCTTGTATTTACTGTTGCTTTTACTTAGTATTTGTTAACATATTTACTACCATAGCTGTGTTTTAGCCATTGGACTACTCCCTGTTTCTATCAGACACCAGATTTTCCACTCCTAGCAAGAAATTCTGATCTATACGATCAAACTCACGCAAGCTGTGAATGCCTATTTAACTAAGGTTTACAAACTGGAAACTGATATTTAGAAATCCCAGTTTAGAAATTTAGAAAGTTTCAAGACAGCCTAAACACTGCTCAGTCCTCCAGTCTACTGAAAAGTGCACTTTGGACTTGTGAGTAGGCCTTCTCACACAGAAACCATGTGCTGAATCCACTGAGACAGAGGATCTGCTCTAGTATTCAGTGAGGCATAAGGCTGTCTTAGACCACCAGAAAAAAGAAGGGACATAGTAGTCCTCTATTGCTACATGCATTTACATGCTACGTGTCTGTTGGCCTCAGGAGGTGTGCTGTGCTCGAAGGCAGGGCTCGAGCAGGAAGCAGTTGCCTAATGATACCAATTCCACCGTCTGGTGTGAGGCTTCTGAGCAAGTACAGATCTTTGAGACTCAACAGACCCACATTTGGCTGGCACCTGGCAAAAGGAAATATATATTATTATATGTGGAAATAAGTGGAAGTGAATATTTACATTCTTGTTGATCTATTTTCCCTTAGCTTCAGTGGTTAAAATTTCTGAAATGTTGGATTTAAAAATTGCAACCTATGCAAAAGCCCAAAATTTGTTTTTCCACAACACATCAGAAGGGTAAAACTAACCTGTCTCATGATGGTCTAGCCCAACTCACATCCCCTATTAGTGGGTGAACAATCCAGTGCTTGGTGAATTTGTCTTTTAAAGACCTGGCTTCTCTTAAATTCATGCAAGAAGGAAGCATCTTTCAAAAATTGTTTAATTCTTAAAACTGGATAATGAGAAATGGAGCTGTATGAAACTAAAAAGATAGTCTGTTTTTTTGTCATTTGTCAAACATTTCAGATACTATTGCCATACTCTGATAGGTTCAAAAGTTGAGAGGAACAGTCTCTAAAGTGAGAAGAAGGTCTGCCAGTCCAATCAGTATTCTTAAATATTTGGTTGGCACTCAATACTAAGTGATAGGAACCATATGAGGACCTAAACACATAGACATCACTTTTGGCTAAGACCAGACTCACTTCCATTCTTAAATTTCTGTTTCTCTTAGATACAAAATGGTGAGTTGAGGGGAAAAAGTGTTGGCTCAATTGTGTAGCAAGATGGGATACTTGGAACTTTCAATATCCTGGCACATAATTCTTTGGAATATGTCCAAAGTACTCGTGTTTTATTCCAGCTGGCATGTAGCATACTCCTGCCACAGTCAAGACCTGAAAAGGTTTACTCAGTAAGTGTATAAAGTTTTCTTGCATCAGACACAGGGTCACTTTTTGTTTAGCTCTTAGGACAGTACTACTGTCTTCCAAAATTATTTTATTTATCCATTTTTTTTCCTTTTGACTTGATTCTCATCCAGAATTTTCAGTCCTTAAGAAGAATAATAAGCCTTGAGGTTGCGTGTGTCCACATTGTAATAATTTTTGAGACTTTTTATACATTATTGTGTAAGGGAGAACAGAGGATGGTCCGAGTGAGACACAATGGAAAACTACTAGTTGAACCAAACCCAGTATACATGCCGAGAAAAAGGACCTCAGTTCTGTTGCTGCAAAGACTATGTGTGTATCCATGAGATCTTCAAAGAAGAAGGTAACAGGAAAGGAGTACAACAATGTAGTCAGGTATCAGACAGCTGCTGCTAGCAAAGCTGGATCATGAGTCTGGTGAGGCTCGCTGCATGCACTGGCCACGCGTGCAGCAATGCTAGCCTGTACTTTTCCACTCAATCCAGTGCAGGATACAGGGGGGGTGTCTCGGGCTGGAGGGAGGGAGAGACGTGAGCGCACTTTGAAGATAAACAGGGGATGCCCTGAAGTGCTGTGCCTGCCTCCCTCTGCCGTACCGATGTGTCTCCTCGTTATCCTGCTGCTCGGCAGTGCTACTACGGTCTACTGGGTTGGTAAGACTCTTTCAAGTAACTTTTGGGGCATTTGGGATCCACTTTGCAAGGCTTCACAATAAAGCTTAGTTCACTGGTTTTTTTCTCTGTAGCAAGGTTTCACAATAAAGCAGAGTTAACCTTTTTTTTTAATTTGTGTGGGCTCCAGTTTGTACATTGGAATCTCTCCAAAAAAGAACCTGTTACAATTATCTTTGGTTGAGATGAGGTAACACATCGAGAAAAAAATCAAGATTGATCACAGGTATAAATTTTAATCTACACTAAAATTGAATTCATACAACCGCAATGACTAAGCTATAATCTTTAAAAACTCTATTGAATAAAAGCATATACTTTAAATCAAAATTATTGGCAATCTATGAATATGTTATATCAAATATAGAATAACATACAGAACAGTCCTTTGACAATGAGGAGCAGGTCATTGCCCTTCTCTGCAGGACCTGAAATCATACTAATATCTCCTCCTTATGACCTTATGAATCTTGGTTTTTTTTCTGCCCAATGTCACGTCTTCCTTCCCCGATTCCTTAGGATATTTCCATATGAGGCAAAAAAGTGTTAATCTGAATTTAGTCAGGAAGACTTTATGGTCTTCAACATCTTGAGTGAGTTCTCTGAACACTCGTAGCCAAAATATGCAACAGCTCACCATGTCTAGCAATGTTTTAAATCCTAATGGTCCTGCATTGCTCTTTGATAGGCAGACACAATGGCATACCTTCTTGAGTGGTTCTCCAGCAGATGGTAGCTCCTATTTGTTATTTTCGTGGGACACAGCCCTGTCCTTAGTATTTCCTTTCGGTTAGCCCGTAGCTCTTCTGGGAGCATGGTTATATGTTTTTTCTCTGTGAAACACAGAAGAATCCCCCTGCAATTCACAGTGACTTCTGGTCTCCCTTCCACAGAGATATCTTGTATTTAATGTCACAATGCTCAAACTTTTGTTGCTTCACATTTTTCTCAGGAGTTAGACATATGTTTAGCAGCATTATTGGGTAGGTCTATTCTGTCGCAAGGGAGAAAGATAGAAGCTGAGGAGAAGCAACAATTATCAGAATAGTTTTCTGACCTGTGCTCTGTCTCACTACCCATATCGAAGGGTACTCAGATGAAAACAGATCAGGAATGTCTTTGGAATCTGTCTTGATGGAGCAAAGTTGCCTTAAAGTCCGTAGAGGTGAAACCCCATTAAGGCATTAAAATATATCAGATAAGCTGTTGACTGTCATGTACATGCAAGTTTCAGGTCTGCTGTTAGATTATCAGAAGGGCTTCAGAAAACAGCTGTTGTTGCACGTTTGTCTGACTTCCCAATGTTAAAGTTGATTGGACACTCCACTGTTGGACATATCTGGAAATTTCTGACTTGATGTTGTAGTCCTCAAGCTTTCTTCCATTTCAAGCCACAGAATCTCTCATGGATAAATTTGTGGGTGAAACAAACAGTAAACTTTATGCCCTGAAGATACAGGCCAAGTGTACTGCAGGTGGGGAATTGGTGATGCACTGTACGTACAATATAGTCAACATTTCTCAGTCAACCTGTTACAAGCATTTACTTCATTTTTCTACATCATGCACATGTTAAAGATCCTCAGTAACGTGCCAGTATAGACAGAAACACTAGGGCTGCCCGTTTTTGGTCTCCTCCTTTTTTAGACACGAGCTGTAGACTGGCTGCAAATCAGAGAAAATGTTCTGTTTCTGGTAGCTCGTTCCCATCTGCCATCTTGTTTCAGGTTTCATTAATTCTTTCCCACAATAATTATTGTTGTGTGCTATTAATGATTGTAATATTGTCACTTAGATTATACTTGCAGTCTGGTACGGATGTTCACATACTACTGCTCTCTTAGCATTAATAGCAAATATTAAATAATCTTATCTCCCTTGTTCTCTTTTTGGCAGGACTGCAGAGCTTGTACAATCCGTATAACATTGTTGGCCTGTTCTTCTATAAGAGATGTATCAGTCACAGTGTTATGGTACCTAATTTGGTTGATGTTTTGGGCAAGCCCAACAATGCTCCAGCAAGGCACAACAGTCACAAGATGTGAGTTGCATCACTGGGAGGGACAGACCCATAATCTCCAGGAGTCTAGCGACAGATGAGCTGCCAAAGGAGTTCTTCCAACTGCAGTTTGT
The DNA here is from genome assembly GCF_964199755.1 of Larus michahellis. Taxonomy (NCBI): domain Eukaryota; kingdom Metazoa; phylum Chordata; class Aves; order Charadriiformes; family Laridae; genus Larus; species Larus michahellis. Next base: position 68,443,056 of record NC_133930.1, read on the forward strand.
GCCTGTCCAGACAGGGGTGGCATAACAAATTGTATGTACTGTTGTGCCGGTGGACACTACATACCACTGATCTTTGAAACCTATGGAAATCAGTCTTTTCTGTTAAAACTGTCTGAACACTTAGAATAATTATATTTGTTATCTAGAGAGAAAATCCAGGACTGAGAATCACACATGCGTAATGATAAAAGCATTTATTTGCAGAGAAGCCTCCACCTCTTAGAAATATTTTTCTTAACCAGACAGGACTTGAACAGAGATCTCATCTTTTACACACTCAATTGCCCTAGCTGTTAAGTTACACACAAATGATTTAAGCAAGTGTATTTAACCCATACCCAAGATTTAAAGACACAAAAACTAATAAAACTGAGTTAACAGGTAAAGTAAATGTTATTTTGTGAACATGTTACATGTAGCGTATGTGCATTGAGCAGAGTGATGGGTATTACGAAAAGACAGAAGTGAAGATACAGTTTAATTACTAGTGGTTCTCAACCTTTCTAAAGACATTCTTGTTTTCAACAAGTGCAAGAATATATAGTTCTTCCTAAGATGGTGCATTTATCTTTTTAGACATATCCTTGGTTTTTGCCCTCTGACAGCTCTTTAACAGGTTAGGCTGGTGCCTGAGGTTTTTTTTTCAATTCTTGCCAGGAAAAGAAGATAGAATTTGGCTACTGTGGGGAGAGCCAGTAAGCACATCAAGTTGCAGGTTAAAAAGCTGGCTTAGTTGACCTCCGTGGCCATGGATAAAGTGGCAGTAAGTGCCAGCAGCCAGGGAGTGTGCTTACAACCCAGATGAGAAGATCTGGAGGCACGTACTGTATCCTCATTCTGTGTTTCTGCAAACAGCAGCTGGAAGGTTGCAGGTGCACCCTGGGGGCCTCCCGTGAAGATCTGTCAGGATACTGTGGCACTTTGGGGCTTGAAGGAGGAGAATTTGCCACAGGCTCTGATGTGAGTGCTGAGGAGGGCAGGGGAAAAGACGCTATTATGAGCTCCGATAGAGTTGCTTTGTGAAAGCAAGTACTGCCATTTCTGGGGCTGCAAGTGGCTGTGGTTCACTTTAAAGTAAGAGGAGAGACCAAATCCCTCTTTCCTGTCACTAATGTCCTCCATTCACTACCACACTGATTTTGGACAAGGAATTCTCCCTGTGCTGTTTATATCACACAAAATTAGACCCATTTCAGCTAGGGATTTGAGAACATAACTGCTGTAAACTCTTTAGAAACCCAGCACAAGGATCATTCACATTCACTCAAGAAATTGAAAGACCTGGCTTCCAACACCTGCCCCAGAAGGACAGGTTGGGTTTAAGTATCCTCAGGCAGAGAGACAGTTTGAATGAAAGAGGCTTCTCATATCTCTGCGTGAATGAAAGTGGGATAAGCATCTTGCTTGTATGCCTTTCTTCGAAAAGAGTTCAGATTTTGAATTCCTGTTTGAGAGAAGTGTAGGCTGGAGCAAATCGCTGAATTAATAGAGAGAAGTACAGATGAAGACTAAACGCCTCCCAATTTAGCAAATGAACTGTTGAGTACCAGCCTCACAAATGCTTCCCTGTGCCTAAATATTGAATAGGGATTTTGAACACCGAACCCAAACCAGTGGTTTCTATGGCAGAGTTAGGAGCCTTCCATTAATTTTTTGCCATGCTGAGGTTAAATTGTTTTTGCAGACCTCCTGAACTTCCAATTGATACTTAAACAAGCTTTTGTTTAGATAAAACCTTGCTTTTTATGTCTAGAATCTTGATTGCAGACAGCTATATCACCAAACACTGTACTTACAGAAGTGAAATATTTACTAAGCAGATTTAAACAGATTATCTCAAATATGAGGTTAAATTAAAAATGTGTTAAAAAAATAATACTGCAAGCATTAGTAAGTTTTTACATTAATACTTGTAATACAGTAATACAATAGCTGTGTCATGCCATAAATACAAATTGAAGAAATATTTTTAATTCTTGAATTAACAAGGCAAGATCTTTTACATTTGAAAGTCACAGGTTATCTACTTCCTTAAGTTAAAGTATTTTAAGCAGTATTATGTAAAATATTTATGTTAGTTGAATTAAACTTCAAGAAACTGAATGTATTCTTTGTAAACACATATTACTAGCACATATATTTCAATAAACAAGGAATGCATCCTCTTGTCACAAAACAGTGAGTTCCAACAACTCCAGCTTTCCTAAATCACACTTACAATGATTGAAGCCATCTAATTTGCACAAAAGAGCAGTGGAAAATTAATTTAAGAACACATTTGGTTTCACATATGTTTGCAATAAAACTGTTGTTTTAAATGACTTAATTAGAACAGTTTGTCGTACTTACTGGAAACTAGCATAATGGCATTATTGCGACCACAAAAGTCAGAGAGGGAGTGAAAGGACTGGGAGCAGAAGGAAGAGAGCAAGTGTTTTAAAATTCCCGAAGAGTTTAACAGTTCCAGAAAACAACCAGCCCCCAACTCCAGTCAAACATCCCTGTGTGTGAACACACATATGTGTCTTCTTAAGGGTAGAACTGAGATTTGTTTTCTGCAATGTATTTCATCCTCACTAAATCTGGTTTAAGCTATGCTATGTATCTCACAGCGGCATCACACAGAACAAAAGGAAAACATACCGCCACGGCCTTGGCTTTTCCGTCACGGGATTTTCCACTCGGAGCTTTAGTTACCAACAGCGTTCCCCAGAATTCCTTCCAAGACTATGGAAGGACGGTTGGTGGAAACACCACAGCATAACAACCATCAGTAGTGATGCTCAGCAAAAGTAACTGGAATTCAAATGAAAGTCATTTACTGTGACAACTTCTGATGTCCCCAGAGCAGGTTTCTCCTTTCAGCCCTGTTTGAATCCAAGCTCTGACCTGCAGGCACTCTGCACTCAGGTTCCTCACTAGCCAGCAGCTCACCTGCTGCTTTTAAAAACTTGCCAGACATAATTTTCTTTCCCCTCTCGCTTCATCTCTCAGAAATGCTTCATCTCATAAGTTCCTGTTTCATATAACTTCCCATAGTATCAGCATTGATCTGGCCACACCGCAGAGCCCAGCTTCTTTAGACAGACCCACTTAGATGTACACCTTCCATTATAGCTTTCCCTCCTCTTTTAGACTAACTCTAGAATATGAATATTATTTGACTCAACTTATGAACAAGTAAAATGCGTTCATATTTACCTTGCTCTCACACAGACTGAAGGGATACATTTCACTAGCTAGTTTTTCAGTAGTCACAGCTCCCACCTTCCCAGACCACTATTACTGGCTCTTGTCAAGACTGATCTCTTCAAACATGCTGTCACATCAGTGGCATCACATATTGGTGTTTGTCAATATTCAAATTTGTCAATTGTCAAATATTCATGTTTGTTTTCACAGTGCATTGTGTTCCTCAGAAATATAATACTATGAGCACAATATGGAAGTTTAATCACACTGATGAACAGGCATCCAAATAATGGATGTACCTCAAGGCCTTTTAAACATCAAGGGATAATACACGGTTACATGTGTTACTGGGCCAGTTTTAAAAGATATTTAGATATTCAAAAAACAAATCGATGACTCAAGAAATACTCGTATACATTGAGAAAAAGAATTAACATTGCAGGAAATGAAAGTTAGAGATGTCAGTATCTTTTAGAATCTCAGTAAGTACTTGAATGCTAGAGATGAATGAAAAACGGAAATTTCTTCCCATTGGAAGTTTCGTTATAAAGAAATACCCCACAACTCAAGAGAATTCAAACCCATTAATTTCTTTGTTGTTTTCTTGAATTCATCCTTTAGTACCAGAAATCAAAAGCAGATTCTGTCCCTTTTTCCCATTCCAATTTTAGTATCTTTGAAGTAGGTTCATAATCTGTTTGTCTTAAGACCTCTTCAGTGTCACACCAGTTAGTCAGGTAGGCAGATTGAGAGCTGGGAGAAAGCAAAGACTTGCTTATCACAAAGAATAAAATTCTCAATGCTTCCCTACTAGACATATTTTCTCTCCTTCCGCTGTAAATGGAAATAAAAAAAGAAAGAGTGAAACCTTTCTTGGGACAGGCTACAAATTGACAGAAAATTCACATTCAAATACAAGTTGCTTCCCTTATGCCTCAATAGTGGAAATTTAATGTTTTGGGACTTCATACAGCTTAACATTACCCCCTAACTTTAGGTTTTGCAGTTTTCCTGTATCTTACAAATGCTTATTGTAATCCCTGTTTTGATTTTTTTTTCTCTAAGTGTAATACAAAATAACATACGAAAGTCAACAATCTCGAGCCACACATATCATTATGATTAATAAAATCCACACACTTGAAATGAAATAGAAAAAAAAAATCAAATTAGGAAAAGAATATCAACAGCCAATATCAACATCTGTCTCCCTCCCCTCCTTTTTTATCAGAAACTGAAGCTTTTGTGATCCTGTCTGCCATAGATACTGACTGAAAAAATGGGAAGGTTTTTTGCATAGTCCCCAGAATCAGCACTGAGTTTGAATCACAGACGGAGTGAAATAGAGCGCTCTTGTCTCTGTCTTAGTTACATATGTCTTTGCTCAAACAGAAATTACAGTTACTGAGTCTGTAGTATGGCTTTTTTCCCATCAGCACAGTCTTTAGAATTAAACACTCCTGTGCTGAGGAGAGACTGTTGTACTGTTCCTTCCTTTCTTCTCCCCTTTAGTCTAAATTCCATTAAAAAAATCTTTCTGAAGCTAGAAGGTTACTTTGATTTTTATAGCCTCTAGAGAGAGAAGGAATTATATTAGAATTTAAGCAATGGAGAGCACTGGCAAGATTAAATCTAATCTAAAAGGAAGAGGCTCAGGAGAAAAATACTTACAATGTAAAAAAAAACAAAACAAAACCCCAAACCATCCATCACCAACAATTTTCAGGATAAAGTTTGAATTCTTGCATTCTCAAAAGCAGCCGTGCTTCCAAGAGACTGCCCATTTTTTGTCTTTAAGGAATCTCTGTGACTCCAAATGAAGTATTCGTTTCTCTGTTTCTGCTTTGGAGTAGAAAACACACGACTTCTGTTCAATTGCTGGGTATGAAAAAGGCAAACAGCAGCAGTCTGTTAGGGAAGAGATGATGTCAAATGGAAATCAGTGGTCATTTATTCTTGAGCCTGAGCACTAGGGAATTTATAGAATGGGGAAGAAAAATAAGGTTGTTTATTTGTCAACAGGTTGTATAATCTGTCTGCCTTTGTTATTTTTCTTAACACATCTACCCGTGTTGCTGCAAGTGTTTCAAGCAGTGGGGTTGGGTAAAGAGATTAACTTTTCTGAGAAAGTATTTATACTCAGCTTAATGTGCGTTTCAAACTTGTGAATCTTTGGCAAGACACTAATGATTACTCAGCAAGTAGTCTGGTAGAATTAGTGAATAATTACACTAATACAGATTGTTCGTACAGTTGGAGAATAAACTGTCTATTTTATTGCCCCAGAATCATATGCACATATTGACTAGGCTGGGAAAATTTTAATCTTTCCAAGTCTGATACTTTTTACTTGATGCTGACCTAAAAGACAGTATATTAGCATGCTGTCTTTGCACATAAGCTAGGTAAGCTTCAGCAGTGCAATAAATGCCATGACCATGAAATAGAGAGGAGGCTTCACTGATCTGAAGGATGTTGGTCCTTTCTCCTTGTGTAATATGCTGTCTTTGATATTCACGGTTGTTAAAAAGAGATGAAAACATGACGTGGTACTAACACTCCAGTGTGAGTACACTCCAGCGTTAGTAACACTCCAGCCTAGCCAAATAATAAACTAATATCAATAAAAAGAAACTTTTCTAATTTTGACAGACATGTCACATGGAAATGCTCAAAGCTGTGGATAGATTCTATCCATCTCAAATATAAAAGAATATTTTAAAGTTATTATGTAATAACATGTTGACCCTGTTCTTTTACTATTGCATGCTATTAGACAGACTGAAATAGACATTGAAATATACATGGAAATATACTAGGAAATGCATCTTAATGCAGAATAATAATATTTAAATTGGAAAAAATCTGTGGGGGACTTTCATTTATAGTGTTTTGGGTGGGGGTTTTTTGGCCAAAAAAAAAGTTTTGAAGTGTGGAAATTGCAGAGATAGGCCATGGGACTGGATTTTTATCTCTCTTCAAAATGGCCTCTGAATTAGCTTTTTTTTAATTTTTTTTTTCTTCCTGTAGAATACTTGAATATACCATTGGCTTTTAGCCAGGAAGCTCTGATCCTCTAGGAAAGTATCTAGACACCTGTTGCTGAAATGGATGGTAAGCTGCAAGTCACTTCTGACTGAGCATGGGAACAGGACAAGCGCAATTCATTATGATCATCTGTGGTGAGCTAAAAACCAACTTAGCATCTTAGTAAAATAATACACAAGGCACCAAATTAATCTTAGGTCAATAAATATTCTGCAGAGGAATTACAACCTTACAGTAGTGGTAGTAGACTACTTCTTGCTTGTGTATAGTTTTTGTTAACTATTTTGTTTCCAGACAGAACAAGAAAAAAAAAAACACGGAGAGGGAGTTCTAGAATAAAGATATTTTTGACAGACAGCTGCAGCTACCCATAATGAAATCTTCTGTATACACTGGAGAGAGATAAATCTGTTTGGAGCAGAGTGAAATTCAAAACATTTTTTCTAAGCTTACAGACATGATTGACTTCTTTCCACATATTAACAGAAAGCAGAAAAAAGCTGTAAAAGTAAACCAGATTTTGTTTTCTTATGTAAGAATATGAAAAAACTGCTTTCTAGACAACGTCAAATCAAGCAATATTTTACAGGAAATTGTACTTTTCCACATATAATGATCCAGACTCCACTGCCACCAAGACTATTGAAACTTTACATTTAAACATGATAAAAATGGTAATTAGGCTATCATACAGTGATTTTTTTTAATAATATACACAGAAGTAACCACTCTCCTCCAGACTGAAACTGAAGAGAACTTCACCTCTGATTCTTCATTTAGCTTGTGTTTTCTGCCTTCCTGGTTGGGAAATTTTAGCCTTCACAGCCCACAGCATGGAAAGTGCTATGGAAATATGAAATATTACAGCTCTGCAATGTTTAAAAAAAGATTTATCAGGGTTATGAATCAGATCCAGCACCTGTTTTCATCATTGGTGATATATTTCAGTTATATGATTGAGTTATTGCAAGCAGCACCATGTCGCATACAAATGTTTCTTTGACGGATTGGATAAAACTAACAGACAGTTACAGGGTAAAGATGTTATCCCAACCAATAGGCTGATGAAGGTTTTATGTAAAGTGCAATACTCTATTAGAGAAAGCATCTGGCACTGTCTTCCAGAAAACACCAGAAGATCTCCTGTGAAAGATTTTTTTCTGGTGAAAAATGATGGCTTAATTGAAAATAGTAAGTTTGACAGGGAAAATGCTGGATCACATTTTGGAAAAAAAAAAGCCATGTTATGACTATTTTCCTAATATTACATGAAGCCACTATCGAATGGTTAGTAATTGACTATCTAGGGCAGATGAGTCCCCTGACTTGCCCTAAAATATGTGATTTTAGGGGTAGTCACATCATCCATGAGAGCGAACTGATGAGAAAGACATTATGCAAAGCATTGTGGTAGTTTCCCTCAGGTCAGACATGCAATTTGTCTTCACATGGCAGCGAAGATTTTTCGAAGAAAAGCAAAGACATAGTATCTCAGCTGTTAGTGACAAATAGTTCCAGTTCAACCGCAGAGATATGAGTCAGGACTGAGAACGCACTGTGCTATGTCCTGTGGGTGAAAACATGTAGCGACATTGTCAAAGTTCTCACACTCCCAGACACAGTAGAGAAATCTTTCACCACAAAGACGGATTGCTCAGGATCCCTATTTGTAAAGTATTCTGAACATATTCTGCCTTAATTTCAGTGTTTCTGTGCAAATGTTGTACTTACAACAGCACAGTGGGTATTCCTTCCAGACACAACAGATCTGAACACAAGAAATCAGGGAATCAAAGACATAGAGAGCCAGCTGTACTTATATCAGTTAGCAATAGAGTTACAGTGGTTTACTTACTTTAGCATGTAATATTTGACGGAACTAATTTGTCTCATTTAACCCCTGGCAGAAGTCACAGGAATCCATGTCACAGGAAATCCACTTTATTGTCAACTGCTGTATCAAGCAGGCATCTAAACAGTTGTAATCTAGGCAGTTTAGCTCCATCCCTTCACAGATCAGGTTCAACCTGGCAGGACTCAATATGCTGCAAGTGTACACTCCAGGCACCTGCTTTGTGCTAGCTTATAGTACAGCTGCACTGGAGCAAGCCTCGGGGCCAGAAAGCTGATTTTTCCTTTCCCACATTTGAAGTCAGATTTCGAGTAAGCCTGCAGTTCTGTGAACCCTACACAAAAACAGAGTCAGAGATTTACAGCACAGACCGTGTGAGTGCTCATAACCTACTGCGCTTACCCCATGTTATTAATGTCCCTTCCAGGCTGCAAAGGAGAAATAAGTGCACAATGCAGAATTCCGGTCCAGGGCACAGACCTGCGCTGCTGGTCCCTGCCCTGTGAGCTTGAGCTGCATCTTGGGAGCCTGTGTTTCTAGGACATTCACTGAACGTGAAGTCCCTTTTTCATGACATGACACAACCTGCTATGCTTTTCAAAATGTATGTAAACCTTGGCTTAGCCTTGGCATTGAGCACAGGAATACAACCAAAAAAACTGACAAAACCAGAAAAAGTTTTGAAGTATTTTGAGACTTATGTGTGCCTTCTACTCCTAGTACAAAAGTCTTTTAAATCACTCTGTGAGAAGCAAGAAAGATTTTTCTGTCAGTTAAACATAATTCTTCTGCCCTGCATATCAAATGATCACCACTTAAAGTGACGTGTTTGAGGGATTTAAGACGATATAGATTGCTTATCAATCAGATTACTTTATAGACTAGATTTTTTTTTTATTTTATCACACTATCCAGATTATGAAAACATAAAAACTGTGCTTATTTAATAGTTGCTCTAAAAAAAGAAGATCTCTTAAGTAAAACATGATTCAGTGCATGAAACTATATGGAATTAATTGTCTTTTTAAATCAGGAGATGACAGACTTGGTGAATGTCTATTCTGGGGATAATGCAACGTATCTTGCAGTTTGGTAGACTTGCATAAGATACAGCTATAACATTATTTGTTTGGAAAAAGTCCGAGTACATTTGAAGGGATTGCAATCCTTGCATATCAAAGCTTTTATTTGCCTTTCTGGAGGATGTTTACAGGGGAAGAAAAGAGAAATAGTTTCCCGTGTAAGTCAAACAGAAGTGAATGTGCAGATATGAAGTGGCAGTTTGTCTTTAGTCATAGTAAGAAAAAGTTGAAATTGAAAAGCTTGGTGCTCTGCATAGAATTACACATAACATGTTAACTAGCTTCTTCCTTTCATAATCCAAAAGTCGTTCAGCTGCAATGACATTTGGCAGGTAAACATACTCGTGTTTGGTTTCCATAAAAATGTCTCGAATTCACTGAGTTTTTCCAAAATGCATTATAATATCTCTCAGACACATGTGGTCTAAAAGGTGCATGTGAAAGCTACATACATCAGTATCATTAGTCATGGGAGTCATTAAACAAACAAACGCACAAACAAATCAACTTCTGGGATTTGACTGTGAACCATTTAGGAGTAAACGATCATTTCAATCATATTAGGAGAGTGTTCAGAATATACTGGGATAGTTATACTGGAAAAACTTGAAAACTGAGAACACGTGAAAATTAAATCTGGAAAACACAAACTGGTAGAGGGCATAGTTTCTGAATAGCAAGGTATTCAGAATTGGAGTAATATCCTTAAGAAAGCTTAATTAACTGCCTGAACGTATAACATTTCTAGAGCATACTCTGTAGGCACAAAACTAAATTATGCAAACTGTTTTAACAGATTACTTAATCCAAAGGGGAAGAAGAAGTCACACGGCACAAGCTGCAGCACAACTTTAGCTGTGCCAGAAGTCCTCACACATGTGAGGATTACATTTAGTAATCAGCAATCAGTAATTTAATAATTAGTAATAATTACTTACTGAATTTACATTTAGGAAGTCCAGTATTGTCAGATCACATGATGAAAAGGAGATTTTTGTTACAGACTGCTTTAGGCAGGCTGCTTGTTTATATGCAAGTATCTAACAATAATTGGCCAATAAATAGGAACTAGAAATACATATTTTCATTCCCTGATTGGGCAGGATCAGCAAAATGTCTTGCTCTGTACTGAGAAAGGTTCCTACTGCCCCTCAGCTGTGAAAGGATTTGCCAGGAATTGTCCACAGTCCTCTCTGGTGCAATCTTCAGGTACCACAACCAAACACTGACCAAAGACAAGTCCACTAATATCTAGTTCAGACGTTTGAGAAGATTTTTTTCAAATAATAAAAATTCTATTGCTTCGGTTTTAATGTTGCAGATTGTTTTCCTTGGCATCCCCATTAGCCAATTGACTGTACTGATCAAACAATCCTGATTTTAAATACATCCAATTGCTTTATCCTGTTATTTGTGAAAGAAAACAACATTAAGAAATCTACCGTTTCTTTGTCTCTTCTGCTGGATTTTCCATAGCTATTTTACTAGTCAATTTTTACTTTCCTGCCTATTTTAGTTTCCTTCTGCTCACTGCAAATATGCTTTACTTTACTCAAAGAAATCTTTATAGTTGGTTGAAATATCCCTGGTAATTCTACACTCACTGCTTCCTTTTGACTTTTTTATAACTCCCTATGCTTTCCCTTTCCAGATTGTTTGTGTTACTTAAAAGCCGCCTGCTTATTGCTTATACTAACTTTTTATATCCTCTAACCACATTGGCCTCTGTTTCCCCATTTCCTGTTTAAATTTGAAAAGAATTAATTTCTACTATAACCTCTACAAAAGTATTTCTGTATTTTCCAGTGTTCTGGTGGTAACTTCACAGACATTAAAGAATTTAACAGTTAGTGTTCTTGGCATGAAAAAAATCTCCCCCCACCCTCCCCCCCAAGTATATATTCACTGTAATAAATCTATAAATCTTATGTTTATATGTCTTGATCATTCTGGTCACAACATCTAGTAGATGCTCTTGGAACTCAAAATCAATAAATAATTTTAGATTATTAATTGGGATTGGAAGAATACAAAACTGGTATCATTTGGGAAATTGGACAATGTATCTAAATAAACAACCCCAAATAATGTTTTTACTTCCTTTGGTAACAATGAAATTATCACAATAATAGACACTTTTCAGTTGTCCTCAACTCTAAGAATTTCAATAGATTCACTATCATTATTCCAACTTTTAAAATGTGGGGTTTTGTTTGCACTATTTTTCTTAACCTGCTATTTGTCCATGTGTATCTAAAGTTAAATGTTACTTAAAGAAATTACAAGAGGAAAATATTCAAGGGGCCTCTGCATGCTGGCAATCTGCCAAGACCATGTGGATTATATATGCTTGCTGTGAGTCCCGGCTGTGGAGTCAGTGGTGGTCTTTGACTCTCTGAGGCAGCCAATTACCAGTGACCGCTCACTAGGTCCACATATATGGAGTCAGAACGTTGTCTTAGCTTTTAGCTTAGTAAAACCTTTTTGACACCTATTTTACCGGTGTCAGGCTTAAACCCTCAAGTGTGGAAGATGCTATATTTTAAGGATCAAAAGAGACATGAGTTTAGTTTCCTGATGAAATTGTCACACATTCTGTATCTTATTGTTTAAAAAGAAAACCTATGCCAGTATTCTCATTACTGTTATGTTACTCTTACCTCTCTGTTCTTTGCATGGATGTGTGTTGTGAAAGCAGTTTTTAGATTGATCTTAATTTATTGGGGGATTCAGGGGCCTTTTGGGTGCTGTAGTTCACATGTTACTGGTTTCTGACATTCATTTAACATAAGTAATAGGTTTCATTTTAAATTAAAATTTGAGTCATCATTGTTGGGATATTTTAAAACTCCAGTAAATTATTTAGACAGAAGATATGACCGCTGCAGAGCATCCTGAGTGTTTGTTTCAGTGAAACAAATTCACTTTGTTTCAGTGAATTTCACTTCAGTTCAGGGGCCAAAGAAAGGCCACTGCCCCCAGATTGCTATGCCATTATTGCCTTACACAGAGGGTTTGGGAAATTTAAATCTTCCAGTTCAGTTTATTGCTGGACAATTTGGGCAAATGCTTTTAGTAGTGCTGTGGAGCAGGCACCATCACCGTAAGACATCAGTGTATGTCGTACCACTCCTACAAAAAGCTGGAATTCCTCATGTTTCTGAAAGCTGAGCACAGGCACAGTTAATCCACAGCATTAGTTAAGAAAGAGGGAAAGATGAGCAAATATGTACAGCCACTTTTCCGCAGCCACTTTTCCACTTTTCAAAACTCAAAACCAGAAAACCAGAGACATAAATATGAGTCTTGACAAAAACACTCTGAGTACACCCTCCATGCATAAACACATTACTAATACTAGAAAATTAAAATCAGCCACTGTGAGATGACAACTCTGAGACATTCTGAGATGACATTCTGAAAGAAGCGGCTTTGATGGAAAAATAAATTTACATATATGATAAATATGCTACAGTGCCACATGGATGCCTTTGCATGATAAAGCCTCAATTATTATATTAATAAAGATGCATCTTTAACGAGTAGATGCTCCTATTCTGATCGCACAGTGGCAAAAAGTTTACTGCGTATCTTTGGTTTTCTTTATTTGAAACAACAGCTGCAGTAATTTCAATGGTTTTCTTTGGTTTGGAGCAATAGTGTCACAAAACCCAATTAATTATGTATTAAATTCTCCATGGTAAGCAAGAAGCACTTGTTCTGTGAATTTGGACAATAACTTAAACACATAACTATGCATAATGTTTATTGTGCATGTCGTGAACTGCTACTTGGATAAATCCAATTCTAGAAGCAAAACTTTACCCCTGTTTCTGAATGAAATGATTCAGATTAAAAAAGAGGATGAATTGGAACTCCAGCAATAGTTTGGTGCTTCTCCAGCCCTTCAGAGCTTTCAGTCTGTCCTTCCATTCCAAGAAATAACAAAACAAAGATGCTAGCTGTGAAAATTAAATGGATTATATTCTAGGCCAAGGCACTGTTTTAAAAACAAACAAAAAAATTCCACCTCTCCCTAGTAACCAAAAAAAAAAAAACCCGAAAGAAGTGCAAGCAGAGGCCATTGCAGAGAGAAGGTCAACAAACATCCTAAGATGAAAAGAGGAAAGCCAAGGAGGCAGGGTTGGAGACTGACAATCATCACATAACAATGGGGTCCTAATTAGAATCGTAGAATCATTTAGGTTGGAAAAGACCCTTGGGATCATTGAGTCCAACCATAAATCCAAACCTTCAGAGATAAAGTAATCTTGGGAGAAATACACATAATTCTGTATTCTCTCTAGAAATAATAGCATCTGCACGTATTTTGAGAACAGTACAGATGCCACAGATTCATCCCATCATAGCATCAGATTAGTGTCATTATCAGTGAGGCTGTGACACTGTAACATGTGGACCCTACTCCTGGCATACAGATTAACACTCTGTTGTGGAGTAACAACAGAGCATCAGTGGCAAAAACTTTTTTGTACCTAGTTGTCAACACCTAGCTGGAACACCTCTGAAACATCCTCTTTCAGGTAGCTTTGGCATGTATTCAGGGTAAAAGATGTCACCTGCTTGAAAAAGAAATCTCTCAGTCATTGAGTAAAAAGGCTTGTAAAACAGTATTCCTCAGAGGATGACTCTCCCACGTGGCAAAAAAACCTGAGGGTTGAAGAAAAGTTTTTAGTTAGGGGCAGCTTCCTTTTAATCAAAACTCATCTCCCTGTCTCATTAAACTTGTCAGTATTGAAGAGCTCAGCAATCCGCTTAGTTCTAAACAACCTCTAATTTTTCATTAAGGGAGCTGTCAGAAATGACCATAATCCTTAATTTGCGAAAATGTGCTTTAGTTCTCTCCAACTTATCCACATAGTCGGCCAGACTTCTGTTCTCCAAAATTACAGCAATAAAACATATCATTATGAACAGATACAAAATTCTCCAGGTCTGATGCATGAACATCTGCTGTTTGCAACCTAGCTGAAAGTCCTCTGCTCTCTGCTCAATGACAGTGAAGCTGTGCTGCCTGGGCCTCCTGTTATTGGTGTCCAAAACTAAGAGGGGCGTGTAGATGTGTGTGTTATTAGCAGCAGGGTTTAGATGAGATTAACTAAAACAAATGAATACCAAAAAAACCTCCAAATCCCACAACCCTCCCATTTTCCTCAAATAGTGCTTCCATTTCTTGTTATAGAGGAAGTTTATGAGATTTCACCCTGGAGTAAATTACCATGCTGTCACAAATATAATCTCAATATCTGGATGAGAACAAAAAAGAAAATGACAATTTATTTTTTATAAAAAGCTGCATATATCTTTGTCCCTCATGAAATAAGATATCACAAGCTAAAAAGAAAGAATCACCTACTATTATTTTTTGAACTGTTATGTAAATAGAACAGTTAACAGAGAAGAATAGGATAAAAATATTAAGAAGGCATCCAGATTAGTAAAAAGATGTTTCTGTGCACATGAAGAATTCTTTATAAATTGTATTTTTCAAAAGAACACAAGATTGCCTTCATATGGAATCAAATCAATGAACTGGAAATCTTTACCTTAAAAGATTTAACCTTTAATGAAGCCTGCTGTTCTGCGTTCTCTACTCAATGTGCTGGATGACCCCGCTCTTTAAATAGTCAGAGCGCTTACTAGGCAGTTCAGAAGGAAAGCCACGCAATCTTAATACAACGCACAACAGCCATGGTGTCAGTCTTATCCCATGCTAGGAATCTGGGAGAGGAAGAAGATAAAAAATAAAACCCATGAGTATCAGTTTATGCATATCAAAGGCCAGGCTTGGGTAGCTGTAAGGGAACTGTGCATTATTCTTAGAATAATCACCCAGAAAACTATTTGCTCTAGTAATTACTTTGTATTTTCAAAGCTCTTGAGAAGTAGAAGATTTGGCGCTTAGAAAACTGTGGAAACATTTCAAGAGTTCAAACTAGCATCAAAAGAAATGTGACCCCATTAGGATACTTTCCCTCTTTTCTGTCTTCAAAAAGGATAGATAAAAATGCTTATATAATCTCTTCCCTGTAACTCTGAACCCTGTACACATGTTATATCAGACCTAAGTAAATAAATCCCAGATTAAGGTAAGTCTTATAAGTATCAATCAGGTACTAAAGTTAGAGTAGATCCACCTAAGTATTCATCCAGTGAGTTTTATTCCAAGATGAAGTAAACCAGCCAGTGGTTAAATCTGCAGTGATGATGTTGTTGAATTACCATAGCTGGATATGATCAAATGCCAGTGATCAGAAAAGTCAAGGCTAGATATGGCATCCCGCAATTTCCATTTCAGAATGGATTTCCTTTAGGGTGAGACTCAGCAATTGCTAGGTTAATTGCATAAGACAGAGTAGGTTGTTTCTTTTCCTGTTAGCTTGTGAAGATTCTTAAACCAAATCTTAATTCAAGGCTATTTTGCAGATCCTTAGCCTTCACATTTCTAGATTCCTTACTGAAACAGTATCTTCCAGAAAGGAAATATAGGAGCTGGAATACTTTTCCAATCTTTGGGAATATTCTCAAAGACTGCATCTTTAAGGAGTTTTATGAGAATTTATTCTTAAGCTAACTGGTTAACTTCTGGGATAATCACAAGTCTGAAACGTATAAAACTTTCAAATTGCCTGTGTGCCAGACAAAAGGCTCATAGCTAAACAAAACCAGAAAGCTAAGTTCAAATCCCCATAAAATGGGTCAAGTTTACAGTGCTGTAATGCAAAGGATAATGAGTCCCATTTGAAAAAAAATCGTGACTAAATTGCTCACTTTCAAGACAATGTATATGAACTGAAGTGCTGTGGTGATGATAACAAAGTAATGGCCTGTACGGGATCCTGAAAGTGAGTTTTCAGGGGAAAGGGAAGGTTTATGACCAGCTTGCTGGTACTCCGCAATGATTTCATATTGGAAAAATCTCGGACATGATTGTTTAGCAAATTAGAAACACATGGATAGATAGGAATGTTGCTATCCCATTTTCCAGAGGACACATGCACCTCTAGTGCCAAGCAGGTATCCAGCCCTGCAGGGTCAAAATTGAACATAAACCAAAAATTCTAGGTTACCTTGATAAATGAGAGATAAATCACACAATCATCAGTAAATGTAGAAGATATAAGCAAAGGTTTCATTTGTCAGTTTTACATACACCTGGAAGAAGTAACTAGGTCTTTCCTTAACCATTCTCACCTGAAGTTGAGAATCTAACCCCTACCGCCCCCTCCCCGCACACATTTATACATGACAGAGTATAAATCTTAGTGTTCAGTAAAATAAGAATCATCTTATATTTCTAAAATAAGGATGCACAAACATCTCCTGAAACACTGGAAGAAAATACGTGACTTTGTCTAGGGTCTTGCTGTAGTCTGAGGTAAAAATGACTGGAAACTAGCACACAGAGCAAGGCTATTTTGTTTTGCACCATCACATTTTCAGACACTTGCCTCCAGGATGCATGGATTTCTTTTTAGAGCTCTTGTCTTTGACTTGCGGCACACATATTTTTAACTGCACTGCTCTACAAATACAGTTAGATTCGTTGTGCTACAATATAGTGCCAGAGTGGTGTAATTAAGTACATTCTTCCACTTGCAAATGCTTCAAAGTCAAGACAGAAGTATCAGTAATGTAACGTTCTTGGAACTGAATAATGGGGGAAAAGCCAAACAAGGCACCATATTACAGGGGCTGTGATTTTGAATTCATAAATATTCAGGTTTTCCTGGGCTCATTGTTTTTCCTCATCTGTATCAGTGTAACCTGTTAATTTGAAGTGGGACTTAATGTGCATAGTGAAATAGGAGAAGCTCATTTACATAAATAACAGTCAACTAAAGAGAAAGAATACATTATTTTCTCAAAACAGGGAATTATTAGAAAAAGAAAATGAATACATTTATTCCTAGAACAAGAAAATCTGCATTCTTACAAAAACAATCTTCAGAATATTCTTTCAAAGGACGCTGTTGTTACAAATATTGTTTGTATTTTGGTAGCACTGTGGAGGTTTCAACTGTTGTCTGGTAATTTTATGACTTTCATAATGTAGCATAGTGTTATGAGGGGTTAATTGAATGGCTTTTTGCTGTTAGCATTCCCAAAGGGTGCACTGGAGATGGGAGAAAGGAGAGGTGTGCTAGAAAGAGGGATGATAGGAACTGATACTATGAGCCAAGTGAAAGTGAGAACCCATGAAAGTCATAGTTGATGAAAATGGAAAGGGAAAATAGGAATTACAGATTTTGGGGCTCAAAAGTTAAGAAGCAGATAACACTAGCAAAATAGTCATAGATTACAGGGTGAAAACAGAAAGCTAAAAAATTACTTCTTGTAGCAGAATTCTGACTCATATAAGAAAAGACACAGAAAAAGATGCTGCAGAAACCGAAACAATATGATAAAAGTCTGGAGGAGAGTTTTAGCCATATGGCTACTAGGGAAAGAAATATCCATAACACCCACATCATAAGTTATTATACTCACAAAACCATCAGGATTTTAACCACATTCCAGATTTGAAAATTTAGAAATTGAAGAGGAATGTGGCAACGACATCGCAGATTTGAGTGATAGGCTAGATGGTAGTACTGTCAATGCCAATCAAGAAATAGAGCAAGTGAGAGAGACAAATAGAGGTTTTAGATTAGATAAGAAGAGAGAGGAGAAGAGAAGCTGATCTGCAAGTTGTTGTCATAGAGATATTCACTAAATTCGGGTTTACAGTTTAGATCAAATTTAGAGAGAAAAATTACAGGAATTGCCTGAAGAACCATTTAATTGCTCTGTGATGCTGCACAGGTACAAGGAACAGCTATAACGACTGAAGACGAATCAGTAGATGACAGGGTACTGTAAGGCAACAAAGGACAAGATCTTACAAGGAAAAGCACAGATGATTTTGGTTGAAGATTAACAGTAGTTTTGAAACTTGTCAAAAAGGAAGAGTGTTAATAAAAACCAAGTCAAGGGAACTCAAAAAAACCCACAGGGAGCTAAACTGAACAAGTTCTAAAGTGGAGATGGGAAACTTGACAAAGATATAAGTGAGCGTTTTAAACTAGCTGATAGATGAAAATGAGAAAGAAGTGAGGTAATTAGGCTATTGTTGTATATTATTTGTACAACATTATTTGTACAAAACTGTTAATATTAGCAATGAGGTTCCTTTTCATAAGAGTTAAAACACGTTAAGTATCACATAGCATACCAAGTAACAATTGCCACTAAAAATGTGCTACTATAGCTGAGCACTCAGAGTTGCAAAAACATTTGGTATGACACTATCCCAGGTGAAATGAGTAAATTTAGTGAAAAAAGTAAGGACATACTCTCTAAATATACAGGTGTACTCTATTATTTTTTTTTTTTTTGTAGACTACTTTATTCTGGGAACATTTTGAGAGCATTTATACTCAGTATGAAAAAATTCCATGAGGTTCAAGGTCAGTGCTATGAAAATCTAATACAATGTAAGAGAAAACGTCAGGAGATAATTATAATGTAATCCTTTCCAATACTCCAGCTTAAAGTCACTGACAGTGATTCCAAATCTAGAAATCTGTCCGTTCCAAAGCCTGTGCAGTATTGCCTTGACAATGAGTTCTTAATAACCTACCTGAATTAAACGTACAAAGGACATTAATTGTCATGTCCCTATGTGTTGACACATCTCTGAAATACTTGGCTCCATGTTCAGCAGCAGACAAAGAAACATCCAGAAAATACTCTGTATCACTGGCAAGGGTAAGGAGAACAAGACGGAGCACATCATTTTGCTCTATAGAAGACCTTCCTGCACCAACGTTTTAAGTACTCTGTGCAGTTCTGATTTCTGCATCTGTCAGGAAGGACATAGGGCAACTGAGAATGTACAGACAGAAAACCAAAATGATCAGAGGAGGGAACAACTGCCTTGTGAGTTGAGACTGAAAATATTGGGATTCTTCATTTAAGGCGAAGTGTGATGTGGAATATGACCAAGGTTTATAAAATCATGAAAGCAGATAGAGTGAGCGACATTCGCTGAATTCTACAATAACTAAAGTTCAGTCATTGAAACTAGAAGTAAAGCAGTTTAAAACAGTTAACAGAAAGTACCTTTCTAACAGCACCTAACTAACTTCCGGAGTTTATTCCTAAATAAAGTTGTAGAGGAAGTATCACTGGATTTAATCAGGCGTTAGATAAGCTCATGGCAAATAAGCTATAAGAGATAGGCAGGGATGTACCTTCCAACATCCATAATGCAATAGCTGTAGACATTGGCAGAGGCAAGTACCATGGGCCATGGAAAATGGCCTGGGTTGAGCGGTCTTGCTAAGGAGCACCTCCCACTGCCACTGGCCATCTGAATCACTGTACTTACCCAGAGGGGCATGTCTATAATGTTTTTCTTTTTAAACAGAGTTTCCTTAGAAAGGAAACCCTTGTCAAACTGTGTGTCAAACACACACACACACAGATGGTATCACTGAAATCTACAAACTGACAGATTTTTGTAGTGCTAGCTAGGCTTTCCGTACAACTGCAATGTCTTTTCTTTCTGACATGGTGAGTATCAAAAATACCTATACCTAATCCTTTGACATCTCTGATTAACACCAGCATTAGCATAACCTGACTCATCCTTTCTGAACTCTCTCTTCTTCCTCTTGGCTTGTTTTCTAGTGTTTTTATTTATGGTGGGAGTATGCAAAATGACATTAGCAGAATAGGCCTTTGTTAAGCTCACCTTCTGTTACAAACGCATTCCACAGCTCTTATCGCACAAAAATGTAATCATCAGCACTACTTAGAAATAGACTGCCACATCATTTCTGATTACTTTAGCACACAATTCCCTTAGTAAACAAAAATGGAAGCAATCATTCCTGAAAGATTTTGAATCTTAACCAATGAAGGTACTCAGATAAGGGTTGTTTTCTGTTGAGGTTTTGTACTTATTCTTTCATGAGGTATTTCTATCTGTTGTCGTTTGGCTTTGGTTTTTTGAGCTGGACAGCAGAACACAATTTGAACACTTGTTTTAAGGAATTTCTTTCCAGCATCTATTTATTCCCCCTTACCTTATTGCTGATAATTTTTTCCAAGGATTCCATAGATCAGTTTTCACAATCTTCTTTTCCAGTGATTCAGAAACTATGGTGGTCAAGGCCATAAATCAGGCCATAAACTATACTGAAATTGTACATTTTTATATGCTTATCTACATATAAATACCTATAATTTTATTTTTAAATTATGTAAAAATGAAAACATTCACTCTTGATATCTGTAAGTTTATGCTGAAAATTCTTAGCAGATAGTGGTTGTGTTCGACCTAAACTGATAAAGGCAGTAATGCTTTATTTGAATAAGTTTTCTTTAAAAAAATTGTAGATATAGAAAGAAGAAATGAAAGGAACTAAAACACTGTCATATGAAGTGCTATAGTTTTAAATGCTTAAAAAAATAATTTTTTCATGTTTAAATCTTTTAAATTACACAGAGTATTAAATCACATACAGCACTCTTTCCCTGCTTCTGGTGCTGTCCATGTGAGGGGCAAATCTCTGCAGAGGTCTGTAGAAAAGCATGAGTAAAAGGAGGAAAGATTTGCAGCTTTCTGAATTTTAGAACAAATGCCATCTGGACTAAATTGTGAATCCAGCAGCAGTACTTCAGTTCAGCTCAACACTCAGGGAAAAGTCTGAGTGGAATTGTGGTTACAGAGAGGAAAGCTATTGACCCATCACTAATTTGTATGCTTTAGTTGTCCGCTATTATGCTTTAGGACAGTCTCTTCAACAAGTTACAGCACATTTGAATAAGGTGGTGCAAAACACTTGTCTCATTGGAAATCAGGTCCCAGCTTTCAACAAATAGCATGTGTCCGTTTGGCTTTTGGTTTTGGGCAGAGAGAAGAGTTCAGTATGCGTGGTGCTGTGTGGATTGCATCAGCTTTTTATTGCATTTATTTGACTATATTTTGGATCTGCTTGGATGTTGCCACCATCTCTTAAAAATTTCACTTTTATACAGACTGACCTTACTACTTGTTACACCATAGCCTGACCTTCCCAAACAAAGTATGAAGCCAAACCTTTCTGGGCCCTAAATAATAGCTGTCCTCTTCCTCTCGCTTACCATCTGCTGGTTTTGGACACAATGCAGTAAGTCATACTTCCAGCAGTTCACACGTGCTTCCACTGTTGATCCTGGCCATACTAAATTTTTCCTGTGGTTTCAGAAATTACCTAATGAAACATCCAACAATAATAGGCCACATACATTCACTGTCTTTACTTAATATAAATATCTGTTAATTTTAAGGTAAACTTTTTAACGAAAGTCATCTGTGTATATTCAGTTGTTGCTTATTGCAACATCAGTTTTGATTGTTCCTGATTTGTAAAATGCAGTGGTGGCCTAAAGAAGAAAAATAATACTCTTTTAAGAGGGAAACAATCTGAATAATTCAGATGAAAATGTAGATTCTTGCTGATTATTTCTTATGCCAAGAACGAATCTCAGCTATTTACAAACATGAATCAAGCAAAATGTACCTCATGGTTCTGATTTTTCTTCTTTGCCAATTGGAAAAGAACATACTTCACAGGAGTTACTGAAACTGTATTTCCATTAAAAATTTAAACTACAGCAATTCCCAGAGAATGGCTAATAAACTAAAATTTATGGATCTCACTATGATCTTATCATTCTTTTTGCCATATAACAAGTTCTGCTCTTAATTACAGCAAACAAACTATTGCAATCAGATGTCACACATTGCAACTGGGATTTCACTCACATTGCTCTGTGTATAATGACAGCAGTAGTTGATCCAAAAAGAAGTATTGTTGGTAAGACAAAGACAATACTTTTGAAGGTATTCGTTATGCCTCTGGGCACCCAAACATCTTTAAAAATCTGTATTCTATAATAATTTATTGCTGTGGAACTGATTGAATTGACTCCCTGATACCAATCAGTAATAAAACTTGACAAGGCACCTAGGCAGGCTTTGACTAACTGCATGTTTCATTACCCACTTCCTGTGGGAAAGTAGCCTTTTTTTGACTGAAAATTAGAAGGATTTGGAGCAGGAACAATGTTTAGAGATTGCTTGAGGCCTCAGAGGTATACTTTAGGATTCTACCCAAAATGTAGCCACCTACTAAAGTTTCACTTAGCAATTGCCTAGCAGTAGAAGTGCCTAAGCTCAGTAAAAACCTGTTTCTGGTCCTTGGGGCTATTCCTCCCTGGGGACAGGACTTTGTTGAACCTCTTCAGACTTCTGTCTGATGCCTTCTCCAGCTTGCCAATGTTTTTCTGAACAGCAGGATGACGGTCAGATCTATCATCCCAATTTCTTATTGTTATGAACTTGCTTAGGGTGCACTTTGCCCCATCATCTAGATCATTAATGAAGATGCTGGCCAATATTACATATCACAAATTTTACAGAAAGCCAAAAAAGGAAAAAAGTGTCAGGGCCCAGAGAGCACCAACAGGCTTCACCAGCCCTGACAGCCTCCCCTTGTCATCCCCTGACCCTGCCCATAGCCTGGAACCCCCTCTCAGCCTCCCCTCCTGGTTCTGTCAGACCATGCCCCAGTGCCACCACAGAAGGGCTGGTCTCCATCTCCCCACAGCCCTGCCCTGCTCAGACATGGGCCCTGCTGAGCCAGTCCAGACCGACAGGTTGATGTCCTAGCATGGCCTTTGGCTGTCCCTGTCTCCATGGCCCTGCTTGACAGTCACAGGCTGTGTCTGACCGTGGTTCCCCTCCTGACCCCCACCAATCTGACATCTCATCCATCCCTGTCACCATGTCCCTGCCCAGCCATCACCAAATCTGGTCATAGCTTTGCCATTATAGGCTGACTCCCAGCTTGACCTCACAGCTGCTTCATGACAATAGTATTGCATTATGATATGAACTCTTGGTTGGATCTGGCCACCACCTTCACGTCTGTCCTGCTGGCCTTGCTCAGGTCCTCAACTCCCTGTCCTCTCAGTGAGCAGCCCCCACTCTTGGTGCTTCCTGGCAAAACCATGAACTAGTTTTGCAGGCAGTTTCCTTCCTAATACTGCTAGAATAAGCAAACTTAATCCATATATAATTCATACATGGGGGGATGCTGCAGCACTTTCTGCTGGTGCACTCAGCCTATGGGGAGAGAGATTCACGATTTAATACTTGATTTAAATGGTCATATTTCATTCAAACCAAACCCAATTACTTCCACCATAAGATTTTTTTTAAAAGTGCCATTCTTGTGTCAGATTTCCACTTGGAAGACTCAGGTCTTTTCAGAGGACTGTTCAAAAATAGGTCAGGTTTTTATATTTCAAAGACCTTATTGTTTCTCAGAAATACTCTAAATGTACTTAGGCTTTAAAAATCAGTGAAAGGCAAAGATCAAATAACAGGAAGAAATAGTTAGGAAAGGATTTAGAGTGGAAATTGATAAGCAATTTCATTTAAAATAGTAATTATTGCTCTGCTGGACTAATGGGGGCAAAATCTCCATTTGATTCCAAGGGGTTTAGTTGATGATTCTTTTAACTGATACTCTTCTTCCCTCCTATTTTTTTGACCCAAAAAAATTTCCAGAGGTGCTACTATTAAAAAGATTAGCAGATCAGCTATGGCAATATAGCGATTTTATATCTTCATGGTGACAAAGGATATGGAAGAGGTTCTTGATATCTTCTTTGACTTTGTCTCTTCTGGTAAGACCAACCTTTGGGAATCCAGGGTTCCTAAGATGAGAAGGAAAGTCTGGAGCGAGGAGGGCTTACCCTCACGGGACAAGGTTAGAGAACATTCAAAGAAATTGCATATACTTAGGTCCTTGGGACTTGATGTAATTGTAAATAATTGTATTGTAAATAACTGGCTGGGTGGTTAACCATTGTTTGGTTACTAATTGTAGGAATGCTGCATGTTTATTTCCAAAGACATACACGGCAATATCAACAGGGGATTCAAGAGCTTTCTTGACCTTCAAGAACTCAGTGAAGACTTCTTGAAACACTTTTTCAAGTGGAGAATAACAGTCATATTGTCAGGTTTGTACCTCTCTGAAAATTTCTTGAAAAATTAGGGGGTTCTGTTTATTTAAATTCCACACTGATCATATCAAAGAAATAAATACTAAACTACTAGTAAAATACTCTGACTCACCTACATCAAAATAAGTATGTAAAAAATATTTTTAGACTGCAAAGTCAAATAATTTTAAACAAATCAAAGCAAGTATATTATTTCCTAATGCAAAAATGCTGGCCTTTTACACATCAAGACTGTACTCTGAATGATGTAGAAGTCCCTTAGGAAAAGAAGACTATATGATGATGTAACTAATCGCAGTTTCATAGTGTATACGTGCAAAAGAAAAGAAAAAATTAGAGTGGGAGAAAAAGTGAGGCTGCATAGCAAACATAGCTTTGACTTGTTTGACTTTTTATATTTAATATCATGAATTGTTATGTTTGTAAGAAGTTATATTTATTATACACATATATAATGAAAAAGGGGTTGTCTAAGTGCAGTCCTCTTCTACATCCATCATCACAGTTTGACTTCAAACCTTCAGCAACAAAACACAGACTCCTACCACTTTTAGTATTCAATAACTCTACATAATTATGAACATACAGACACACTTACACGAAGCATATTTATTTTCTCCTCCCCTCTCAGTAGAATATTACTGTAAAAATACATATCTCTTCAACTGGTAGTAATTTTTCAAAGTCAGCCATTAGAATTTCATGCTGTGTTAATTGTTCCAAATAAGAGGTAGAAAATCATGAAGTGTAGTTTGCTGTCACTCCGTACTTATAAAATGTAGCTATCATTGGTAAAATTTGCATTGATCACTATGTATGAGGAAAGCAGATTCTAATTTATTCTAACTATAATTCAGGGTTTATGCTGGACAATAATTTCCAATACACACTGGAAAACTTAATTTTAATTGTGTTTAAAGTTTACTAAAAGAATTGATCATGAGATAGAATTGTAAATTATACTGGCTCATCCATTAGTTTCATACAATTGGATTTTCTTAATTAAAGTGGTCTCAGTGATGATTGCTGGCTGACAATAGAAGCAACATGCTTCAAGAGAAACATTTCCTGTCCCTTTTTAAAGGCAGTAGAAGAAATTGCTTAGTTCTAAAAGAATTTAATTCTTTGATTCAGAACCTTGAATAGACAGAAAACTGGAAGACATATAATCAGGATATAAATACAAGATAGAACGAAACTGCTTTTTATAAAAATAGATTTACCTGTGATTTATGTTGATTCCTAGCAAATATAAAGTTACTCTTATGGGCTCTCAGGAAAAAGACAGTGGGACATTTGCTAATAACTTCTGTATCATTAGGGTAAGGATTACAATGTCTGTTGAAATTTGCAAGAAAACAAGAACATCGTAAAGCATCTTTTTTGGTGGAATATCCACAAAGAAATGTAAACACAAAGAATAGGTGACAAGAGAACATCTGTACTGACCACTTAGAAAGGAAAAGTGTGTGCAGTGGCTATTGGTAGTGCTTTGCTTTGAGTTACAAAGCTGTGTAGAGTACTTAAATCATTTTTTCAAACATATGCCCAGCTTTGGCCATGTTATCTCCAATGGACTGTGGTATACTCAGTAATGCTTATCTACTTCATGTTGAACTATATTAATGCTAAGTCCATGTCATTGCCGAGAACATTGATTTACAGGAAGCAGCAGAGGGAAATTCTGCTGCCACATTACAAAGAGAAAGGAAGTGTCCTGGTTTCAGCTGGGACAGAATTAATTTCTTTCTTGTGGTTGTTGTGGTTCAGATTTGGTATGAAAGGAATGTCAATAATGCATATTATTTTAGTTGTTGCCAGGCGATGTTTATAGTTTTCAAGGACTTTTTTCATCTTCCCATAGACGCTGAGAAGAAGCCTAGACAGAACGATGGAATGGCCAATGGAATATTCCATACCACAGACATCATGCTCAGTGTATAAATGGGGATGTCTGTGGGGTGGGTATTCGCAATCACTGCTTGGGATGGTGCCAGTTCAGGTGGTGAGGGTGACTTGTGTCACTATTACTGTTATTATTATTATTATTTCCCTTTTCTAATAGTTTTCTATTAAACACTTTGTTTCAACCCATGAGGTTTTTTTTTCCTTTCCCCTCCTTTTCTCCCTCTTCTCCCTACCCTTCTTTGTGGGGGGGCAAAGGAGGGGTGAGTGAGCGGCTGCGTAGTCCTAACTGCTGGCTGTGGTTAAATCGAGACAGGAGCTACACATCCTTCAATGAGTTGTTTGACAAGAGGATCCTCTTGATCTACGAGGTTCATCAGCTGGGTCTACACTGACATTTATTATAATCTCTGAACGATTGCACCACTAGTCTAAGCAGCAATAACAGGAAGCTGGCAGCTGACCCACAGCAGCACTAATCCTCCCCCCACAAGTACAACAGCATCAGCTGTGGTATAAAAACAGACCATTTCACTCAGACTCTTTTGCTGGTAATTAGGGCCAGTGCCCTAATTAAAAGTTGTGCAGTAACAATTGCAATAAAGGGAGGCAATACGAAGATTTTAGTCATGAATAACTGGCTAAGAATCTGCATTTCACAAGGACTCTAATCATGCAATTTCTATTGCATGAGGAGGTCAGCATGTTTGTATCCTTCATTCTCACAAGGCTCTGCTAGAGGTTTTCTCCCTGCATGTGCCGAAGATATTTGTATCCCACAAAAGATCTCATTCATATCCTATGTCTTTGCTTCATTTTGCTCTTTTGAGCAAAATGCTCATTTGAGAGCATTTCAAACAAAGAAGACAAAATAAAGAAAGAGGCAATTACATTGTTGCAGAATCCCTAATAGGAACTGCCTTAAAGTCCTGGCATTCAAAAACTGGAATAACTTTCAGAACTGAAATGTTAAACCCATCTTGACATACAGTGGTGTGAAGTGTTCCTTCAAATAGCTGAAAACAGCTTTTGCTCATTAATTTACTAGGGTACTAGGCAGCATTAAAGTTTTGCTACCTTGCTAAATTTATTGTTTCTACACACGTAATATTCCTATTGCAGGTCTGGCCTTAATTACAGAAGGGATTTTTCTTCAGTGGGACATTCCACTCTAAAACTGATACGTTAATTGCTCTGCACGAAGCTTGGAGTCACAAACAACGATTCCCGTAGAGTGATCAAAATAATGAACAACAATTTACTTAGCACTTATTTTTATGTTCTACCTCTACTTTTACTTGTACTTATTTTTATCTTCTACTTCTGTTTTATAACTTAATTGTCACTGAATCTGCTTGGTTGATATTATTTATCCACCCTTTCACCAGGGAGAATTTAGGTTAAAAAGAGCTATATCTATACTATTCCGCTGTTGTGTGAGTTTTCATGCACATCTAAGACCTGGTGATGCAATTGAAAGGAATGGGTTTTAGAGCATATGCATATCTACTGTCTGAACAAGCAGATTATTGCGCTGGTCAAAGAGGAACCAGTATAATCACTGCATAGCCTTGTACACTAAGGTGCAAGAGAAAACACCTTAAATCTAAATAAACATTATTAAATGTTAACTAATGGAAATTGGTTTGATTTATAATTCATTTTCTGTTTTTGTGCACAGTTCTTAATGATTACCATGTTTATTGTGATAATACTGCCATGCTCATGACCAAGAAGGATTTGCAATACTTTTCCATAAAACGTAAACCATATCAAACACTGTCTTTTCCTCAAAGGAAATCACAGGTCTTAAAGAGAAGGAGCACAATGAAATAGGAGAGTGTAATATGGTCTGCAACGATAGCAGGTTTGCAGGACAAATTATCTGATTGAACAAAAGAGTCAAGAATTAAGAATGCCTGTCGTTTCTCAAGACTTGGTGGATTTGCTGATAGACTGCAACACAGTCCTGTACCTGTACAGAAATTGCAATGGAGTCTTTAACATTTTCTAGTATATATAAAATGTCACTTTCACCACTACCCTCCACTATGTTAGAATAAATTTTTGTTCCCAAATCAAACCTCTTTTTTAAGGGAATACCTTGCAATATATTCATAAGGATGAAGCCTGTATTTTTAAAGTACACAACAAAAACCAACTGAACAAACAGAAACAAAGGAAATAAATGCTACCATTAGTAACCAAAATTGGGTGGGTACCTAATGTGTCCAGGACCTACATTGAATGCTGTACAGTAAATGTCATGGTCTCATGTTCAATTAAATGCATGGAAGCTCTTCTAATACTTGCAACCAAATGAGGTCCAAGGCACTGTGTAGCTGTGTACTCAGATGCAATAATCGTTTACCCATTTACTTGGGTTTTCTCTTTTTGTATTGGTTTAGGAAACCCACTCTTGAACAATTTTAATTTTTTTATGTTCCATGAAATAAAAAGGATTATTTGCCAGCAATTAAAAGAGTAGTATGAAATAGTATCACACGAGAGGCTCTGGTCCACTGTTAACAGCCCCAGCACTCTCTTACACCAGGGACAATCCCACTACTTCACTTCATCACTTCACCTTGTGAAATTGTGTGGTAGCATCTGGTTCCAAGTGAGTAAGAATTATTAATTTGTCATTTGTAAATTTGACACTGTTGCTTTAATGAAAAGAGGGCTAATACCATACAAGCACTCTCCTGTTTTTAACACGGCTTTTGGTGAACTAATGTAGTTAGTTTGTGAGAAGATAATGTTGTAGTTTCTGCGAGCTTCAGTGTTTAGCCATCTACATTCTTTTCATCTAGATTCTGATGTACTAAGCAGGAATGTTAAAATATTTGATAGAAATAATCTTGAATGCCACTGGAAATAAATGGTTTGAAAAGACTGCAAAAACAGAGAAAGAAAGCGTAGGTAAGGAATAAAGGAAAGAATTAAATAGATTCTTCGGCAGTTCTTTGTTTTCAAAGGGCCATGAAGACTTAAAATGTAAGGTGCATAGAAAGTAAGGTCTTTAAGAGTGTGCTCCACTGCTCAAATCATAACTGGGCTATATTGATCCCGTACAGAGCATCAGCTAGCGAACACGAAGAATTCATTGGTCATGTCAGTGTTTTATATAACTCTGCAAAGTCCCATTCATGTGTGTGAAGAACAGGAGAGCCAGCCAATTTCAAGGATGTCTTCTTTCCCAAACAGCAGAAAAAAATTCATTTTCATGAACTGCAGGTACATGTACACAGGCACGTTTGGACAAGATTCTGTTGATTCCAACTGCAAAGATTCAGAGTAAATCAACTTATTACTGTGGTCTTTGACCACTGCAAAGAATCTCTTGTATCCCGTCACATTTTTCTGGAATCCGTTTTGTTGGTTTTTTCCTTCCACATACTTTGGACTGTTGTTCTCTTTCTAGGAGCTAGAATTTTCTATCTCATGAAGAAGGAACCGCTGACTTAATTATTTGTCAATGACAAAGTAAATTAAGACTGGAGGAGGCTGCAGGATGACCTTGCTTTCCTTTGACCCAGCCTCCCACTTACTGCAAAATTTATTTGGAAAAGCTAGACTTTCTGGTTTCCCAGCATGGAAAGAAGTACAAAACACTGTCTGAGGCTTTTGGAATTGATGGGTAGCTGTAAAATTCTCGGGTCATTAGTTAAACCTGATACTTATGAAGCAGACCCTTTGGATCCCTGTTTGGATCTAAATAAGTTGTTCCAGCATGTAAAAACTATGAATTTATGTTGCATCTTACATCATGGGCCATGATTTGCCTTCACAATATAGAAGAAATGAAATCTTATCTTCTATCCACAGTGATCACCTCCAAGGATGCATCTTCCTGGCTGCATGCTACTATCCACTCTAACTCAAAAATAAACATAGACAAGATTACGTCTCCAGAAGCAGTGCTGCCAGTAGCTGCATAATCATAGTCATCAAAGGGACAACCAGAAGGATAAATTCTACTAGAAATGTGAGGGTAGGAGAGAAATAGAGCAGTTTGGCTTGTAGCAAACAGGCAAGCAGGAACATATAAATTTCCAGGGGGGAATATCTGAAGGGTCTCAGCATGATGAGATGGATATATGAATGGTCCAGGAAGTCCTGAGATTGTTGGTTACTAAAAGCATATGATGGGAGAAATATCACACTATATACTCCCAATTTTTATATTCTGTCCTGAGGCATAAGTGACTGTCAGAGACAGAATGCTTGGCTAAGCAGATTTTTGGTATGAAAATGAAAGATCATATATTACTGTCTTCCTTTTGCTCACAAATCAGGCTATTATACCTTGGTACCAGAATAGATATGAGGCACTGTTATATTTACTTTACATGGCTCAGTTTGAACGAAGCAGTGTGCGCAGCTAGTGATCACTGATGTGGAATCAAATCCTAAGCTGAATGAAATTGTAAGGCCAAGTGTTTTTCTGTGTGCACCCGTTACAAACCGCAGTCAGTCATATATTTGGCTTTATTCCTAATGCAGCTGCTATGAACAGTTTGCAAGTGACCAGGGTTCTGGTGAAAAAAAAACCTTGGGGCCAATTCAAGAGAAAAATATCCAGCTTTATTCTGCATTTTCATAAATATTTACAGAATATGCCTGGTGTGAAATTGTGTGTTCAATGTATGTAGATTTCTTTTCTAACGGCCTCTTTTGGGTGTAAAGCACAGCAATAAAATAATAAATACTCAAAGCCAAAATTAAATGGTCACACACAAATACCATGCTCAACTTTTCTTTGCTGCTGTGGGCCAAATTCTATTGTCAGCTACACTAATACAAGCCTGAATAAAATTGTCAGTTTTAGTATACTTATGTGGGTATTTACCCATAGAATACTGCATACACATACCACACAGAATTCACCTCCTTATTTATTGTAATGCAGGAAAAGTATTTTTTTTTTCTTCTTTACAATATGACCACTAATTCAGGTTAAGGCTTTTTCTCATAGAACGCAAATATAACGTTATCTACACAGATAAGAAAAACAAGAAAAACATTAATTGTATTTTTTTATTTGACCATCATCTAAGAGGTGGAAAAACAGTTTTATAGGTGGTCATTTCATTCCTTGAAAATTCAGAAGTGAAGTGGCCTTCAGTTATTACAAATCAGAGTAGATAGGAAGAATAGAAAGATCGGGTGACAGTTCTGTACAGAAAAGGTCAAAAAGTTGATTTGTCCAGGCCTTTTTGAAATCTGTAACATCTGACAGTCCTCAAAGACTCCGAAAAGGCAGATAGAGCAGGGTTGGGAATATTAGAAGTGTGTTGTTAAAAATAGGGCAGAATAGAAAAACTGTATATACACAGAATTATGCATATATGCTGCAACTTTTTATGCATCTGTAGCTTATGCATATCTCCTGTTCATGTTGTTTGTACATCCTTCTCAATAGTTGCATTGTGACAGTGCAAAAGAAACATGCTGAACTGTGGGGCAAAAAACCCGCTTGCTTTATATTTGTCTAAGTGACCACCAGCCCTTGTCAAATCACTTGCTATTCATACTAGACAGTAAAAAAGATCAGAATGTTCTTTTTTTTGTCTTCTTTTTTTTTTTTTTTTTTTTTTTTTACCAAAAAGCAAGGACAAGTTTGGGCTCATACCAATTCTCTACATTGTTGTGTTATACAGTGTTGTGTTTTATAGCCTGGCAGTTACATCAGCTGGCTTAGTCTGACAAATAAGGTATATATAAGCACAATATGGAGAGTGACAGACATGCCATCTACTGAATGGCAGGCAAGGCCCCTACTGTCCTAATTGCAAAGAGTTAGAGAAATGTCATGATTTTATCTTTAAAAAGGCTGGAAGTGCTCCTTTCCTATGTTAGATCACAGGAGTTTACGCAAAATGAACCTCTTCTTAAACTCCAAGCATCTGTTTATAATTTTTTTAGTTGTTTTGTTTGCGTTCCTGTAAACAGAATAAAACCATTTCAAGATGTCTCTTTAAGCATCAGGCCAAATTCATTTTAAAAGCCAGTGGCACTGACCAAACAAATTCATCAGAGATGTACTTGGGCTTGTCTAACATGTCAGGGAAGAACAAGAAAGGCTTTGGAGGTGATGAAGAAAATTTCTGAGACTCTTATGTTAGGAAAAGTTTTTATCTTTTTTGAGAAAGAATAAGTTACCCAATACACATTTAAATAGCTAAACATCATACAAGTGGAAAGGCAGCAGACCAAAAAACAGTATGCAAACATACAGACATATTTCATTATAATTTTCAGTGACTGTCTTATCTTAAAGTCATGATGAAGTTAGGGGAACAATGCTGTATATTTGAATAAATTCATTACATTTTTACATAACTACAAACTTTTTTCAATGGACTTAATAGGACATTATTACAGCTACTAAGTTCTACGTGTCTTACTACAAAAACAAAAGGAAGCGTGAGTGTATTGTGCGCACATGCTAATAATTAAATGAAAAATTTAAATATACATAATTAATACAATATATTTGTGTATGTATGGATTATCCTGAGAAAACCTTGAGTGGCAGAATTTACAATACCAAGCTAAAGAAAAGTATTTCTCAGCCTGCTTCTCCTTATTGTTTTATAATAAAGAAGTCAGAATCTTCCCATATCACTCAGCATGACCTATTAGCCTTCGGGCTGGGAGAAACTGGTGATACTTTGTTGTTTTTGAAGATTATTTTCTAATGAACAACTTAACATTGAGAGAGGCAGAGCTGTAAATGCATTACATCTGATGAAATTCAGATGGTCCGCTGGTATATCAGAAGAGGCATATGCAAGGATAGGTGTGGAAAGATATCCTCATTCAAAGTGTTTAACTCCACATTAGGACTAATTGGCCTGATATACCACTGAAAGCAGAAGTAGAAAATGTTGCTAAACTAATGTGAAAGCAGATTGAGGAACAGGGTTTTATATACTTTTTCTGATTCTGACAAAAATTCTAGGTTTTGACAGGCTCCATCAATAATGCTTGGAACTAGTCCTCTTTCTACAAGGTTAGCAGATGCAAATAAGGTATCTTGGAAAATAAAAAATAGCTAAAAGGCACATAAACTGTATTCAGCTTGATTTTTTTATCTATTGCATTGACGTTCTCAATTTTGTAGTAAAAGTTGAATACTGAAATTAGTACAATGTTGTGCTAGTACCAGTACGATAAATGATGAGGTATTGGCACATGCCAAAATCCACGACCTTCAGTAGTTAACACTTGTGCACTCAGTAACTCAGTATGTCATTTGTTTATTTACTCCTGGATAATTTAAAAATGGGGGAAAAGCAGGGAATGGCACTTTTTTTTTCTGTTGCAACTGAGTTTATGGTGATTAATGTGACATGAAATGAAAGATAATCCTTAGTAGTCGCTAAGAAAGAGATATTGTTGCATGCTAAAGGATCTCACTCACTATTTCATAAGAGAAGCTCCCATGATGAGTTACTTCTGTCTTGTGCATTTGCAAGTAGGCATCTCATCATTCAGACTCTTTTGCATTTTTTAGTCAGGAGTAAAATTGCCATAGGGATACTAAGTTTCCTCTAATTCTATGACAGTATACTTTGTGAAGTATCAAAACACAGAAAAACTAAGAACAAACAATACCGCTCAATTCTCAATTGCTTTCTTGACAAAAACAGACTTAAAAAAACACCGTACCTACCGAGTAGTCTTGTACAACGATTAGAAAATCACCAACTAATTCTGATACTTCCTATAGTTTTGTAGGCTATATGATTGTGGGTTCCTTTTGATTGATGTGTAGGAATAAAAATGATGCAAAATAACATTATTTTTATTAGCATTTTTGGTCAGGCTATTCATGCAAAGCAGCATTTATTATTCATTCAGTGTTGCCAAAGTTTAATCCTAACTGGTTTGTGCCTCTATAATGTATGTACTAATTGACAATGCAGAGTCAGGGATCAGCAGAAAGAATTGTAAATTAATTAAAAAAGACTCCATGGGAATATTCACTTAATGGTGGTAAAATTCATTTTCAGCTATATTCAATGTTATCTGAATAATTACAAAGTAATAATTTTGGAGAGGAAGTTGTTCTTATATTATGGTCTGTTAAACTGATAATACATTGAGAATCTGTCTTCTAAGTGGCTTATTTTATGGTGCAGTGAACTGTTGATTCTAGAAGGCTTAAAGCTGACCCAGAATTAATCATCTTGGAACAACTGCAGGGTTATGAATCCAACATTACTAATTAAAATGAAGTATTTTCTTTACTTTTGTGTTTGCTACTAGTGGCAGAGATCCTACCTCCTTTTCACTTCTGAATGGCTAAATAAAGTTTTACTAGGTCTCCTGTAGTCTGCTTTAAAAAACAATTATGTCCTTCAGTTGAAAAGAAAGGAAAAAAAAGAGTAAAGCAAATATTTCAAAATATCCTAAACAATCCTGTAAAAAAAGGCATATTTCTTTGCCCCCTTATGCAGGATGTGTATTGACTCTTACTCCTGCCTGAAGTTATGTTTAGATCATGCATCTGCAAAAGATGGACCAGAACTTGACACTTTTTTATGACTTTGCCAAATTGTGGTAGAATTTGTACTCTAGTGGAAATGTATTCCTAAACTGTGGAAATAGAGCAACTACTTCTATGTGAGGTTTCTGAAAAGTTAATCCACACCATGGAAATGTGTTTTGAAAGTTTCCAAGTTGTTTTTTTTTTGCAAACGCATTTGTTTTTTAAACTTTGCACAAGGAACCGTGTTGAAGATGAAGGGGTTATCAGAGTCTTCTCTCCTTCCCTACCGCCCCCAGCTTTTCTTCCAGTGCTTGTTTGTCTGAAATGCCTGCAACACTTGAAAGAGATTAGCAGCTGAGGGGGCTTTCTCCAGTCCTGCATTTGCTTAGTTTGTTTCCTTGACTGATTTCTGTAACTGTTGCTTCATAATATAAGGATGAGTGAAGTTATCATACCCCTCCCACCTTTAACTGAACTACCACAATTTCCCTCTCTCTTCTGCCGTATTCATTAAAAAAAAAAAAAAAAAGAAGAAGAAGAAAAAGGCTTTTTTCTTTTTCTTTACAATTTGACTAATATTTTTCTGTATAAATTCTGCCAGTCCACCCATACAATGTATATGGTTTTATTAAAAACTACGTATCCAAGGATGTTACTATGGAGATGCAACAAATTCTTGGTTGCATGTGCAAGCTAATAACGCAGGCCCTTGAGGGTAAAAAATTTTCAAATCCTTTATTCACAGTAGCATAAGCACTAGCATCAAGACATTTCGGGGCAAATCAACACCAATATTTGACACATGAAAAGAAAACTACATGCTACTGAGGTGGAAGATTTTTGACAAATGACTCTCCAGTTTTGTAGTCTATATTACCATGACAGGTTCGGTGACACTCGTTCAGCTTTATGTATTCGCAAACAGGATTACACACTCAAAGTAAAAGAAATAAAACGTAAAAGATAAAGGACAGGAATATTTAGTTACTGCAGTATTTATATAAATAAAAAATATAAATAAGTATATATCAGATTTTTTATTCACAATAGACAAGAAAACATTGTCTTGCGATGCAGAAAAATGGTAGAAATTACAAACATCCAGGTGGAAATTACAATTTACGTATACAAATCTATGCAGTTCTGCCATCTTTCCACCTTTCCCACCCCAGAGCTTAAGAGTCTGCTAGACGAGGACTAAAAGCAGCACCACACAAGCACAGAGGCTGTAGTCCTTGCTCTGACTGCAGTACACAAGAGGAAACAAGGAAGATTTACAAGATATCCTGAGGAGCAGGGGAGGATAACGCAAAGCTTTTCTGCTTTGTCTTGGATTCATAGCATTCCCAGCAGGACTATTTTTCAAACTCTCTGTAGAAGAAACACCCTCAAATAAGGGGTGGCTGTTGGGTTTACATTTGGACAGTCTGCTATTTCAAGTTGTGTGCTGAATCTACCCAGAAACAACTGTGTAAGCCCACCCATGCTGCTTGTGTAGTGGGCCGTATTTTCTGCTGGCAGAAAATCCATTGGCTTCAATAGTGAAAGGTGTTGTATACAAATCTATCTTATATTGACAGTTTAAATTAAAAAAAAAAAAAGGTTATTTACTTGAGATGAGGAGGTTTCAATACAAATCCAGAGAGAGTCAGAGATTCTATTTTAAGATAAGTGTACTAGAAATATCAATCAAAAGGAAAAAAAAATCAACGAAGTTGCTTCTAAATAATTATCCTGCACTTGACAGGATGAGTGAGAGACTGCTTAAGCTGCAACCTGAGAACCTTAATAAATCACTTATTCTATATACCCTACAATGTTAGACCTTCTTATGCAGTCTATAAAGCTAATGTTTAGTATAGATGACACTGCAAGCATACATGTGCAGATACAATTCACAGCTCAGAGATGAAAAAATAAACATTATTTACTTCACTTTCATAATTTCACAAGAACTGTTAGTGCTTTAGTTTCAGTCTGGTGTTAAACCCTGAAATTAAAAGAACTCTTAAAATTCTAAAAGGGCTTTGACAGACAGCCTGCATAGTGATCCATAAGGTATGGATTAGGTCACAAGTAGTCAATGATCCTGCTCTACATTTCAGAGGCATTGGCTTCTCAGTCAATGCAGACCAAATACAAAGATCAGATTGTTCAGTTAGTTTCTTTGAACAATTCTTTTCACAGTGCTCCACTAGTTTCATGTGCTTTGCCGTTCGAGCTCTGCACTCTTATGCTAGGTGAATGCTCTTGGTGCATTCTCTTCTTCCACCACAGGACTTTTATGAACAAAGCTGAAAAGCATCTCAAAAAATGTAAGGTAAAATATTAGCTGCCTCACTATCATCTCTGCATATATTACAGTGACAGAGGAAGGAAGGGGTCATGGACAAGGAGTCCTATTTATAGACACATGAAATCATTTGATTTTGCCTACAGAAAACATGAATTTCAGAAGATGTCCATGTGGTGCGGTGGCTTTGTGAGCAGTTAACTCTATAACTGGAAGCAGACTTAACCAGGTCATCAGAAAAATTGGTTCTGCTGAGGAGTTCTGATTATTAATCTAGACAGATTTCTGCATTGGTATTATTTCATTCCTTCTGGGATCTGAGCTACTATTTGGACATAGAAAAAGTAAGAGCCTTTTCTCAGACATCTTTGTCTCTAAATTTGAGAGACATGGGTTTAACGGATGGATCACTCAGTGGATAAGGAATTGCCTCAATGGCTGCACCCAAAGAGCTGCAGCCAACGGTTCGATGTCCAAATGGAGACCAGCAACAAGTGGCATTCCTTGGGGGTATTGGGTCTGGTGCTGTTTAATACCTTTGTTGGTGACATGGACAGTGGGATTGAGTGAACCCTCAGCACGTTTGCCAACACCAAGCTGTGTGGTGTGGTCAACACACTGGAGGGCAGGGATGCCATTCAGAGGGACATTGAAAAGTGTCAAAATATCATATCAAAAGTCTTGAGAAGTGAGCCTGTGCAAACGTCATGAAACTCAACAAGGCCAAATGCAAGATCCTGCATCTGGGTCACGGCAATCCCAAGCACAAATACAGGCTGGGCAGAGAATGGATTGAGAATTCTCAAGGAGAATTCTCTGAGGAGAAGGGCTTGGGGGTGCTCATGGACGAGAAGCTCAACATGAGCAGGCAATGTGCTCTCGCAGCCCAAAAAGCCAACCGCATCCTGGGCTGCATCAAAACAAGCATGGCCAGCAGCTCAAGGGAGGAGATTCTGCCCCTCTATTGCACTCTGGTGAGACCCCACCTGGAGTATCGTGCCCAGCTCTGGAGTCCTCAGCACAAGAAGGACATGGACCTGTTGGAACTGGTCCAGCGGAGCGCCACAAAGGTGATCAGAGGGATGGAGCACCTCTGCTATAAGGACAGGCTGAGAGAATTGGCGTTGTTCTGCCTGGAAAAAGAAGGCTCCAGGGAGACCTTATAGCAGCATTCTAGTACCTAAAGGGGGCCTACAGGAAAGACGGAGAGGGACTCTTTATCAGGGAGTGTAATGATAGGACACGGGGTAACGGTTTCAAACTGAAGGAGGGAAGATTTAGATTGGATATCAGGAAGAAATTCTTTATTGTGAGGGTGGTGAGGCACTGGAACAGGTTGCCCAGGGAAGCTGTGGATGCCCCATCCCTGGAAGTGTTCAAGGCCAGGCTGGATGGGGCTTTAAGCAGCCTGGTCTAGTGGGAGGTGTCCCTGCCCATGGCAGGGGGGTTGGAACTACATGATCTTTAAGGTCGCTTCCAACCCAAACCATTCTCTGATTCTGTTGTTCTCAGCAGAGCACTATATAGCACTGTGTAAACAGTTATTTTTCCTTTATGCAGAAAAGAGTGGGACACCTTTTTTCTAAGGTATTCTTTGATTGTTGCATGAAAAGCTATAGATATCTCTTTTTTATCATTACCTATTACAGCAGATTTAGCTATAATGATAATAGGTACGACTAATTTTAATAACTATATAACTATATAGTAGCTATAATTGATCCACAAGTGCTCCAACACTAGAGATTTTGTACAAACATCTGTAAATCTCTGAATAGGTGAGGGAATCAGGAGCATGTCACTAGTTACCAACTTAGTTGTGCTTAATCTGTTACTAACCAGAAGCTGGTATTGTCACCATAGGATAAAATTGATTTATATAAAACAAATTACTACTCTCAATTGGTTTCCATACCAAGGACAAAAAAAAAAAAAAAAGCCAAACTATATATTTATCCGTCACTGGCTAGGGACTCATATCTCTCACCCCTGAACTCAGTCCCATATCTGTCTCTCTAGTTTGTTTCTGGACAATCAGTTTGATCACTTATCATATTGACTGTATAAAACAGCATAACACTGGCCAAACTATAACCTGTGCGGTGTGGGGTCCACGATCTAAAGTTCCATCTGCCCAAAAATAAGCATACCACTTTATAGTGTGATGTTTCTAATATAGTTTCTCCACAAACTTAGCGAGTAGTTCTGATACACATAAATATTCACAAAGTTCTAGAAAATTGATGCTCCATTGCAACTAGTTAAGTTACAAACCTGTGGGTTTTCCAAGTTTTTATCTCTTATTATTCAAGTAGAAAAATAGAAGGTAACACTTTCATTTTAAACAGAATGGTAGGTCAGCAATGACAGTCTCAAACAGTTTCATGAGCATAGTGTTGATATGAGAGAACTGAAATGAAGTAAAAATGGAAGAATAAGGACTTAGCTGAAAGTTTTGATTAGTACATATGGAATAGTCACTGAATGTTAAATCAGTGGCATCTACAGTAAAGGCAGAGTTTGTGTGGGGCAGAACCTACTAAATGTGACTTTTCCCTGTGTTCCAGTCTGGTTACAAAAAGAAAAGTACTCAAGGTCTAAAGGTCAGACCTCAGGAAAATTTTAAAGTCCTCTTGTCATCTTTACATACCTTGTCATCTTTACACAACCTTCCTCTTACAACTAGAAGTAGTAAATACAGTAAAACCAAGGGCTATAAAAGCTGTGCTGCCAAGGGAATTCTCTAGTAACTTTAAGCAGTTTTCATAAACTACCAGGTTTTCAATCAAGAATTCACAGATTATGAAGAAGAGGATTCCATTGAACCTGTTTAATTTCTAAGTCCATTCTTTCTAGCCTTTTATTCTGCAATTGCATTCTCAGGGCATATGGATTTTCTGGAATATCACTGTCAGGGTTATTGTGGGAACATATTAAAAGGAACATTAGAAGAAAAAAGGGAAAGGAAGAAACTCGTCATAAAATTTCTCTAAAATGATTGGGGCTTTTTTTGGGTTTGCTGTTGGTTTGTAGTTTTTTATTTTTATGCTGGACTGATGGCATTCTAAGGTGTATGCCTGTGACAAAGAGAGGAAAAAAAAATTAAGACAAATTCTCAGTCAAACCAATCCATTGAGGAAAAGGCCTGTCTACCACGACACAATTACAATCTAAAGGATTTGCGAAATTAACTTGAATAACAAACTTGGAATTGTATTTGCCTATGAATTGGCTAAAAATAATAGGATTTTCATATGGGATCAATAAGTTTGCCATGCATGTTCTCTGTTTTTAGTGTATGTCCTCCATGGGGGAGCAAGAGATCCAGAAAGCAGCCAGTAAAACACACTGCAGCAGCAGAATCATATTCTGTTATTGTTGTTGGTATGAAAACTAAACTAAAAAGAGAGGCATTTCTATGCAGAATATGGAATATTACAGGCAATTATCATTTTTTAAAATCTCCTTTAGTAGATATTTCAGAGATATGTAGTTGACAAATCACTTTTAATCTTTTTAGACAATTTAATGGGGACTTGGAAGACTAACCTAATCTTCCCTTACAATGGTTGTCTGGGTAACAAACAACAGTTTTATGCTTCTTGGCAACAGATCCTTTCACACTTGTGTGAAAGGCTCTACAAGAATGAGCTAGTTAATACCATATGATATTGATTATTTTCTAGATGAAGTTTTCTCAGAAAAAAAGTCCTTTGGGTTTTTTCTGTCAAGGAGCACAGACTGAAGGTTTTTAAAATTCTGCAGGCAAATCCACAATATTGCTACTTTCCTTTCCTTTCAGATACGAGAAGATTCTAAATATCTAAGTTCTGCTAGTAAAGTTACCCAAGCACCTGCTTGGACCATCCTGGGGGGTTTCTGAGAGGTATGCGCTTGTTGATATCACAGTATGGTGCCCAAGACCAAATAATCTTGATAAAGGATTCAGTGTTCTGTATATTTTTCTTCAGTCCATTTATGCAGCATACTCATAGATTCATAGAATCACAGAATGGTTTGGGTTGGAAGGGACCTTAAAGATCATGTAGTTCCAACCCCCCTGCCATGGGCAGGGACACCTCCCACTAGACCAGGCTGCTTAAAGCCCCATCCAGCCTGGCCTTGAACACTTCCAGGGATGGGGCATCCACAGCTTCCCTGGGCAACCTGTTCCAGTGCCTCACCACCCTCACAATAAAGAATTTCTTCCTGATATCCAATCTAAATCTTCCCTCCTTCAGTTTGAAACTGTTACCCCGTGTCCTATCATTACACTCCCTGATAAAGAGTCCCTCTCCGTCTTTCCTGTAGGCCCCCTTTAGGTACTAGAATGCTGCTATAAGGTCTCCCTGGAGCCTTCTTTTTCCAGGCAGAACAACGCCAATTCTCTCAGCCTGTCCTTATAGCAGAGGTGCTCCATCCCTCTGATCACCTTTGTGGCCCTCCGCTGGACCAGTTCCAACAGGTCCATGTCCTTCTTGTGCTGAAGACTCCAGAGCTGGGCACAGTACTCCAGGTGGGGTCTCTACCAGAGCAGAGTAGAGGGGCAGAATCTCCTCCCTTGAGCTGCTGGCCATGCTTGTTTTGATGCAGCCCAGGATGCGGTTGGCTTTTTGGGCTGCGAGAGCACATTGCCTGCTCATGTTGAGCTTCTCGTCCATGAGCACCCCCAAGCCCTTCTCCTCAGAGCTGCTCTCAATCCGTTCTCTGCCCAGCCTTTATTTGTGCCTGGGATTGCCGTGACCCAGATGCAGGACACTGCACTTGGCCTGGTTGAACTTCATGAGGTTCGCACTCCTTAGATTGTATCACCCATCTACAAACCTAGAGTGTTGTGCCCCTATTTTTCCAATAGCATCATGGTTAAGATAGCTACCTAAGACGGAAGAGAAACACCAAAGTTCAAATCAGTCCTTCTATCTGCTGAAGACCATTGCATCACCTTCTCCCACCTTTTAAGAGACCGTCTCTCTCAACTGTTCCATTCAGAAATGTTCCATTTTGTATAAAATACCTAGGCAGTCAGGTGATGCTACAGGGATATAGTGGCATTTTTTAAATTATGGTCTATCTGTGAGCCTTATGGTTATTCTCATGCCATCTCTTTCTTTGGTCTGACTAACATTTCACTGTTCACGTTGATTACTCTGTATTATTCTTTAAAAGTCATGAAACTAGAAAATCCTAGAAACCTTAATTAACGGAGGAGGAAACTACAACTGAAAATTTAAGTCTGTCTCCTAGAATACTATATAGTAATCAGAGTTTAGGCGAGTCACTGGAGCCTCAGATCCTCATATGTGGGAAGGTGTTAAAAAAATTAGGTGATACAACATAGAATAATAGAGTGCTGTGTAAGTTTAGCATATCCCATTGAACTGATTTCCCCCTTATTTGGAATACAAATCTCAAGAAGCATGAGGACCCAGTATCAATTAAGCAATAAATGAAACCAAAGAGACATACCTGAATTGGAAGATCTTTTTTCAAATGGTTGTATGTTTAATATATAACAAAAACACAAATGTGTCCTGACTTATATCCTGGCTCAAAATAGCTTTTATTGACATTCAAAACAGCAGGGTAGACACCCCCCCCACTGAAAACAAATAACCAAAACCCAAAAATACCAACAAAGGTCATTAAAAATTTAGGAATGCATGGTGGAAAACTCAGACTATATAAATAATAATGGAAAATATACAGAGATGTCTGTGGAAAACCTTCACATTTTTAATGTTTCAAAAATGATGAAAGTATATTAAAATAAAAAATGGCAGTTTGTCCACTTTAACTGAGCAGCTGAGTCACTTCTTCATAAGACTTCTTCTTCTAGCCTTCCTCTATGAATTCTTTGGTTCATCATGTCTCTGCCAAGTACCAATGGAGGTAGGTAGCACCACTCTCCCAGTTATGCAGATCAACTAAGAGAGAGCTGATGCTGCCCCCGTCACCATCACCTAGAAGCAAGGTGCCTTTATTTCTCTTTATTACTGGTTACAGGAGATTGAACATGCCTAGTATAAATTATTTCTACCCCTTATGATTTCTCCTTTACATAGGGTGGGTTAGACAGTTCCATTCATATACTGTAACTGTGCAGTGCACAGTACCCCAGAGCCCCTCAGCAGTATGTTGAACCTTGTGCACAGGCATAGGAAGGAAGGAGGATTCCAGTCTCACCATTTCCTTTTACTTGGAAGTCCCAGCTACAACGAGCGTCTTCTAGCTGTGACACTATGGTGTCACGTAGAATTAGATTGTCATTCACGTGCTTGACCACAAGGGCATTAATCGTAAATGAGATGACTCATGTTGATCAGCTTCCCTGGAATAAGGCTAAAAATAGCGCCACTGGTATTATAGTGTTAACAAGCTGATGCAACAACAGCTCTCTGAAATTATTGCACCTGCTAAAATAGCTAACAATATTTTGTAAGAGGAAGTGAAAATATCTTAAAAAGCAGTACGAACTGAAAAAGAGGGCTCTTAACTCATGCATTGCAATAGTCTTCCCAATGGAAATACCAGGAAAACCATTTAAGTGCAAAGACAAACCATTCAGGTGTGTAACTTAAAAGTGGAATTTCGTATACGTTTTGTATACCTTATATTATATGCAGCTGTTATTGGTAGGTAGCTATTTTAGAAAGAGTTAATAATAAAGGAGAATCTACTCCTTTTGCTGTGCATTTTTAAAGTGAACTACTTGGTGTTTGGACACAAATTTTTTTTTTCCCAGCAAATTATAGAGGAGAAGAACAAATAGAATTTTCTTTTGATCTTTAAATAGTTTAATAATACCAGGGCAGGCTGTGAGCTGCTTAAACCTGGGAATGTGGAAACAGGCAGAGGTTTGACCTCGTTACCTAACAGGAGAGAATCAGATGTATTTTAAAAATGTCTCTACAGGGTGAATAGTTCCTTGACAGAAGCAAACAATGTATTTCAAATGCTGCACGGTCAGCCAAACTCACGTGACCAATTTAGGGTCTCCATTTCTACTTTTTATCATGAGGAACTCCCACAGTAGCCATTGTATTGTGCCTATAGCCCAGGAATGCCTGTATGACCAGAGACAGTTATTTTCAGATTAAAGGATTCTCAGTCTGAGCTGCTGGGACTTGAAGGAAAATTCTTCCTTCTGACTGCCAACGCTGTGAAAATGGGAACTAAATGGATTGTGGATGCCTACATTTCCTGGATGAAATGTGTTTCTAACTAGAAACTAGATCTTCTGGAAAAAAATACTCTCTGTACTGTGATTAAAAAAGACTAAAGGGGGGGAAAGCTTATCAATAAATGAAACAAAATTCAAATTTTACATTTTCAAAAATCAAAATGATGATTTGTGAAAATCAGTTCAGTCAGCTTCTTCTTATTTTTAATAATGCTCATTTCTACCACTTAGAAAATGTATCTGAGACATTTCACATTAACTATTGATTTTATTCTCAAAAAGTATGATTTCTTGTTCTGTTGTTGAGAAAGTGCTGTTCCACCAGACATTAGAAACATGGAAGACACATCTGTTTTGAACAATTTTAATAGACTGTTTCTGTAGACAGTGTGAAGATAAAGACACCTTCACAAGGAAATTCAAACTGCCCGCTCTGTTTCTGTTAGGATGGGATTATTTCTCTCTCTCCCTCCCCCCTTTTCTCTCTTCCTCTTACTCTCTCCATTCCCCCCTTTGCTCTGTTGACTTTACAGCGATACAGGCAACTAGCTTGAAAGATTTGTATCTTTCCACGGTTGAAGTAAAATGCAAAAATTCCCATGTTCTGAGTTTAGCCAGAGTTATCTGCCTGCTAGTTAATCATACTGCTATTTGTGTATGGACAGCAGTCTAGATACTCTGTTGATTTCAAGTACAAAAATATATAGAATTTCGAAATAGCCACTTGCAAGACTGTCTAAATGTTTAAGCGAAGAGAGGTTGACGCTTGAAAGTCACAAGTCACTTAGCTATTTTTGAAAAATTATCCTCTGTTTCAAGAAAGAAAAAGTAGCAAAGATTTATCCT
The DNA here is from genome assembly GCF_964199755.1 of Larus michahellis. Lineage (NCBI taxonomy): Eukaryota > Metazoa > Chordata > Aves > Charadriiformes > Laridae > Larus > Larus michahellis. The sequence continues at coordinate 68,488,041 of NC_133930.1, forward strand.
AAGGATAAGCTTTTAAATGGATAGCAACATAATCCAAATAATCTTATATTTTGTGAAAAACACATTGTGTTCCAGAGATGACATTTATATGGCAAAATGTAGTTTGAAACAACATTTTATGACCATGTTGTAAATCCTTGGAAGAGGAGAGGTCTCCAAGGAGAAAAAGAGCTCTCGCACAACAATGGCACAAGCAGAATTGGCGGTCATTTTCTCTAGTCTTAGTGAACATCTGGAACTCATATGTTTATTGTTGAAAACTGCCAAGATCTAAGGCCAGAAAGTAGGAGTGGTTTGACTTCTATTAGAGAAGAATAGAACAACTATTAGAGAAACATAATCAAGTAACACAGCAATGAAGAGTTCTACATAATTTATAAACATGATTTGTTTTCGTTTGAACAACTGTTCATTATGCTAACTCAGTCTAACTACCAACATTGAACCCTTGATTATATGACAAGAAATGTTGGATATACTCAAGTATCACTCATCATGAGCAATACCATTAGAAGATATCATTAGCAGATTTTATAAATAAGGTATATGTTTTTTATTTATGCCATAAAACATTAAGAATATTAAATACATAAAAAAACCCCATTGTATAAGATTGCCTTGTATAATATAGGAAAAAAAGGCATAAAGTTAAGTAATATTTCCGTATTAAAGATTATCTCCTTAGAAGAAATGTCCACTAAGGAATACAATATATGAGCAAGGTTTACCCTCCTCATTAAGACTGCTCTACTTTCCTCTGCCACATTGTTGGTATGGCAATTTAGAAATTGTAAGCAGCTTTAAACTACAAACAACCTCTTCAAATAATCTGACTTGCCCGATAGGGGTGGTCCTAAAACAGTTCTCAACTTAGAAGCAGAAAAAAACATCTCTAAAGACTGCCTTCACATGTTCTCAGCTGTTTTCTTGCCAAAGTTCTGTTATGGGACTGAAATGCTTAATTATAGTAGACATGAGATAAAGATACAGTGTCTGGGTTATAATCTGTTCTGAAGTTTGAACCTAGTGTTTTTATTTGGCCTCATCTCTGTATTACACTCTTAGAATCACAAGGAGGAAAGAGTTTGCTGAAAGAAATTAAATAACTAAGCAAATTATCTAAAAAATAGGTACAGCATTCTATGCTGATGATATATTCTCAATTTCTGAAAACTTCATGTTTGCTCGTCTCAGAAACTGTCTAAAAAATCTAGGAAACTAACAGACTGGATTACAGGCTGTGAAAAAACAAATTTATGGTTGTGTTTCTGCTTTGAGATAAGCAGGTGTCTTGGATCCTGTGGCCTTCTCATAGCACTCTGCACAGAAACAGGACACATTAATGCTGAAATTTTACGTGAGTTTTCAGGGTGACCACAGGTGTGATATTGACAAAGAAAAAAATACAGACGAAGTCAGGCAAATAATTCCTAATGCCTTATTTACCAATGTGTGCTTTGGGGAGGGCTTTCATGTGCTAATTGAAACAGAGGCACATACATATGTTTTCAGGGATACTGTTTTTCCTCACACTTGCGTGAAGTTTTGCCAGCAAGTAATTTCATTTATTTCAATAAATATGGTTTATAGTTTCAAAAATTATAAGTGAGTTGGATTCATGCAGCTAAAGAACAAAACAGAAGCAGTGGTGTCATATAACCTCACCTATATATTTCAGGGTAAAAAAACCCACAAAACCAACAAAAAAAACCTTCTTCTGCTATGAAAGGCTTTGTTTCTGAATGTCTATGTATTGCTTTTCCTAATTTGGGGGAAAAATTAAAAGAGCTAACTTATTCCTGATTTGAAATGTATATGCCAAGATTAAGTTTGGAGCAAAGAATTTATTATAAGTTTCCAATCTTCAAAATAGGAGGGGACTCTAAAGGAAAAAATCAATGTTACCACAACAATGGTACAAAACAGAATCATCAGCATTTTACAATACTGAACATCTGGCAATCATGTGTTTACTTCTGGGCCAGTAGGGAAGAACACATATTATTGTATCCAGCTATTTATTTTTTTCTCATTAAATGAATTACTCCTCACTTACTCAAAACAGAAAAAAAACCAACCTGGTAAGTCCAAATGACGAGGTTAAAATGGAGTATTTCCTTTGGAAAAAGCCAATCCTGACTTAAAGATTTCAAGTAGTGATGAATTTACACCTTGCCTTCATGGTCCTTTCTGCCTTTTTCATTTCTCCCCACCCTAAAGAGAGCCCAGAATTTATAGCTTCAAGCAGATACACACTCTGTCCCAGAGGAGGACTGTAAAACTATAATCATGTGTCAAGATACAACTCATACCATCAGGTGTACGCTGCAGTCCTGCAGACTCTCTTTCGTTTGCTGAGGCTTCCAGGCATAAGAAGGAACCTTTCACAGCTGTTTCAACAGTTAGCTGAGAGTTTCTGTTACTCTTAAAAATAATTACTGTAATTTGTTCATGGTGCTCAGATGTCTTGTCCCAAAATCAGAGCTCCACAGAAACAGAATAAAAACTGTTCAAATAAGCAGAATATACAACTAAACGAGAATGATAATGATATGCAGAAGGAACAGACATTCACATTATTTCTAGAAACTGAAAATGTTAATCAGATTTAGTAATAGCCTCAAGCAAAGCAGATTTTAGAGGGAAGAAAAAAGCATACTATTGGGTTTCTTATAATTAAATGCTATTTCTAATGATATCTGGGGTAGTTGGAGGCACACATCTACCAGGGCATTATTTGAAAATAGTAAAGAATACGCGTAAAGAATAAAGTATGTGTTTTGCAAAATTATTATACAAAATGAGGTTGTTTCTTTGCTTAGAGTCTTCTAGAGAATAATTTAATAGAAAAGTATGCAGTTAGTCTTCATTCACTTTCTCTGCTGTGATTCCAAAGAGTATAATAGAATTATGTCTGATTAATAGTTGTATAAAAGTTAGCTGTTATTTGGTATGTATTTTGCAGTGCCGTAAGTGCAAGCGACTGAAGTTGAAACCAAGCCTGGGTGAAGGAAGCACTGCAATCAATGCCTGTGCAGGGCTTTTCCTTTCCCTGCTATGACTGGGAATGACCTCTCCAAATGGTGCTCAAGGAGTTCAAGGAATTCAACTTCTGAGTTAAATTCCCCCTGGGGAGGGGAAAGAGGAGAAGGAAGTAGCAGCAAAAAGCACGGAGCCTGAGAGCAAGATAAATGAAGTGAAGATGCATTCCACAGGGCTAAGTCACAGCCACACACGTTTCGTTTTTCCAATGTGTGACTACGTGAGCTAGAGGGGAAGGCTGGAGTGGGAAGAAAGATGGTGGGCTTAGGGATTGCAGGTAGTCAAAAACTACAGGGGCATTTTGGGCCATCACAGCTGTGGTGCTTTCTATTGTCAGATGATGATGGCATATTCTGAAGGTTGGTCAGAGGTGGATGTCAAGGGAAGAACCAGTACTCTGAGTAGTTTTTGTACTGTACTGTTTACTCCACAGAGCTAGTAAAACTGTGTCCAAAACTCCCAACACTTTAGTGGAAATGTGCTGAGACTATTAGGACTGGGCAGTTTCTGTGGTAAAAACATACATTATTTTTTAACAATAAAACTCCAATGTGATCTCATAATTCACATGTTAAGAGATTAACATTGGTTGAATACAAGGTAGATGCTGATGCAGTTAATGAAACCAGAATTAATGAAAAAGCAAGGCTTATTTCTTCCTGTGTGGCTATCCAGATCACAGCCGTGTCAATCACTTGTTGAGTCCACAATTTGAAACTCTCTGTCAAGAATTTTAAGAGTCTATCCTGCAGTGCATGTCCTTTCCTCTAGCATGTACTGAAAATAGGGACTATGCTACAGGTATCCACTCTCTCGCACCCAGCGTGACAACACAGGGGACAAGAAGGACATTTTTTCGGAGACCTAGATAAACTCATTAGATCAACACAAATATCAAACAGATCAACTTCATGGGAAATTGACTAAATGGAGGCTCAGCAACTAATCGTGTATTACTGTGTATCCTTCAGCTAGAGAGAGAATCAAAACAGCCTGCTACTTAATAAATATTCAAAGCATCAAACTGTAAAATTAATAATTCCTCCTAACAAAGGCACAAAAACATCGGCTATATCTAAGATTCACTTAACGGCATGTTGTTGAGTATGTGATACTTCAGCAGCATAAGATAAAGGGCTGGGAGCGTGGATGGAATGGATACTGGCAGGACTGCTTCTGATCTATTATGAACTATTGGTACAGAGACAAAAGAACCTTTTTTGATCAACAACCAAATACAGTCAAATAACTCAAACTAAGGCACTCAGCAGAAGAAGCCATAGGAGTTCACCTTTGCAAACAATGTTATGACTAACATTATAAAAATTGATTTGGCATCTTGTCATTTGTAGTGATAGAGAATGAATCACTGTGATAATCTATAAAACTACCCTTGTACTGATTAAAAACAAAACAAAACAAAACACAAACAACCAAGTGAGATGAATAATAACATTTTTAAAGGAAAATCACTTCTGAATTCTCATACTGTTCTCCTAACAGAATAATAAACTATGGGATGTCCTTTCCTTGACAAAGTTAGCTATGCAGTCAAAATCTGAAATGACCCAATTTCGATAATATACTGGCAGAACTGTTTCAATATATACTAAAAAGCTTCCTGTGTCTCTTTAATAAAGTCTCAGAAGTTAAAGATGCCATTATTCTCATCTATAAAAAAAAGGCAGAAGAGATTTCTACAATATATTGCCAGCCATCAACTGTAACTTCAGACCCAAAGGAGGTACAGGTGAAATTATACTTAGCACTCTTCAACTGTGAGAGAAGTAGGTTAGATGGTTTGTTGTGTTCTCTCTCTCCAGTAATCTGTGAGACACATTTACAGCTGTCAGTAGACTTCAATTTTGTTAGCTACTTTGAAGTTTTGTGTCTGACAAAAATATACTGATACCATAACATCTGTTAATAAGACTGTTCCATGATGGTCTGTTTGACAGAGTCAGTTAGGACCATCTCCTGACCAATTCTTATCCCATTGCCTTTATCAAAGAAATAAACAAACAAAAACCCCTAGAACTCAGTATCATTCTGTCCTGCAGCCATGCAACTCCCAAATAAAGCAAAAAGCTTGATCTAGATACATTTTTCGTAATGTGGAAATTGCCTAAACTTAATGGGCGTTGAATCTCTCAGAAAACCTTTTTAGACAACTGTGAGGTGCTGTGTGGTAAATGTTTTGCCCTTGAGGCTCAAACAGTCACTGATTGTTGGCTTTAGAAACCATGTTGGTAAAGACATAGGGAGTCATTATGAACAATCGGAAAACACTGAAGTGATAGATGTGGCTTCACCAGGTAAAGTTTAAACAGGAATTTACAGTCAAAAGCTATCAATTTTGTCATCTTAGTGATATGTCAGATGACAGCCTTTTGTACAAGTGCCTTACAAAATGCACTACCAGATACAGCACATCTTTGGGCTGATTAACAGGTCGTTTGGAAAGAACAAAGCAGAAAACTTCAAACTAAATAAAACATCTGCATAGTGGCAGCAATATTTAGTTTTCTATACGGGTGCAAAACATTGCCTTGCTATTGATGATATATACAGCTTTTAAATGGGTTTCATCTGCACCATCTCTGTGCCATATTTTGCATGATATAGCAGAATAACATTTATAACAGTAAAGTTTTGGAACACACTGATCTTTCAGGGAGTAAAGCGACAATCATCACAGAACGGCTGTGCTGGGATGACCATGTATCTAGAATGGAAGACATCAAAATGCCGTTGCAGATGCTGAATAGTGAGCCATAGGAATGGCTGAGGTATATATACAGGGAAACCCAGGAGACAAACCTTGAGCAATATGAATTTCATGTCAGTAGTTAACATTTACTGTCAACACAAAAATCACGCCAATACAGAGTAGTCTGAATGTGAGAGTATTGGTTTGAAAAGCTCTGTTCACCCAATGCATGAACAGGTTCCAAAACAGCAATGCAATTAGCAGGAGGATGCTCCAGTCTAGATAGGAAGTTCCTTCACCAAGTTTTATATCAAAACACCTGCACAGAAAGCACTTTTCTTCTTCTGTGCCAAAGCACTACTCCTAAATCCTAACTAAAACCTAGTTTACAAGTTTTTAATATCTTATTCTATGTGGTGTCAAGGTTCCATCCGAAATGTAACTAACTACTCTTACTCTTATCAGTTTCTATGGGAATTAAATTCTCTAAGCACATAGTTAGTTTCAGGTCCTTAGAGAGCTAAGGTCTTATTTTCTAGATGTTGCGAGTACACCAAAGTTAGCCACAAGCCTTTTAAAAATAAATGATTGAACATGCCCTGCAGGCCTTTGGAGAGCAAGACTAATTATTGAACACAAATCACTTTTTGTTTTGCTCTTAAAAGATATAGGATGTTTTAATAAAGTATTTCCAAATTATGGGAAGTATACTGCCTCAAAGGGAAGGTATCATTAAACACAGCCTTTTTTTAAACTTATCATGTTTTCATCTGGGTTCATTAGAAAACATGTTGGCACAGAAGCTGCAGTCTTTGACTGATCATGTTTTCCTTTTAATAAATTGTGATTTCCACAGAACACTTTGCTTGTTATGCTATCCTGTTAAGAGCTAGATCTCTAATTCTTTATAAATCACTTAAATTCAAGTATGTACAGAGTGCTATTGATGTTAGTTAAAGGCTCATTTGCTGTCATTTGGAAAAAGAGAGACTGTTAACTGTTAATGTCAGCTCCTTATGTGAACAAAAATGTTCTGGTATCATGGAAGAGAAAGAGATCTCATGTGAAACTCTGACCTGGAAATAGGCTAGTATCATAAAGCATCAAGCAATATTGTATATTCTTTGAAGAGAAGGGTACAGCGCATCATCATATAAGAAGATGCTATGTTGCTGACTGATCCAGTCCATTGCAATGACAACCATCTGGGCAAAGAAAATCTCCTCTGCTAGAGCTTGCAAAATAGATACGCATTTGCCTTAAATTTAGAAGCCTTTACTAAGTGGGCACAGTTTCTATATCTAGAAGTGAACCCCAAATCAAGCCCACAAATCTGAACACTTACAAACGTTTGGAAAGAAAACTCATGTTCCTAATTTAGACTCAGATTCTAGTTTCACACCTGGATTTTTTACTTAGGAAATTTCAATGAATAATTTTTTTGTATATATAAGGAATTTTCAAAAAGCCAACCTTTGTGACTTGAGGCTCTTTTAACAGAGCCAGATATTCATATTCCACAAACCCTTACCAAAAGGAGAAAATTATTCACTTTCATGTGACTGTATTGAAAAAAAGGAAAGATTTACTCTTTCATAAGGCCCATAATAATGCTAATAAAGCTAGAGACTCAAGCATATTTAAGGTTCAAATCCTTCACAAGGGTTCATGTTTGTCGTATTGCAACTCACCATTTTAAAAAGAAAACCAAGCAAACGAAAATGCTATTATGAATTCTCCAAACAAGCTAAATTAGTTTCCATGGCAAAAATGAATCTCATGATGATTGGTACAGCACTGATGAGGTTACTACAGTGTAAAGTAGAACATGCTGATTTCAAAAGGCTTTTATAATCCCCTTGATAATGCAATATAACGTCCAAATAACCACCACTGAAGCATGAGTTAAAGACTAAAATGCAAAAGGTTCAGCATGAAACTTCTGGAAATTACTGTAGAGGTCTTAAATTCAGTTGTTTATCCAAACTTTCCTGAAGCAGACAGACACCTTCTCTTACACAAATTCTGGTCTCTTCACTCTTTTAGGAATATAACCTAAAATGTATGCAACCAGTCCAAACAAGCTATTTGTCTGCTGCATTTTTGTTTTAGGAGAGATACCTTCAAAGAGGAGAACTGTGCTGAACCAAAACTGAAAAGTTGGTTTACCTATATACAGACACTAAAGGAACCCAGGCTTTTCTTATTTGTGTGGATGTGGGAGATTCATTCCTTTGTTTGTTTGCTACACTTTTTCCTCACTATGACATCTGATTTTACTTTGAGACAGCAAGTTTTAAACCTTTCAGCATTTCCATAGGTATTTTCTCGGAGGAAGATAGAAAGGGAAGATGACAGGCCATCTGTTGATCCGTGTTCTTTTTTAGTTAGTACTACTTTTATTGAATGTGATGATAGTTTATGGAACACCCAAAATATGAAGACTACTTTTCTTTCTACCACTGCAACTTCTTTTACAGGGCATACGCATTACAAAAATAGACCTATATGTTCTGAGATTTTGTCTTCCTCTCAAGTGATCTGAATTTTGTTCACTAGTAACTGCAGATGAGGCACTTTAATCAGTTTCATCCCAAACAAGTTCAATTTCCAGGACTCAAAACTGCAGGTATAGGAATTTGGGGCATAAGTGATGAAAGTTAGAAACTCATTACTCTGTAATATTCTACACAAAACACTATTGTCAACACAGTTATTTGTTGTCTTCCAGTGTTACTCATACTTGTCACACACATAAAGCATGCACGCAACCAACAAGACCTATCAGCAGGTGTTCTCTCAACAGCAGAGTTAGTGGAGACTGGTTTCTACATATTGTTTTCCTGCAAGAATCCTGGATCCTGCCATCTTTCAGCTACCCCGCACCTCTGCCCTGTCACACCAGTCTTTACAGGATTTAAGGCCCCTTCCAACGTCCTTCATCACCAGCTGGGCAAGCGGCAGCATGCTGTGGCTGGCTCCAAGCTAAGCGTGTGATGTGCTGGCAAGTTTGCTAATGTGCTAGCCAGCAGGCCAAATGGAAGCAATAGCTGCCGAGCTCTGACTGCAGTTTGTCTCTCTGCAGTGGCAGTCATTTGGACATCTTTCCTCTACTTATTCACCAATTTTTACAAAGTATGTCCCTCTATCCCTCTGTTGTATTTTTGTGTAAATTAAGCAATACGCTCGCAAGTTAGTTGCAGGATCTAAGGAGGTAAACAACCGTGCAAGCAGTGTTCTATTTCTAAGTTTTATTTCCTTAGAAATCGGACTAAGTTTTGGGAACAGCTGCACGTTGACACTCAGCAGTGCTTCTTTTACCTTGGCTACCGTTTTTCAGGTAAGAATGATGAACGTGAAATATTTCAGGAAGTACTTCTCACACCTGTTCAGTATTACCATATCACTGCATTTCAGAGCCTAATGGGGAGAAGCATCTTGAGCACAGGAGACTGAAGAGTTCAAAACCTTTATGACAATGTTAGCCCATAAATCCTATTCAACTATTACTAACCCAGGACGTAGAACTCAGTTCATCTATGTCTGATTCTTCTATTTGTCTGAAATCTTTATATTATTTAGACAAAAGGATTTCTGTAAAAATATAATTATTGCCAGTGTGACACTGTCATTTTAGAAGATGACAAATGCAAAACCTTTCTCCATCACACTAGTGTAAAATAATTCCATGACCAGAAATGATGAAAAGTATGAGGATTTGTTGTGCTTTAAGAAGCAATATCTGACATGCCTGTGAATAGTGCTGAGGATCACATTACTCCTCCACAGTAATTGTTGACATTTGTAACTTTGCGTGCATCCAAATCCCATTGCTTTTTAAAGCATCACTAGAGATTCAAGAACAAATATAGCCTGTAGCTAGCTTCAGAGTCCCACTGTTCCCAGGTCCTGCTCATTATGTGACTGTCAGACAAGCATCAAATCTTTTCTTCAGATCTAAAATGTATTAGAATAATATTAGTATTAAGAGATTTTTTACAAACATCACTTTAGGTAATTATTTTCAGGAAAAAAGATAAATTCTCTTTCACACAGCTCTATTCTTGATTTTTACCCTGGCCTTCTAAACTGTGAATGCTGCCAGACCACTTAACCTCTCTATCTGGTCCTACACCCTAAGCTTTTTCATGTCATGCCCAGCAACACTGGCTACAACAGTGGAAGATGTGCAGCTGAAGTTAAGTGGAGCGTCAGACTGTATATACTAATTAAATTGTTACCTGAATCTCTCTTTTGGTACTAATATGTTTGTTCTAAAAAAATTATAAACAAAATTTAACAAATTTAACATGGACATAAAGTACATTAGAAAACAGAGAAATGACTGGAATTTATCTACTTTTCGCAATGGCATGAAAACTCTCGTTATTGTATAGGGAGTGTTTGCACCCAGAAAATGTACAAGTAAGAAAATGGAGAAAGTAATCTTTATTATTGCATTAGCTTTTTGCATTGCTATGCAGAATTTAGTAGTGCTGCTACAGCAATATCTTGAACCTCACATGTTACAGGGGCAATTGCACTGAGACTAATGAGAAAAAAACCCGGACTTTATTTGCCAGCAGCATATGTGAAAGTTTGATTCTTTGCTTGCATAGTTTTATTTAGAGACAGATGGACAGAAAAGAGAGAACATGTATAGCATGTGTGTGTGCATTAGGTAGACCCTGTTTGCAACAGAACAGCAAACAGGATAGTTTGAAATAATGCCAATTGCAGCAACAGCTAGAATTTACATTATATTATTATTTTTCATATAACATACAAAAGTACAAAATTTGAGACTTTTTCTATTAATGTTCTTGGTCAAAGAGGTACATAGAAATGAAAAGCAGAATTTAGACATAACATTGAGTTGTTATTTTCCATACTATATTAATTTATTCAGTGAGTATCACAATCTTCTCAAGACTTTCTAAAATTCTTCAATTATACCCAGTTTATTAGTACTCCATTAATGGCACTTAATGGGTTAATTTGTGGCTTTCTGGTAACTAGGGAATTAATTATCTCCATTCAAATCCTAGAGAAGCATTTCTCAGACAACTGGGAATTCCCTCAGATGTGCCACGTCAAAGTGCTTACTTTACACAGCATAGCTGTATCAGAGCGAGCACAATCTAGCCCTGTATATAATAATAGTCCTTGTAGAGTACAGCTCAAAGCTTATAAAATAAACATAGTGGAAGCTGAGGGTTAAAAGACATTAATTGTCATCTTACCCAGAAATCTAAAATTTATTAGAATATTTGCGCTCCATAAAACTCTTAGACCTTCTCAGAAATCTCCTACCTGGAGCATGATCTAACTTTGAAGTTAGCTCTTCTGTTAGCAATAGATTGCACTAGAGACCTCAAGGGGTTTCTTTCAACCTAAATTATTGTGTGATTGTATGATTGAATGGTTGAAAACTACTTGGTGTGAGTTGTGGTGGGATATGAACTTTTGAAGGAGCTAGTGTAGAAAAGGAGATTTACATTTGGCTAGTTGTTTACATTTCAATTTTTTTAGTGCCTACCTGGATACTCAGTATATTAGATAGTAAAAAAAAAAACCAACCTAAAAGAGTCTGTGAGCTTAAGTGAATGTAACATATTATATGGATAAAGTAACACGATCTCCAATTTATAGTTTCGTGGCTGGAAAAGACCAAAAGAATTCTGTGATGACCTTAGGCAATACCATTGCATAAAGCAAAGGCATAATGAATAAGGAACACAAAATCAAGAGTGTATGGCATCAAAGAACTTCTTATGCTTTGGAAAAGGGACAATAACAAACCCAGGAGGATGGGCCAAGCACTTATTATTTCTTCAAGCCATTCTTCAGCTTTAGGAGAGACTTTCAAATTATCACAATTTTAAACATCAGAGACTGTAAAAATCAAAGACCCTAAAATTCTATATTGGTCTGCATATATTTGAGAAAGAAACATTGGGAAGTAGTGAAAAGAGCAGAAGGAAAACAAGGTGCTAACAGGATTTGCTTTCATCCTGTTCTTTCACCTTTCCCTCCAGGTTCGCTCTCTTTGCTCAGACTTTCCCTGCCTAATATGTTTCCCATATGTCTCTAAAATATATGGCATGCAGTATACATACACTTCTAGTATATGAAGACACGTCTTAGGGGGTAAGAAGCATTAAAGGAAACTGGAATTAGAACAAGATGCAGTAACTTTTCCATTTGCAGATTTCTAAGTGGTGGTTTGGGAAAAATGGATCCCTGTTTTGTCAATGAACGCCACATTCTATCTTTGATCTTTAGTTTGATTGTAGCATAATAGCTTTAAATCAACATATGGCCTGCAAGGAAATACAATATTAAATGAAATATAACTCTTCTCTTTAGCATAAACTTAATTCAGAACGTGACTTTTAGAACTCTTTCAAGGCAACACAAGAAAAATATTAGTAAAATCTCCCTAGATGCTAGGATAGTCACTTAAGGTAGAAAAAAGACAAACCATAAAATGTTAGATTGCGGATCTATGTTGAAATATATCAAAATACATCAGAAATCAGAACTATACACAGAAATGTAAATATTACTGGTATCTCATGATCAGGTCAAAAACGTTTGCATGGCAAGAACCTGACAGATATGTGTATTGGGTTTGCATGGCAAGGTTTTGGTAGCAGGGGGCTACAGGGCTGGTTTCTGTGAGAAGCTACTAGAAGCTTCCCTGGTGTCCAATAGAGCCAATGCCAGCTGGCTCCAAGATGGACCTGCCACTGGTCTGAGCCCATTAGGGACAGCGGTAGCACCTCTGTGAGAACGTATTTAAGAAAGATTAAAAATACCTGAGCAATAGCAGCTGGAGAGAGGAGTGAGAATATGTGAGAGAAACAACCTTGCAGACACCAGAGTGAGAGAAGCAACTCTGCAGACACCAAGGTCAGTGAAGAAGGAGGGGGAGCAGGTGCTCCAGGAGCAGAGATTCCCCTGCAGCCCGTGGTGAAGACCATGGTGAAGACCATGGTGAGGCAGGCTGTGCCCCTGCAGCCCAGGAAGGTCCCCAGTGGAGCAGCTATCCACCTGCAGCCCGTGGTGAAGACCATGGTGAAGACCATGGTGAGGCAGGCTGTGCCCCTGCAGCCCAGGAAGGTCCCCAGTGGAGCAGCTATCCACCTGCAGCCCATGGAGGACCCCATGCCGGAGCAGGTGGATGCCCCAAAGGAGGCTGTGGCCCCATGGGAAGCCCTCGCAGGAGCAGGCTCCTGGCAGTGTTTCTGACCCCTTGGGGGGCCCACGCTGGAGCAGGGTAAGACTGTAAAGAGAGACAATATGTGATGAACTGACCACAAGCCCCTCTGCACCACTCAGCGGAAGCACGTAGAGAAAATTGGGAGTGAAGTTGAGCCTGGGAAGAATGGAGGGGTGGAGGGAAGGTGTTTTAAGGTTTGTTTTTGATTTCTCATTACTCTACCGTAATTTGATTGGTAATAAATTTAATTAATTTTCCCCAAGTCAAGTCTGTTTTGCCATTGTCCGAAATTGCTGAGGATCTCCCTGTCCTTATCTCAACCCACAAGCCTTTCATCATATTTTTCTCTCCCTTATCCTGCTGAAGAGGAGAGTGACAGAGCAGCTTTGGTGGGCACCAGGCATCTAGCCAGGGTCAACCCACCACACTACGTCATCTGGTTCATGAAACAATAAGTTCCCGTGCAAGATACGTCCTCCTCAGGCTTATTTTTTCCATTCTAGTCTACTATGCAATATGCTTCTTATCTCTTAGCAAGATAAAACCCAAAGAATTTCTATTCTTTGAAAAGAACTTCAAGAGCTACACTGGAGTTTGTCATCCTTCCCATTTTTCATATTTTGGTTGAGAGATAAATTACAGCCTGTATGCTTTTGCCAAAATATTTGCCTAGTTCATTGACCCATTTTATTAAACTTGATGAATTTGTTTAGTAAACTGTGGTAGAGATGTAAAACTGAGTCTGAAAACAGACATATGATAATGACTATGACACTAGTAAAAATACCATTGCAAGGTATTTTTCCCCCAGAAAAATGTGATTCATAAATGGCACTCATCCCTATTCATTCATAGATTTGGAGCTGGTAATGATGAATAGAAGGTGCTAATAAAATACTTGTACATACTGAATAAATACTGACAGCCTTGATTTTTCTGCATCATTTGCCATTCTAGCGCTCTATATTTGCCATCTGTCTTTCCACTGCCATAGTCAGTGCATTCATATCAGGTAAGTTTTCCACCCTAGCTCACCTCTACCAGACAAAACTACTCCACAAACTGCACAAGAGTATGTTTTTATGGTCATTCCTATTCTATAAATTAGTGAAATATAGAAATTAAAGGAAGTTCTTAATGCCTACTGGTTTTGGCTGGGAAAGAGTTAAATTTCTTCATAGTAGCTTGTACATTTCCTTGTTTTGGATTTGTGATCAAAACAATGTTCATAACAGGGATGTTTTAGCTATTGCTCAGCAGTGCTTACTGCTCTGTCAGAGGAGTCAAGGCCTCCTCTGCTTCTCACGCTGCCTTGCTAGCAAGGAGGCTGGGGGTGCACAAGAGCTGGGAGGGGACTCAGCTGGGACAACTGAGCCCAGCTGGCCAAAAGGATATTCCATACCATATGACATCATGCTCAGCGTATAAAGAGGGGAAGAAGAGGGAAAGGGTGGGGGGCACATTCAGCGTTATGGTATTTGTTTTCCAAGTAACTATTATGCGTGATGGACCCCTGCTTTACTGGAGATGGATGAACACCTGATGGGAAGTAGTGAATGAATTCATTATTTGTCCTTGTTTGGAGGTGCAGCTTTTGCTTTACCTACTGAATTGTCTTTATCTCCACCCACGAGCAGCACATTTGCCGTTCTGATTCCCTGCCCCATCTCGCTGGAGGAAGTGAGTGAGCGTCTGCGTGGGGCTTAGCTGCCAGCTGGGGTCAAACCACAACATACATTTCCAATATCTGCAAATATTACAAATGCCAAATATGTAACTACAAGATGACAGCAGAAAGCATGACTGCTTGTGGTGGTTTGGCCTCAGACGGCAACAAAGAACCACGTACTGCTCTCTCGACCTTTCCCAATACGGGAAGAATCAGAAGAAAAAGGCAAAACTCGTGGGTTGGGACAAAGGCAGTTTAACAGAACAGCAAAGGGAACAAGCAAACAACAACAGTAACAGGGATAGAGGAATATACAAACACGGTTACAGAACCACCGCTCCCCAACCGGACCCGGGACGCCCCCGCCTGCTCCAAGCCGCACCTCCTGCCCCCTGCCCCGCAGCTCAGCCTGGGAACGTGGGATGGAATACCTGGGTCCCTGCCGGAACCTGCGGGAAAGTAACCCTATCCCCGCCGGAACCAGGAAAATGCTGGACAGAATGACATAATTTAGGGAAGTGTACTACATAATTATTACTGTATAATCAGTGTTCTTGACCGATTTATAAGCATATTTGATATTTTTGCCATCAGTCGGTTAGCAGCCATTAAAGTAAAGCTAAAGAACCAATTTTTCCAGTTTGCTGCCATTATCCTAGCTGGTCCTTTTATCAACATGCTATAGAGGAGCTTTAAAGAAGTCATTGGCCCTTCATTTACTTCTGAATGCTGGTCATAATCGTCAATGTTTAAACGTACTTAGCTAATTTCAGAGTACAGGAGAGGTATCTTCAAAGAGGACTTTTCATAATTAAAAACTTAAAAAACATCTATGTTTTTTGATCAGAAAATAATTTAATTACATTCACTTTATAGAACTTGTAATATGGGTATTATATGTATAGATAATAGTGATGACTGAATTTAAGAAATATAAAGAACTTTGCAGTATTATATTTGGTGGTTTGGCCGCATAATAGCCTACTTAAAATACAGAAATCATAGTTTTCCACTTACTTCAAGATATTTAGAAATCACCTTCCATTTAATTTTCAATATCCCACTGAATATTTAAACTATTCCTTACTGAAATAAAAATCTTATTATGTATTTAAAGTGAATATTGCAATAAGCGAAAAAGCTTTTGTTGCAATAAACATCAGTTTCAGACTGTTGAATGGGATCAGAGCAGATCCATATTAGCATTTAATTAACATATTATGAACATGAAACTTGAGAAACTATGTGATAAAAATGTGCTCTCAGAATAGAATGCAAAATGGCTAAGGACCTAGAAGTAGATCTAGGTTTTATCTCAACTTCATTATTTATGATTTTTTTTTTGGCTAAAAGTACACTCTTCAGCAAGTTCCAATAAGGTAAACCCTTTTAAAGTATTTGATTGAGTTTGTTACACTAATTAGTGTTTCAGAAATGAGACAGGGAGTTTATTAACTCTATCAAACTGTCCACAGTAGAATGAACTCCCTGGAAATGCCTCACTATCGCTTCTTGCATTAAAGAGCCTACTACACATAAATGTAGTTGGTATAATTTGGATTCCTGAGGGCTTCTACTTCAATAAAAATCAAACATGTAAGGTACAGTATAGTGCATATATGCAGAATTGCTGTAATGTTGAAGGTACAGAGAGGACTGCAACTTGTTGCTGTCTGTGCTGTTGTAGGTAGTTTCCTCCCATCTTTGATTTAAGTGTCACTTGAGGTCTCGTTGTTAATGCTCTGGGGAAAAATCATAATTTTGAGCAATATCTGCACAGATGTGTGTGGCTGGTAGGACTTTGATAGAAGCAGCCTTCATGTAGCTGATGGCAGCCGAGTTCTGCAGCTCACACAGAGTGCCATTATATGGCATGCGTTTTACACACAGGATATCTTAGGCCATGCCTTTCTGAGGCAATTTAATATAATGCAAGAAAGCATTACATTGCTAAGTTGCATACCTTACTTCAGTCAGCTTTTGTAGCCAGACAAATTGCTCTAGGACTTGCTATGAAGAAAGCAAATCTCGATCTGCAAGGAAAGATCTACACACAGTTTATTTCCTTTACGTTGTAGAGGCCTAAACTCCCTTCTGTTAGGGTTACACTGTAATGTTGAAGTTGTAGACAGTAGGAAGTTTAACTGAAAGTATTTTGTACTAAAACCAGTCTGTCACAGTATCCAAAGTTGGAAAAGTATTATGTAAATTAATCAAATTCACCATACCTGTAAGAAAAGGAAGAGACTGTATAAAAACAGTCTCAATGTGCTGTCTCAAGATACTGCCTTTCTTCTTAAACTTGTAGCTCTACAACTCCCTGAGAGAGTTTTCAGGGGAATGGCATCTAGTTGGTCCAGTTAATTTTGCAGAAAATGTTTACAGACAGCCTTAGGATCTGTCTTTCAAGTAAACAGTACAAAGTGGTCTTAAGATGCATATTTTCAGTTGCACGCTGCAGAAAGCCTAATTTTATTTCTTGCATTTAAACTGCCTGGCCAAACCTACCACGTTGTAGGTTTCTTTTTAAAATAATTCTTATTCTATGGTTGTCTTTGTGTTTCATAACTATGGCAAAGTGAAGGAAATCCACTCCCTTGTGCAAATAAAGAGCCTCTTACTTTTGACCCAGAGGCAGAAATGTATTGTTTCATCAGATATAAAGTCAGTACCCAGCTGTGCAATCTTCCTTTTTCATTGTGAAAGTCTTGGAAGCATTAAAAATCAGATATCAAAGTCAAAAGTTCTTGACAATGTCAGTTTACTCCTCTTGCTAAAAATAAAAACCAGGATTTTTTTTAGTAAATCTGGTATGTCAGTTCTTTTCCTTCCTTTTAAAGAGAAGAATTACAGCCAGAGCTAGTCCATATACAAGTATATGGAATTTTGAAGAGATTATATGGGGGCAATTTCAAATAAAGTCATATTAAAATGGTACCAGTTGTAATAATGGTCTGATTATAGATATATTTGCATCTTAATCTTTCCTGTCAGAAGCCTTTTGTGTTTGCATTCATAGTATATATTTACCTCAAGCTTAACTCAAATAAGGCACATCACAATCAGTTGGAATATCCTCTCTGCTGTCCCTTCTATCCACAACATTATTTCAATTAATTCCATACAAAATCAGAAACTTAGCTAGACCTCTGCAATTCTGTTGAAACACTCAAGTTGTTTTAAAATTACACCAGTTTAAGGAGAAAGAATCTTGTGTTTGTTTTGTCAGCTTTCTTAAACAGCTCACCTGGTACAAATTCCACCTTCACCATTTGGGAGTTTTGAACTAATATTTGCTGGACTGTTAGGTACATTTCAGTTTGTCCTTAGCCATTTAACTTTACAGTGTTTATTGCAAAAGCTAAATTGTCATTTACTACACAGAGACTGCAACTTTTTCCAGCTACCATTGAGAGGACAATAATCCGGGAAAACACACACATTAGTATGTCTACATTAAATTCACCACCGAATGCCTCTGTCACCCTAAAGTTAGTTTTGGATAAATTTGGTAAGTGCAATGTCTTTCTAAGCAGTCAAATTAAAAAAATAAATAAAATCCAGAAGTCAGAATAATCTTGCTAGCTTTATGACTTAACTCTTATTTACAAGGATAAATCCAGCCTGCTTAATTCTTAGTTTGTAACCCCCAAATCCGGTATAGCTGCTTCCCACTGTATAATGCTTTGAAATCTCTAACACAGTGAACCCAAAACATAAACTATGCTGAGCTCCTTCAGTGCTGAGAAGATGGACTGCCAGGAATGCTATTCAGTCCTTTGCATGGTGGGATAAATATGTACCTTTCACATCTACATAAATTAGATCATTTTAGGAACTGGTTATATTGGCATTTTTGGAACCTTTCTTCTTCTTCCCTTCCCTTTCTACCACTTAATAATAAACTTACCAGTGACATTTTTGCACCAGATTATCCTTCACTGTTCCTGCACTTTATTTAGTACTGTGAGATAAAAATGTTTCTTTTAATTTTCTTCTTCCAATTCAAGTGTGTTTGAAGTTTGTTCCAAAGTGTGTATCACCTTTTCAACAGCATGAGTTTTGTTATATCCAATTTCTGATTTATGTTTCCACATAAAGAACTACAAACGCTTACAAAAATACTGCCCATGGTATCGCACTGTAGTCTTTGGAAAGACTTTAACAGATCACTTCCAGGAGAGTTTCAAGAGCACATCCACAGTTAAGTGTCTCAGAGCTCATATTGGAGAATTTATTTTTCTGTATCTTAATCTATGTCCACCAAAAATATTTTTCCACTATATTTTTTTGCTTTCCATTCATGAAAGTTAAAAGGATCAGATATTAATACACGTTAGGTATTAACTACAGTATGCAAATTAAATGTGTTTGGGAATTTTCCAGTTAGGCACATTTCTGTATCTAAATACCAGTGTTCCAAAGAAAACTGCATTTAAAATATTTATTAGATCTTTATAAATGCTTCCAAAAGAAATAAATGAAAGAGATCCATATAATTTAGTTGCAATTTTGTGGTGGGTTGACCTTATCTGCCAGGCAAGTGCTTCACTCTTAGACTTACCCATAGCAAAGGGGTTTTGTTATAAGTTTCATTAGAACATATTCACAAAGAGTAGTTTATGGACTTATTTTTTTCTATTGCAATCAGTTTAGGACCATTTCCTTTTGAAAATTAATGATAATCAAACAGCAAATACATATCCTGCTGAAAGTTTCTCACCTTGAATATAGTTTGTCAAAGCTGCTGGTGTGTTTTCAGTTGGAAATATTTGTATATTATTTCAGACTTCACAGTGCGGACAGCAGTCTCAACAGTCTCCATTTTCATGTTAATGGCACATTGTACTCTCCGTAGTGTCAGCAAGTCAATCCCACTTAATGGATAGAATAGACAGCTTTTGCAAGTTGAAAATTAAGCAACCGTGTCATAACACCTTGTTGAACTGGGTTGACATAGTTCAGATAATTTTTTCCGTGAACAATTAAAATTGTGAAATTGTTGCCAAGCAGAAGAATGACATAACTTAGAACAGACCTCAAGCACTTAACATGGGGGCAGAACAGGGAGCCTTCAGGAGAGGTATCTCTTTAGTCTTCTCTGACTGGAGAAGACGTTGGAGGACAAAGCACACATCATTTTTACCAGAACTGATTAATTCTTTTTTCAAATGAAAAGAAAAGTGTACTAACAGGAAAAGGAGAAGGGATGAACTACTTTGGACAATGAAAATAATGCTACTGAAAAGAAAATGGCCCTTTCCTGATACTGTCCCAGGTGTGGTACAGGACAGATTAAAATCCTCCTTATTTCCTGAACTATCATTTTAAGCATAAAGCACTGTGCCAACCTCAGCAGCTGAAGTGCTTTTGACTGGAGTTGCAATCTTTAACATAATTAAAGGTCAGTGTGCACAAGTAAATTAAAATGCTTCTCAGAAAGTGTTAGGGTGAGCAAATCTATTTGTCTTTTCTCCTACAAAACAAGGGCTGAATGCATGCAAGATAAATCTTCTTTGTAAAATTGCTTCCAGAAAAAGAAGTTTTAATACCATTTAGAATTCTAAATCACAGATTAAGAGTACAAAAGGTAATACGTGTCACAAATAATGTGAAATGTGATCTCACAGATTTCACTTATCAGCCCAGAAGCTGACAGTGAAGAACAGCAGAAAGTTAGGGACACAGATGTACTGAGTCTGACCGAAGATCTTGTTTCTTATGGTGTCAAGAGCAGATGCTAATAAGAGAATGTAGGGTAAAAATACGGAGTCTTTCAGAATATCTTCCCATCTTCTTTAAGAGCTTCTACAAGAACTTACAAAATTTTTTGACTGGATAATAAATTGGCATTTGGAAATTTCGTGTTCATAGTACAAAGTTATAAACAAGTGAAGAACACCATAACTATATGTGTCGATAAGGGATTCCAGATAATCTATTTGCGCTCAGGAAAGAGGCAAGAGATACTTGGAACTGTGGGTAGGTATCTGAGTGCCATTATAACACTCCTGTCAAAAGGGTCAAAATAGTCAAAATATAAAGTAAATGTTACAAGCTATCAGGAAAAGAAGGCAAGACAATAAAAAAATAAATCACTGTGCCACTGTGCCAGTTTATATATGCTATGTTATGAATAAGTGCACCAGGATCTTCATGTGCTCAGATGCAGACCAAGTGGACAACATCGGAAATATGGCCATGTTTAGGGAACTATCACAGGCACCACCCTGCCTGATGTTGGTCAAATCAGCCAAGGAGATACTAAATCATGGCAGGGGGATTGGAACTAGGTGATCTTTAAGGTGCCTTCCAAACCAAAACATTCTATGATTCTATGATTCTAAAATGCAATGAACATAAAATAAGAGCTCGTTAAGAGCTGCTGAACCTATTCCCTTCCGCCTGTGAAACTGATAGGCATGAGAACCCTGGGATTCTCTCAATGTCAGTGACAGTCGAAGTGTACTTGTAGTATTATAGCTGAAGGCTACAATAATGCTTGGTCTGATCCTTACCATCTATTTTCACATTATATATACACAGGAAAACGTTCTTCCTGTATTTTCTCAGCTCTAGAAACAGAACAATAAATTTTATGCTGTCCTTAATAAATTTTATTGATTGACAAGGAGTCCTACTCATGGTAATAGCTTACAAGGAGTGGTGTTATTCAAGCTGTAGTTTGCAGACAATGAAATTTGGTGTTCAAAATTTGAGTTGGCAGTCTATGGATGTAAAAACAACAATCAAAACCCACTTGAGCACTGCAAATGGGCTGTCTCAAAGTTTATGGTGGAGCCTGTTGCAAACATTTAACGTCATAGAGACCTTCAAAGCCTGATAAGCCTACATGGCATAAGAACAGATATTAGCTTCAGGTCCAGGAAGCACCTTTTTACATGACCTGCCACTCTGACAGGATTATATTCCTTGCTTTTCCAGAGCAGTCATGTTTTCTCCCAGCTGAGGCAACACTGCGCCTCACTCTTGTGGGCAGTGTAAGCAAACTGAAAAAAGAGTCAACCATTAATTTTGTATCCCCTCCAATCCAGTCCACTGCAACCAGACATACTATATTCTTCATGGATTTCTGAAAAAATTAACTTAAACCCATGCATGTGTACATGCCATTCTGAAGTGGAAAGGGTAAAACTTAATGGATTTCTGAAATCCATAAAGCAGATGGAGTTAGAGCAAGAACATGCTGAATCACTTAAAAAACAAATGCCTAAAAATAGGACAGAATGTGCTGCTTAAAGTACTGCACACTTTCTTTGGCAATGTCTTGTTTGTCTCTAATATTGTTACCCCCCTCCCAGTATCTTTTATGTATTCATTCTTCTTTGCTCTTGTTAAGTCTTAACTCTTGTTAAAAAGTGTAATAACGAGGGCTATACATTTAAGTCTTTATTGCTATCAATGGTGCTTTTGTGTTAAAACTGCTCCCATAAGACTTTTGCTTTACACAGAAGCAAAGATATAAGTAAAGATAACAGAAACATTTTCTAATGTTAATGTGGATATTCTAGAAAAAAGAAAACCTGATTTAAAAATAGGCTTTTTTGTAAGTACTGAGTGAAATCAGGTTTTGTATCTGCAGTAATGCAAGTGAGAAGCAAAGAAATCTCTTTTCAAAGCATGTTTCTTCCTATATCACTGTGACAGCATTTTAAATCATCCTTCTGCTGAGGGTATATATATTCTGCTCCTTATTAGCAACACTGCAAATTTGGGTTATCAAACATGTCCTTGAATAAATCAGATGAGGCTTTCATACATAACTAGGAAGAGATACAATCTAGGAGAGTCTGACATTTCAAACCTTATTTAAATTGCAGAGAATTTCTCCCCTCCTACCTCTGTGCCTGTAAGAATTCTTACACCCATCAGCAGCTGGCTTCATTGAAGATATGGTGATTACTTTGCTTGATGAAACACACACACAGGGTGGATGATTTATTTCTAGTGCTCAGGGAATCTTGTGTTAATTGATGAAAAAAGAAAATATCCAGTTGGTTTCTTAGATGCTGCTGCATTTTTATGTACAATTCTAGGTAAATGACAGGTATTCCTGTCACCTTCATTCTACAGAAGTACAAGTAACTTCTCGGTCACCATTAGTACTTGATTCTTCTAGAAAGTTTCTTAGTCTTTCTGAATGCATTGGCATAGAGGGTGACAGACATTAGCATGATGAGCAGCTACGTGACAACAAGCAGAAAAATTATTATTGATTCATTATTGTCAATCAGTTTTTTTCTACTTGTGCTTTACTTATTATGTAATTCTTCCTCCTCTCTGCTGCAGTTTATTTTCTGTAGCATGGCTGCAGAAAAAAACCTGCAAACCAAACGTTTTCCAATGGAGTATTTGGACAGCTTGTTCAAATGTTCAAGAGGGTAAGGATCTTAGGCTATGAAATCATTATAGCTACTTTAGAGAGAAAAAAAATGAATAACTTATTTGCATCCTGAAATACTCCACAGAAGTAGCATCAGCTAGGCACCATCTGTTTCAGAATTTGGAGAAACATTCAGTCTGGAAATTGAAAAACTATGCATTTGAGAAACTTTTCATAAGGAATAAGTAAAACAAATTGTTACAAGATAACTTGGTATTGTGTGTATGTTTTGTATGAGCAATAGATTTACATAGGCACTGAAATGTGGATTAAACAACTTACTCTGTGACAGATAAATCAAGACATATATGATAAAGGTCATAACTGCCAAAGACAAGTGTAGATTATTTGTATGTAGAAGTACTGATCTTTTAAGCCACTGACTGGGTATCAAGACTTACACTTAGGGACTTTGACAGATTCTCTGTTGGGTAGGAGCATGAGCTGATTTGCAAGGACAGATCTCCAGCCAAAATGAAATGTCACAGTTCTTCTGCCCCCTGTTTCTCTGAGCTGACTTTAAATGTCAGGATCCAGAGACACAAGAACTCTGTACACACAAAGATCATTCAGGATTTTTTTTTTTTAATAAATGTAGTGATGTTAGAAAGACATTTATCCACACATATTTAATGAAGATGTAATCTTTAACTCCACTTATAATGTAACTTAATAAGCTTATTAGCTTATGCATGTGATATGCATAATGCATGCTTACGCATGCATATGAAGTTATGGTTTTAAACACTCTCACCATCTGGTTGCAAATATTTTAAAATAAAGATAATGAGTTTGAGGAAACTGTAATACATGGAAATGAATAATAAACATTTCTTAGTGGTATTTCTGTGCATTTACTCTATGACAGAATGTTCTTACATAATGACCTTCTTACTCTAATATTTAAGAAATTAGTTCATTAGCATATGCAAGTTTTCTATAGGAACCACTACTTCAGGATACCTGTATCCTGTCTATGACAAGTTTATTCTTAATTATTGGCAGAGGGATCTAATAATCTAGGGGGAAAATGGTGGTTTGCGTGCAGCTGATGCCTGACCCAGGGCTTCTATAACTTGTTTGCACTTAGCAGAAGAAAATTATCTTCAGTATCATTTTTTTTGTTGTTTGCTGTGTGAAAACTTCTCCAAGGAAACAAAAATAATGCTTTCAGTTCTTATCACTTAAGTTAATGTTAAGCATCTTTGTTAAGTTTGTGGGCGTTGGGGGATTGGGGTGTCAGAAATTAAATTATTGTCCCGTCTAAGTTTTTGGTGCGATAAATGCACTGGGAATTCAGCTCTGGAAGGCCTATAGGATAGTGTCCCAAAAGAGTACCTTTAGAATTAAATGTGGTCATAGTTTGTCTCTTCTCAAAAGATGACAGGAAGATCATCAAATAAAAAGGGCTTTTGTACTCTAAGATAAGGAGTTCAACCATTTGCTTTTCACTAAATGCCTCTATACTCCAGTTTATTGCACACTTTATGCAGACAATACTTTTCCAGAACTTGCCTGCAAAATAATTTACCCTACTGAACAACTATTTCCATTATGCTTTTGTCAAAGCCTGAATCCATACTGTTACTCTTGAAACAGTTTTGCTGTGCAGAACAGAAGCCAAGTTTCACTTGGTTATAAAGAGATAGCATATCTTTGCCACGTTGATAAAATGTCAGCCAGAAAACCTTTGCTTTTCAGTCCCTACTACAAGGATAATTGGTGTACTTTACATGAAACAGAAAGACTTAATAGTCAGTCCTTGGGGTTTAGAACTTTAAAAAAAAAAAGATGCAGGCGCTCAGCATAAGCAGACTCATGTTTTGTCATCATATGTAACATGCTTGTTGATCTTTAGATACCACCTAACCTTTCCAGAGTTTTTACAAGCAATATATGGAGCTACCACTAAATTCTGGAAGTACAGTGTATTGCAAAACCTATGTCTCTCTTCAGATAATCTTTGATGTACTGTTTATGTACCATATGAGGGTATTCATTCAGCTACATTTGTGATGGGAAGTACACAACTGCGCAATAACTCTGCAAATGTCAGTGCAAATAGGGAATAATGAAGAAAAAGAGGAATGGGCAAGGGAAAAGCTACATCACAGGCGAATGGTAGGAAAAGCAATAGGTAAACAGAGCCTGCTCTTGTTGCCATTTCAGTCCTGAAACCAACCAGTAGGTATTATAATGTTTATACATGTGTTATAATAACCATTATTTTAGTTCTTAAACTAACCATTATATAAGTCAAGTGAAAAAAAAACAGCAATAAACACAAATAGATGATGTACCAATGGTTTTTTTTTGGTCTATCTATCCTTCCTATGTGTTTTCCCAAGAGGGTCTTTCCATTGTAGATTACATTCTTCTAAAAATGTGGCCTTTGTGGTAGAATATTTTGCACATAATAAACACTGGAGATATCAACATAATTAGGGTTAGTTTTAAAGTCACTGAAAGAGTCCTTATTAATCCAAAGTAATTCCATGTTCAAAAAAACAAAGCCATAATTCTTTCCTTGTCAGCAATCACTCTTTCGTATTTGTGTATTAAGTAAGCTTTACTAAACCATTCCTCAATACTTTCATATTCTTTATGTTCAACTTAAATTTTAGTGGTCTGGCATCTTTCTAGAGAGGAAGAAGCTCATTTGTCTTAATCAAAAAAAAAACCAGAAAGTGCTTTGAATGCATATGACTTTTAAACTATAGCACCACACTGTCCTGCAAAGATAAAAGTATGTTTTCCTAACTTTAGAATAGAATTAAATTAAGAACTTCCATGAAATGCAAGAACTTAGTCAGGATTTATTGAAGAACTTGCATTAAATAGGAATTTGTCTAGAATGTGTTAAGAAAGCTAAGCAAGAAAGTGAAGACTAATCTAAAAACACAAGATGCAAAATGTGCATGTAGATTTGCAACTTCTGAGAAACACTGCATTTTCATTGAATGTTTTAGGGAAACAATGATTTTGGAGTTTACTGGGTAGGGTGACATCACTGTCTCTAAATGCAAGTACCAGTTACTTAGTGGCAGATGTGGCATGTCTGGCACAGCAGTAGTATGCCCAGTGTTTCAGCAACAATTACTCACTTGCATGCTAAAATCATCATTTTGATTGCTAGAATGGAAATTAATTCTTTAGGGATTTTTTTTTTGTTGTTGTTCTTTTTTTTTTTTTAAATTAGAGGGTTTGGGATTTTTTCTTCTCCAAGAAGGACCTTTTGTGAAATTTTTGCATGTAACTTCAAATCACCATTTTTACTGCAGCAGAATTTGGTATTTTATGAGGCTTTCTATGACCGAGAGAGGACAGCATTTCAAACACATGATGCCAGAGTAATCAGACATTCATTTGGCTTGTAAAATAAAGCAAGCAGTCATCACAATATTAGTGCAGCTCCAGTGATGCAAAAAGAGTCTTTACAACTTATAGAGCAAGTTAAACCTTCAGAATCTTAACCACCTAGGGATGTCAATTTTCTGGCTCAAGGTTCATGTTCTTCAGGGTTATCTATTGTTGGTTTTCAGTTTGTTAGATCATGTTCCTCTTGGTATAAAAGAGTGTTTCGGTATTTTAGAGCTCAAAGGATTGTTATATTAAAATTCCAACAAAGTTCTGAAAATCTCAAGTAAACTGAATCCCTGAAAGCTCTGGAAAAAATACATTAAAATTACATGGGTATCTATTTGTAGCAGCACTTAAGCTAAGACTGTGCTGGACTTAGCACTTAGCAAGAATGGTAAGGACTTTCTACACTTCAGTTTTGGAATTGAAACCTGTTGAAGAACTCCAGAATATTGCTGTATTCTGTGGGTTTCTTTCAAGAAATTAAATTCTTGATTTGCATAAATCTATTTTCTGAAAGAATGACATTTAAACAAAAAAAAGAAGAATCAAAACAACACTACCACAGGAAAAATACATCCAGGACATTTCTTCCTTCTAAAACTGTACTCATATAAAATAGCATGCAGGTTCAGTAAATTCCACTTCTGTCAAAATGACAGGTGTTCAGTGGTCAGTGATCAACATCTCAAGTTCATTCACTCATACCAGTGTGAACCTCACACAGTTCAGAAAAAGTGGAAACAAACTTTCTAAATGTGATCCTGAGAGATCTAAATTCATAAGAAAATCATCTCAAGAAAGAAATCCAGGTCTAAGCATACATAATAGAGGGTGTGAATATTATTATGAAAAGTTAAGCAAGCATTTATGAATCATAGGTTAAATCTGTTGTCCAATGATTGGACATGGTTTTACCAATTATCATCCCATATGATGACAAAATATTAATCTTTCTGTGTTGTAGACGCTGATGTCTTACAAGCCCCCTACACGCCACTGCTGTTGGGAGAAAAACCTGTGATCCCATTTCTGGGGGAAAAAGGGGAAAGGTTGCTAAATTTGGGGGATTTTGCCTGAAAAGTAAAGGAATCTGAGAGTGAACTTGTGTGCTGAAGAGTACATCAGACAATCATGGGAGTAAAAGGAAAGAAACAGAAGTGAAAGAACATTCTAAAATCCATTTCTACCTAGATTACTATATGTCCTGAGCCAGTCTTGTTGTCAGTCTTTTCAGCTCCAAAGGATGGTTTTGGGGAACCCATTCCTAAAGGCCATGTGTTAGCAACGTCTAGGTTTTGCAGCTGTACTTGCTGTATCTAACGCCGGCAAAAATGTACCAATGAGAGAGTAGAGACAGTTATATGTTAGTTAAAGGTCATAGGAAAGAAAGCATATTAATTTTCATTTTTAAAAAGTGTTCTGTAATAACTGTAGCATGCTTACATCTCATTGCTGCCACTGATTTTATACAGTGTTTTGAATCGTTCTTCGTAAAATGCCAAATCAGAGTTTGAAGGCCCAGGAAATGGACACAAACTGTTACATTTGTTCCTGTTCCCAGTTTATTATTTTTGGATATATAATTCTGTATATTTTTAACTTGTTATCAACTTTCTGTATAGGGTGATATAATATGGGTAAAACCCAGTAGGTTTTGCCTTCTGCAAGGTCACCCACAACTGGATTCTGTAGAGATGTGCTATCAGTAGGACTACAGAACAAGATGATTTCTCCAAATGACTTATCATCTATGATGCTTAGAGGAGATCCAAAGTGGACTACTGAATACATGCAGAGAATTTTCCAGGGATAAAAAAAAGGAATGTAGATGAGTTTGTATGTCCCAGCTGCACCGGATAATAGGTGAAGGAACTTCGTGGGGGTGTCCTGATTTGAGGTAAAACAGAACCAATTTTCTGGTTTGTAATTTTGCTTTTTAGCTGGGCCTCTTCTAACTGACTAAACTGTGAAATTAACAGCATATTGTTCGGAAACTGTTCACTCTCAGAGTGATAAGACCCGATTATACCAAGGAATGGTATGCACAGAGGTTCTTGCTTATACTTATTGCTCTAACAACCAAGGTCAGCTAACTTTGTTATTTGCCCCATTGGAAGGTCAGAAGCAGAAAAGCATAGAGGGGTCCCACCTGCAGGGAGGAGCTGACAGGACAGGTGACCCAACACTGACCAAAAGGGTATTCCATCCCATCTGCCCCATGCTCAGTTGTGGAATAATTACTCAATTGGCCAAAAATACAGAAGTACAGCATTGTTCACACATTAAGGAAAGTCATAAAATCAAGAGGCTTCTGAGGTAGAATACAGCCGCAGCTGACACACAAAGAATGCAGCATCTGCGATTCCTTGTACAAGGTTGTTTGCAAAACTACACGAGGGATGGAACGGAAAGCGCTTGTTCCGTGGCCTTCCCTTGTGACGAATAGCAGATATGGGAAAGAGATGGTACTATGAAACAGATAAGCGTCCCTACTCGCTACCCAAGCCAACATTTCGTCAAATGTTGATGAAATGCTGTCCTTTTTGTGAACTTTGCTCATTACGATGTACCAAAACACACCTCCATCCTGTAGGCTACCCTCCTCCAAGGTGCAACCACTCTTCCTTGAGTACACCAATCATAATAAAAGTTTTAATGACTAAAGTCACTCAAGCTCCACTTTGAAGATAAAAAAAAATAGTATAAAAATAGCCCGAGAGAGGGGGGATATGGGGGAAGACACCATCGTGAACAAGTCAGGAGAACTCCATCACTGACTTCTGGGACCAGTTGATGGGCTGAGCCTTTCTTCCCCCCCATAGGGGCGCCTTTGGGTAAGACTTAGATTATACCGAGTGCTTCCTCGGGGAACTTAGAAATTTCTCTGGAGAATCTCTATCCTACATTTATAGCCAGGCTGTATTGTTTATAACTTTGCCGCGCATTTTGTATAATTAACAATATCTTTATTTGCACGTGCTTTGCAGACAGCATATTTATCACCGGCAATCCTAAGAACCTATATACGTGTTGTTTAAATAAACTGCACTGTTTAAGTAGCTAGTCGTTTCGCTTTCTCACTGAACGCGACCAAAGACTCGAGAGAGGCCATGCTAGTTCATGAGCATGACTAGACTGAAGGTGCAGTCCACTGTTAGTATATCCAAATTGTAACAGTTTAATACATATTAAACACGATTGGACTGATAGTGCAGAATTGGGCATCACTCAGAATTTAAACCTAGCCGCACCTGCCTCCCACCTCAGTGAGAAGTGTTAGAACACAAGGCGGTTCTGCCAAAACCGCTTTGCCCCTTTCACACAACAACTGAGGGATCAAAGGATCAGCTCTCTTTCTTCAATGGCCGACATCCGAGGAGGACCCTGTCTGTTCATCTGCCTTTGATCCCGATCCTAGTGTTTCTGACTCCAGATCAGGAATTCAGCTCCTGACTGTCTCTGGCTCCAGTTTGGGACTTTCCCTGTGTCTGCTGGTGACACAATTGTCATCCTGGGAGCTAGATACCATTTAGTATATATTGTATACTTTTTTTTATTTTATTTTATTTTATTATCATTTATAATTTCATTATTTATTAATATTTTCATTAAAGTAGTTTAGTTCGTTTTCTAAACTCATAACTCTCTTTATCTCTTCCTCTCCTCTCTGAGGAGAGAGGGGTGGGAGGGCCATCTGTCATTCTGATTGGCTAATCCGGCCAAAACCACGACAGTGGGGCAAACCCCCATGCTTCCCCCAAATAAAGGTATAGGTTTTTTACCTGGAGTGTGTAACTTGGCTTTAAATGACTAAAGAGTTAAATGACCAGAGTTTAAAAAATGAACACAAAAAAGCCATATACAAAACTCGCACACCCCAAACTCACAAACAAAAAATCCCCAAACACCTCATATTTGATCACATTGGTAATATTGCAAAAAAAATAATTTCAAGACTATTATAATGCTATGAAGATAATTTTAAACACACAACAATCTCATATGTGCAGGTGAAGACAGGCTTATATATCACCCTTCATGCTCGAAAAGAAGGATCCACAGAGGTAACAATGAAAGATATGAAGGGACTGAGAACATGTTACTTGGTCATGACTTCCAAATTACTCAGTGTTCAGCTCAATTAAAGGTTTTAGGCAGTGAGTATAATTCAGATTTGAAAAAAAGATCTGGACCAAAGTCCTAAGTTTTCCCTCACTACCACGTTATCTGTGATTTATAACCCAAGCAATACTATCTTGAAATAAGGCAATTCCTGTCAGTGCAAATTATTTTCATCAGCAATTCTCTGTCGCAAAATCATAAGAAAGATATTTCTGTTATAGGGAAGAATCTCACATTGTTTAAGTTTTTTATGTTATTACAAGTTATTTTATTGTGTATGTTGCTATCTTAGTAAGTTGGGAGAAAATTGTTTCATTCAACCTGTTAAACCTCAGAACTGATCATTTCAGTTGAACGCCTGTTTTGAATGTCTACTCTATTAATGATAGGGAAAAAGCATCAGCTAACCTTGCTTAGGCATATTATATTTATTATATATAGCTTTAAAAATAAGGAAAAATGCTTACTTTTTGTTGTGTGAGCTACAATCTTACATATAAGCAAGTTCCTGTCTGCCTCAGAAGCACCTGCTGATTTGTTTCGCTACAGATGGACACAACTAGAGTGAGACACTGATTTCTTTAAAGGTCTTCTGTTTTTCTGACTTCTTTTCCTTTATGTCAATAAAAGTTATGAAAGTAAAGCATGAAGTTTTAACCTTTTTGTGATGCTATATAGGTTTTTTTTACTACCTGTGGAGAAGACTGAGTGATTTTCTGAAGAGCACAGGCAACTCCACAGCAATTAGAAAGTTGTCTCCCTCATCACAATCATTAAAGAACATGCAAAATGGTATATTAAGTTGCACTGATTTAGCTTCAGTTGCTCAAATGTCCTTCTGAGATTGACTCTGAAAATGAAATTGGGATAACTTTTTTTAAGCGATCCATATTTATATCGTAGCATATGTATTAAACATCACATCGCTGTTGGAGTGACATTATAAAAAAGAGCCTAAGTCTTCTACAAATTCTTTTGAATTCTTGAGGGGATTCTTGCACTTCCCTGACACAGCATTGACTATGTCAGTTGCAGACAATATTTGAAGGAAGTCTGAAATTCTCTGCATTGAGAAATAGCATACCTTCTATCACTGGCAAAGTTAAAACAAGCCATATAGATCAACTGGGCTCTTTTTTTGGAGATATAAATATAATTCTTAATGATGTGGGGAACTATTAAAAATTTAAAAACCCAAGCAAGGTTGAAACAGTTAAGATTAAGACCTTTGCACAATGCTGGCAAATGGACTATTTCAAGTTTGTTATATTACATGGAAACAATGTAGCATTACAGAGACCTCAAGTAAAAGAATTTCTACATGGCTTTTGTAGTATGTGAAATGAATGATCATTTTGATCATATTGCAGATAAATGATAAAGTGAATTAACTTATTTGGCCACTTAAACAGTAGAAACACATGAAGTCATAGCTCTTCACTCCTTCTACAGCCTTACATTCATTTCCCTAGCGGGCACATTCAGAGTGATAAAGAATATTACACTTCCCAACTAAGAAGATGATAAATGACTACTTGCAAAGTACAGATAGAACAGCACTGCAGAAAGTAAAGCTTAATAGATAACCAACATATTCCATGATTAAATTTCGTATTACAGGGATGGTCAGGCTTTCTCAGGCGAAGAAAAGAAAGCATATGATGTTAAAGAGCCACAGATAAAATACCTAGTTACAGCATCTCTCACGCTATTCTTCATTTTCCTTCTCCCTCTGACCTCCTGCATAATAGCCTCTGAGTCCCAAGAACACACCACACACCCACCAATACACTCACCACACACCCTAGCTCTTGGCTACAGCTCAATTCAGAACACATAGTTTTTTTAGAAAAGTAAGAAAAGGGGAGAAAGTAAATAAACTTAGAGCTGCACACCACTGTTGGCCATTCCCATTACAGAATAAACTCAGAAATCAGAAGCTATTTACAGAGGAAAAGGAAAAAACTCCATGGGAGAAAGGCAGTCTATGAATATACACTACAGACACCTGAAGCACAGTGACTTACCAGTGCAACAGGGAAGCTGGAAACGCTTGTTCCATGTGCTGAGTCAGCACTGTATTAAGAGATCAGTGTTATGCTAAGTCTCTGCCATTTGAGGAGTTTCTGGTTAGCATCCATCCTCTTCATACTTTTTTGCCTTGCTTCTCTGACTTTTAAGGTTTAAATTGGCCTCTATGAATTCCTGAATGAGTGGGAAGTGGCATACCATGTTTATTCACTTTTGTATATTTCCAGTTGGTGTTGTATTGCCTAAACCTCATACATGTGCACACTAAATGCAAAAGAATGAGAGATATATATATAATGGACACAGAAGTAGAAATTTTGCATATAAACCTAGGTGAGCACCTTAAGTTAAAATACATTCCATCCAAAAAGGAAACTTTGTACTATAAACTGGAAAGCAGATTTACAAATGAATCAACATTTCTAAGACACATGTACATATGCAGACATATTATAATCCCAGGTAATCAAGCTGATGATGACTTTCATCTCATCTATAATCTATGCTAATGTCCTGGTTTGAGGTAAAACAGAACCAATTTTCTGGTTTGTAATTTTACTTTTTAGCTGGGCCTCTTCTAACTGACTAAACTGTGAAATTAACAGCATATTGTTCAGAAACTGTTCACTCTCAGAGTGATAAGACCTGATTATACCAAGGAATGGTATGCAGAGAGGCTCTTGCTTATACTTACTGCTCTAACAACCGAGGTCAGCTAACTTCGTTATTTGCCCCATTGGAGGGTCGGAAGCGGAGAAGCATAGAGGGGTCCCACCTGCAGGGAGGAGCTGACAGGACAGGTGACCCAACACTGACCAACAGGGTATTCCATCCCATCTGCATCACGCTCAGTATAAAAGCTGAGGGATCAAAGGGGCAATGCTGCTCTGGCTCGCTCTTTCTTCAATGGCTGACGTCTGAGGAGGACCCTGTCTGTTCGTCTGCCTTTGATCCTGATCCGAGCACTCCTGACTCTAGTTCTGGAATTCAGCTCCTGTCCATCACTGACTCCAGTCTGGGACTTTCCTTGTGTCTGATGGTGATGCAGTCGTCATCCTGGGAGCTGGATACGGTTTTGTATATATTGCATACTTTTTTTCTTTAATTTTTATTATTGTATTATTATTTACTATTTTCTTATTTATTATTATTTTCATTAAAGTAGTTTAGTTCTTTTTCTAAACTCGTAAATCTCCTTATCTCTTCCTCTCCTCTCTGAGGATAGAGGGGGGTGAGAGCCATCTGTCATTCTGATTGGCCAATCTGGCCAAAACCACGACAGCTAAGTAGCATGTTACTTGGGTTCCAATTGCTGCCTACAAAGTGCATCTGCTTAGAAACAATACAATATTAAATAGTTCCAAAATATTATCAGTAACAGAAAAGCCCTTGGATAGGTGTATCTGTTGAAGGGTTGAACAAGTTGATGATACATTACAGTGGATATGTTGCATTTATTTCTCATCCCAAATGTAAATAATGTGGGTTTTGGACTTTGATTAGCATGTCTTTGGACTTTGATTAGGTCTAACTACAGAGTCATACTAAACTTTTAGTCATTTAAAAAAAAAAGAGAGACAGAAATGATAAAAAACAAACAAACAAACAAAAACAAAGAAAAAAGGAGGAAAAAAGAAAAAGGGAAAAAAAGAAAAAGACTGCTCAACACTGAAAAAGTTCTGTAATGTAATGAAGCAGCAAAAATATATAAACAAATTTTTGGTCCCTCCTTTCATCAGTATTTCTCTTAAAATTCCTTTTGTGAGCTTAGGCTGAATTTAAATCAGGTATTCACATAATATCTTTAATATCGCCAGAAGTATTAACATGGAGATTTGTAAAAAATAATCAGTCCTACATCTGGAAATGCTCAAGTAGATGACAGGATACAAAAAGCCCAATTCTGTCTTGTTATATGAATACCGCTTAGATAGAGCGGGACAATACACACGTATAAAACTAAAGAAATGAATGGATAATGAGGCTAGAGCATTTATGCTTCTAAAGGCAGAAAAAACAGCTGAAATGCTTTGTTTCTAAGTGAAACAAAATCCTTTTCTGTGGCACATAAATTTAAATTACTAATAAACGACTCCTGCATATTGTCAGACAAGTACTTGTGTCAATTTTGCTGCAACAAGTATACGTAATACTTTGCAAAAGAGTGGAAGTTGTCTTCAACCAACTGCTGCCTTACATCCCTTGAAATCAACTCCAATTACTACCAAAGAATAAGCAAAACAATTATATAATTCTATTTTAGTAAACAACATTATTTCTGCTTCTTTTTAAGAAACTATAAAGGAAATGTTTGGTTCTGATGAAATATTAAATTATAAATTTTCCAGGCACTGCAGCAATTACAGCTATAGGAAGCTAACGCTTCTTATAGCTTCCAGTGAAATCCTATGAGGAGGTCCTGCACATGTTCAGGATGTGTAAGATCTTTAAAAAATAGGCAATTAACTCCTTAAAATCCTCTCAAGGAATAGCATCCTAAGCTGTTGCCTTTTGAAAACAGTCAAAATCCTTCTCTTCTGCAGGTATTTAGCACAACTATGTCCAGACTACCAGTCACTAAAACTGATATAACTGCAAAAAGGCATAATAATATATGGTATGAAAATAGTGACTTTCCAAAGCACTATGCAATGCTTATCCAGCAAGCAGTTACCAGTACTACTATTGCACTATGTTCGTGTTGAATTGCACTGGAATAAGCACACTTGCAATAGGATTCGCAGCCTAAGTAGGACTACAATGCACAGTGGCATGGAAAAAAGCAGAATCATAGAATCACAGAATCATTTAGGTTGGAAAAGACCCTTGGGATCATTGAGTCCAACCATCAACTCCACTCTACAAAGTTCTCCCTTACACCATATCCCTTAACACCACATCTAAACGAGTCTTAAACACATCCAGGGATGGTGATTCCACCACCTCCCTGGGCAACCTATTCCAGTGTCTGACCACTCTTTCTGTGAAGAACTTTTTCCTAATGTCCAGTCTAAACCTACCCTGTTGCAACTTGAAGCCATTCCATCTTGTTCTATCGCTAATGACCTGTGAGAAGAGACCAGCACCAACCTCTCTACAATGGCCTTTCAAGTAGTTGTAGAGAGTGATGGGGTCTCCCCTCAGCCTCCTCTTCCTCAAATTAAACAGTCCCAGCTCCTTCAATCACTCCTCATAAGATTTATTCTCCAGGCCCTTCACCAGCTTTGTTGCCCTCCTCTGCACTCGCTCCAGCACCTCGATATCTCTCCCATATTGAGGTGCCCAGAACTGGACACAGTACTCAAGGTGTGGCCTCACCAGTGCTGAGTACAGGGGGACAATCACCTCCTTACTTCTGCAGAAGTTCTGTTCTGCGAGCTCTGCCCCCCATGCTCTGCCTTTTCTTTTTCTTCCTGGAGTCAAGACTCAAGCAATGAAAAAGCAGCCTGTTTTCTCTGCTCTATTTTTTTGGTTTTCCCATCAAAGAAAATATTTTTTGATGCTGACATACTATTGGGATCACTTATTGTTCAAAGGAACTTGCAAAGTAAATGTCACCCACAATAAATGCAATAGAAAAAGATGATAAACAGGTGGGCAGGAGGGAAAGAATTTCTGATACTAACAAAACAGTTGAACATATGATTATATAAATCTATTCTTTCATTTATTAAGAAAAACTCTGGAGTTCCCAGATTATAGTCCCAATTCCTCACCATTTAATTTAATTTTATGGTGCTCTTTGCGTTGTTTATTTTAAAGACTAAGGCAAAAATATTGAAGTTGTTAATAAGACATTAAACTTTGCTGTGATGTGATCTAAGCTCTCCATCGGTTTGCATTGCTCTGGTGCTTCACATTCATAACTTCAGCATGAAATATTGCTTTTTAATGGGAGGAAACCTCTGTAACCTACATTTGTGAGAAGGATAATGCTGTCAGAATGAAAGTTTTACTGAGCCATCCATAAGAGTTAATAGTCTGTACATTAAAAAAATGGACAAGCAAGAAGCTTACAGACCCATGCTCATTTAATAATAACCATTTTTCTGCAACTCTGAAATTTCTCTTAATTTTTTGTTGACTTAAAAATATGTTTCCTCTTACAAAGATAACTAAAACTATAATTCAAAGCAGATTCTGTTTCTGGTCATTCTGGAAGCAGAAATCACTCATTTCAGGGAGCATCAGCTTTTTACAAGATCCTTGCAAGGCTCAGTAGCAAAAAAGGCTTTATATGTCTTTTGTTTTAGGATGACTCATCATTGCCAATTAATCTGGATAATCTTTTACTGGACATCATCAGACATACATACCAAATCCATTTGCTCTATGGGTGTATTTTGAGAGTTAATACACTGTTATGTTTATACGTGTCACCTTATAAACATCTCAAGCTGCCTCTGTTTCTTTTTTGAGTGATTTTGAGCACTGCTAATAGGTGACAATTTTTGTTTCCTAAACACTTTACACACCCACTCCTTCAAAAACCTGACTCCCTCTTGCGGAGGAATGTTTAGTAAGAGCCATAATATTTCACATTGCAGCAGCACCAATTGATCCTGTGCTCACCCACCAGCCAGAGGAGAATGAAGCTTTCTGAAGATTGACCAAAAGCAGCAGTATCATTATGGTCTTCTCTAGTGTCTGTTTTGAAGGAGACGAGCAACCCTGAAATCTGTAAGGTGCATTTCTAATTTTCAGTGTAGAACAGTGTTCTAAAATGTTAACTCTGACCTCTGAGATCAAAAGCTTTTCTTGTTTTCTGTCACTGATAGACCTTGTCAATATAATTAATGTGTTTGACGCTTTCAGACTTTCAAAAATGTAAAATAGCAAGGCTTTACCAAAAATACTACTTGGTAGCTGCATCCAGAGTAATACATTACAATTTATCTTTGAAGTCAATTACATCATGCCAATAATTCTTCCTCACCTTTTACTGCAAGTCTACTAGAGAATTCACTTCCTGTAAAGATTTATTTAAAGATTACCAAATGGCTAGTACCCCAGAGGCTTAAAAATTAAGGATTGCCAATATATGTTTCAGGATTCAAATAATAGCCTGAGTTGCTGCAAATGGACCACAAACCCTGCATATCCTATTAACATGGTGCAACTACAAAATGTAGAATGAGGCATACAGTAAGATGGAGTATTCAAATAAGTTTGGGAACCAATATGATTCAGGACATTGTTAGAA
Source organism: Larus michahellis (assembly GCF_964199755.1). NCBI lineage: Eukaryota > Metazoa > Chordata > Aves > Charadriiformes > Laridae > Larus > Larus michahellis. The sequence goes on from NC_133930.1 coordinate 68,525,810, forward strand.
GTGTGATATGAGCTCTTAAAATTGCTTTTGTTTAAGAAATATTAAAAAGGAAAATGCAGTTGGATTTGAACCTATCTACTGGCTTGTTTTCTCTCTGCTATGAGTGTCTGAAATAACACTCATAAAAATCAGAGAGGGAGATAGCAGCACAGCTTCTAAGGCAAGCACCCAGTAGGTGTTTGAGGACAGTAAGACACTGACCCCACTTCTATTCCCAAAAGAGAAGCAGACATTTTAGAGAGAAATCTGGGGCTTCAGGACAGGATGAAGGATAAGCTCATCTCCAGCCTTTTAAAACAATGCTGTAAACTCATTAAGATTAAGCCAGGCCAAATATTGTACCAAAATATGCTATGGCCAAATGTTTTGCCATGCAGGACTGATCTAAGGACAAGGTAGACAGTTACAGCCTACATCACCAGGTAGGGGAACACGCTGAAGAAGAAAATACTTTTGTCTTATCTTCACTGTTGTGGCAAATCTATGTGTGATATACATCACAAATTCAACAATACAAGTAGGGGGAGGAAATAGTTTCTGATCATGCTTTTTCCTCAGTGATGAAAATTAAAACCTTTTAGTTTCAGAACACATTTTATGAAAACTCAAGCTGATGTAAGAAATGCCAGATGATTCATGTAGGTAATATCCTTTTCTTTTATGCCTTTTCCCAGCAGAATATCGCAACCTATATGGTATGCTACCATACTTAGCAACATATCATACTTTTAAGAAATTGATGTTTCAAACTGATTCTGCCTAGCATTCTAATAATATTCTTTCCTAGCACCAGAAAGTAGAAAATAGTCTCTGACAAAAAGCCAATACAGTCTATTCGAGAGCATCACTTTAAGAAGAAAATGACTGTCTGGAGTTAATGTAGTATTCAATATAAAACGAAGTAGAAAAGCTCAGATAAAAAAAAGACATATATGGAAAATAAGAAAAAATACTTCAACAAAATCCATAACTATGGGGAAGGAGAGGGCAAGGTTTGTATGATCCTTATCCCCTACTCCTTTTTCTTATGAACAAATATATGCTGTACTTGTCAGTTATTCTCCCAAGACAGTTCTTTCCATTAATTTCCATTCTTTATGATTTCTCCCATATGAATAACTCCAACATTTGTCACTATAGTTAACGAGAGTGTTCTCAAGGAGGGGACAGCTACAGACCTCAGATTCATTCTGCATGCGCAGCAAAACAAGCAGCACCAGAGGCAGCACTTTGACTGCAGACTCGGATACTGTCATGGCCCCAAGCAGATGGCTCTGCCAGGAGTTTTGTTACAGAGGTCGTTGCTGCTCCTGATTTTGGTTTTCCAGCTCAGTTTTCTGGCTTGACTTTGGCCCAGCCTCATCACCACCACCTTGGCTGGGAATGGGGACTGGGGCCTGCCCCTCTGCCTGCCTGGGGGCGGTGGGACCTGCCCTGTCAGCCTGGGGATCCTAGACTGCCCCACATCCCAGCTGGCTCTTGTTGCACCCTGACAACCAGACCAAGAGCCTTTACATGTTTCCATCCCACCGTCTGAAAAAGACATGTTTAAGTTTTGCTTGTACTCATTCTTTTCAAGTTGTGCTTTTCACTGGCATTTGCAGCACTTCCAAAGACTACAGTAGAGAATGCTAGATCCACTATTTCAAAAGGGAAATAAGCAGTATTTCTATTTACACTTGCCAGAAGTTCAGACTAAGAATTCAGTGGTGGGTGGTAGAAGACGGTGTCCCCACAAGCATCCAACTTGAATAGTCTTTGTATTCTCAATATGTTTCTAAACCCATAATCATTTAAAAAAATAACAAACAAGCAAAAAACCTACCACGAAACAATTAGACTTTAATTCATCTCAATTTGCAGCTGCTATTTGTTTTGGAAAATTATTATTTAGGTTATTAATGTGTTGCAGTCACTCTTAGAACTCACAAGTCAAAGCTATAGCATTGCCAGAGAGTGAAGTGAGTGCCAAAATGTTCAAAAGCAGCAGTCTGTCATTCAGTTCATACCTGTTGCATGTAATGAGTTTCACTAAGACGTCATTTTCCTAATTTATAACAAGGACAGGGAAGGAAATGGTTTTTGTTGTCAGGCACATATTTTCTATTCTTTCCTCCCCTTCATTCTACACTGGGGCAAAACTGGGACTTTATCTGCTAAGTGAGATTCTGGTCAAAGTTCATAGTCTAAATCAGAGCAAAGCAAGGAGATGAAAATGTGATTTCTTATATTTAAATTGAGTACCTGACTGAAGAGCAGAATCATATTTTAAAACAGAGACCTTTGTTTGTTTCAAAGTGCCAGTGATTAGTAGGACTGAGAAAAATTTTCAAGGTTTGAAATGTGCAAATAAAATAAAAGAAATATGCAAAAGTATCTTCAGCAACAAAAAGTGGTAGCTGTGTTTATTTAATACCACTCCTGTATTACAAAAATAGAGTTTATTAACCAAATGCACTCTGCAGCTGATTTCGCTTCCATCCCATGAAATATGCATTTAAAGGCAGCTCTTAGCGCATCCCAGGGGCTGAGCGTGAGTGGCCAGGTGGCAGTGGCTGAACATGCCTTGCACTCCAGCTGCTGAGACACCTTGACCAGGCTGGGCTTGGGCAACTGATAAACCCTCACGGCTCTGCCAGGGTGCTGCCAGGCCCGTGGTGTGAGTGCACATGCCATTGCTGACAGCACAGCTGCAGGACAAGGATCCCGCCTGAGACCAGCACACATGTGACACAAACGCAGATCAAGGAGAAAACTGCACTTTTATTGCGTCCAGGGGCAGCTGAAAAGTGGTAGCTCTGGGATATCCAGGGCACCTGTGGTGTCTTTGTGCTGCAAGAACTGTGGGCAAGCATTTAGCCAAAATGGCCCAGAGAAGTCCTGGCAACAATCTGTGCTCAGTGTGGCCAAGGAAGGTGAAAAATCCACAGGAAAAAAAAGTCCTTTCAGACCCTAGACCTAGGGCACAAGTGGCATCTTTGTGCTGAAAGAGCAGCAAGCAGTTAAGTAGCCGAAATGGCTCAGAGGAGCCCTGGCAAGGGGCTCTGCTCTGTGCTGCAGAGAAAGGAAAATAATCCAACCCTGGGGACCAGTGTCAGTCTTCCTCTTCCTGCCAAAAAAAGTTCTTTCTGACCGCAGACCCAGGCCACCAGTGGTGTCTTGGTGCTGCAAGAGCAGCCACAGTCACTTACCCAAAGTCGCCCAGAGGAGCCCTGTGAAGGGGCCGTGCTCAATGCTGCAGGGAAGGTGAAAAACCCCCGGGGACCAGTGCCAGTCCGCCCTGGGGAGAAAAATTCCTTCCTGACCCCAGACCTGGCAATCGGCCGTTCCCTGAGCGTGTGAGCAAGACCTGCCTCCCAGCCCCACAGGTTGGTCACATCTACCAGGGAGGCCACCACTGCCCGACCCCTTCCCTCCTGCAGCCCAGATCCGTCTCAGGAGTTTCTGAGAGTAGTAAAAAGCCCTGAGAAAGATTGACCTTGGGGCGAGAATCCTTCCCATGCCTGTCAGGACACCAGTGGGTGCCCCAAACCACTGGGGAAAGCTGCTGGCTCTGATACCCCTTGCAACATCTTTGGAGCCCATTTCTTAGTGCTGCTGCCACTGGCTCTGCAGGGGATGAGGACTACGAGCTCTGCAGTTCTTCCTCAAGCACCAAGAACGCATTCCCATGGTCATGGCAGGCTCCCAAGTCAATCTTTGCCACTGCTATCCAGCTGAAAAGGCCTGACAGCCGTGGACACCTCCAGGTGTTTGTGGTGCTTCTTGTCTCCCCAGGAGCTTGTCTCCATTCCCTGAAGGAAGGATGAAGGAGGATTTCCATCCAGTAGACACAGCTTTGAACATGGCCCTACTAGGAGCTGGGATTACAGCAGAGAACCTCCAGCAGCCTCGTCCATGGAGGCCCCCATGTCAAGCCATGCTCCCTCCCCAGGGCTGAGAGCTCCTCGTGTGACCACAGGACATCATCCAAAGTCTTGCTGTGACATGAAGTCCTTGCAGTCCTGTTCAGAAGGCTCAGTGGCTGGCCCAGGGAAACACACTGTCTTGCCTCGCACCTCTGCAGAGTCACCTTCCTGAGCAATGGCCACGGCCTGGGCTTCTGCAGGAGAGGACAGCCGGTATATTTGGCATGTGGAGAGCTGCTACTGTCCTCCATTGAGGTAAAATAGAACCAACTTTCTGTTCAGTAATTTTACTTCTTAACTAGGCCTCTTCTAACTCTCTGAAATTAACAGCATGTTGTGCTGGAAACAGTTCGTTCTCAGAGTGATAAGACCAATGTTTACAATTAGAGCCAAGGGGGACTCTTTATCAGGGATTGTAATGATAGGACACAGGGTAACGGTTTCCAACTGAAAGAGGGTAGATTTAGATTGGATCTTAGGAAGAAATTCTTTACTGTAAGGGTGGTGAGGCACTGGAACAGGTTGCCCAGCGAAGTTGTCAATGCCCCATCCTTGGAGCTGTTCAAGACCAGGCTGGATGGGGTTTTGAGCAGCGTGATCTAGTGGGAGGTGTCCCTGCCCATGGCAGGGGGGTCGGAACTAGGTGATCTTTAAGGTCCCTTCCAACCCAAACCATTCTGTGATTCTGTGTGAATGGTACTTAGAGAGGCTCTTGTTTATTCTTATTTCCTTAACAACCAAGGTCAGCTAATTTTGTTACTTGCCCTGTTTTGGAGAGTCAGAAACGGAAAAGCGTAGAGGGGTCCCACCTGCAGGGAGGAGTGGACAGGACAGGTGACCCAAAACTGACCAACAGGGGTATTCCATCCCATCTGCCCCATGCTCAGTATAAAAACTGAGGGATCAAAGGGTCAGCTCTCTTTCTTCAATGGCTGACATCCAAGGAGAACCCTGTCTGTTCATCTGACTTTGACCCCAATCCTGACTCCAGCTCTGGAATCCAGTTCCCACCCATTGCTGAGTCCAGTCTGGGACTTCCCAGTAATCCTGGGAGCTTAATACAGTTTTGTATATACTGTATCTGTTTCATTATTTCTTTTTTATTTTATTATTAATATTTCATTAAAGTAGTTAGTTTCTTCTAAACTCATAAATCTCTTTACCACTCCTCCTCCTCCCCCCATGTGTGTGAAGCGGGGGGAGAGCATCTGTCGCCAGCCGTTGGCCAATTTGGCCAAAACCACAACAGATTTATTGGATCCCAATGTGGGACATGAACCCACTTCAGTGCAACGCTTCAAGTCACAGACCGTGGCATGTGCCACTGCACTGAACTTCAGGTTGTGGACACAGGTGACACCTTGGTCCTTGAGAAGAAAAGCCAGCCTGAGAAGGCAGGCTAGCCCCTTTGCCAACTCCCATCTTGTGCTGAGCTGCAAAGATGGTGTCAGGCTCATTTTCATTGGGGCTTTCCCTTGTCCCCACTGCACAAACACCATCTGGAGTGCTCCAAGATGGAGAAGTCATGGGGAGGCCTCCTTCTTGTTTCCCTCTCTACACCTCTGTAAGCTGCAAGTGGCACAGGGGGGGAGCATCTCAGGGCAGAGCTGGGAGTGTGGAGGAGAAAGTGGGGCAGGTACATGATGTGGAGCAGGGCTTTGTGCATCCCGCTTGGTGCATCACACAAGTGCCTAAGCAGACCTGGATGGGAAGAAATGTTTTCAGTACTGCTGAGCCACACTTGCCCAGCAGCAAGGTAGTCTCCCTAACATTCCCCCTCACCGCCAAAGGCCAGTAGGCTTGGGGTGGGCAAGAGATTGGGAGGGGACATAACTAGGACAGCTGACCCAAACTGACCAAAGGGATATTCCATACCATATGATATCTGCACAGCAACAAAAGCTAAGAGTGTGAGGAGGAAGGAGCAGCAGAGACAATGTGTGATGAACTGGTGGTAACCCCCCACTCCCCGCCCTCCTCTGCTGCTGGAGAATTCAGAAGTGTAGTTGAGCCTGGGAAGAAAGGAGGGGTGGGGGGAAGGTGTTTGAAGATTTAGTTTTTATTTCTCATTGCCCAACTCTGATTTGATTGGCAATAAATTAAATTAATTTCCCCAGGTTGAGTCTGTTTTGCCTGTGGCGGTAATTAGTGAGTGATCTCCCCGTCATTATCTCAACCCACAAGCCTTTAGTCATATTTTTTCTCCCTTGAGGAGTGGGAGTGATAAAGCATCTTGGTGGGCACCTGGTGTTCAGCCAAGGTCAACCCACCACAAATTAGAGTGTGTCCAAAGGAGAATGATCAAGATGGTGAAAGGCCTCCAGGGCAAGATTTACGAGGGGTGGTTGAGGTCACTTGGTTTGTTCAGTTTGGAAAAGGCTGAGGGGTGCCCTCATCTCAGTCTACATTTTCCTCAAGGAGTAGCAGAGGGGGAGGTGCTGATCTCCTCTCTCTGGTGACCAGTGGTAGGACACAGGGAAATGGTATGAAGCTGCACGAGGGGAAGTTCAGATTTGACATTAGGAAAATGTTCTTCACTGGGAGGTTGGTCGGTCACTGGAAGAGGCTCCCTGGGGAAGTGGTCACAGCACCAAGTCTGTCAGAGTTCAAGGAGTGTCTGGATGGCACTCCTAGTTATATGGCATAGATTTAGGTAGTCCTGAGAGGAGCAGGAAGTTGGACTTGATGATCCTTATGGGTCCCTTCCAACCTCACATATTCTATGATTCTACCCAAAGGGAGGGTGCAAAGAGGACAGAGCCAGACCCTTTTCAGCAATGCCCAGTGACAGGACAAGAGACAATGGGCACAAACTGAAATACAGGACGTTCCCTCTGAACATCAGGAAACACCTTTTCACTGTGAGAGTGACCGAGCACAGGTTTTCCAGGAGTCTGGTGGTGTCTCCCTCCTTGGAAATATTCAAAACCTGTCTGGATATGGTCACGGGCAACTGGATCTATCTGATGCTGCTTGAGCATGGGGATTGGACCAGAGGGCCTCCAGAGGTCCCTGCCAACATCAACCATTCTGTGATTCTGTGATTAACATAAGCATTAAACACACCATTTACTTTCATGCTTAATGGTTCCCCTTATTTAATGACCAATGTAGTGTGTTTTTTTCAATCATATGGACATAAGATCAGCATATGGGTTTCTGCTGGTTTTGGCTGGAATAGAGCTAATTTTCTTCACGGTAGCTTGTATGGTTCCATGTTTTGGATTTGTGACCAAAACAGCGTTGATAACACAGGGATGTTTTAGCCGTTGCTGAGCAGTGCTTACACGGAGTCAAGACCTTCTCTGTTTCTCACTGCCCTGACAGCGAGGAGGCTGGGGGTGCACAAGAAGCTGGGAGGAGACACAGCTGGGACAGCTGACCCCAACTGACCAAAGGGTTATCCCACACCAGGTAACGCTGTGTTCAGCAACAAAAGCTGGGGGGGCAAAAGGAGGAAGGACAGGATGTTTGGAGTGGTGGTATTTGTCTTCCCATGTAATTGTTACGCACAATGAAGTCCTGCTTTCCTTAAATTGGCTAAAAACCTGCCTGCCAATGGGCAGTAGTGAATGAATTCCTCATTTTGCTTTGTGTGTGTGTGTACAGTTTTTACTTTACCTATTAAACTGCCTTTATCTCAATCCATGCATTTTCTCACTTTTAGCCTTCTGATTCTCCACCTCATCTCATTGGGGAAATTGAGCAAGCGACTGCGTGCAGCTTAACTGGCAGCTGGGGCTAAAGCACAACAGGATTGAAGGTTTTAAACTGTGGGCAAATATGAACCAAAACTAATTTTAAAGCAATAAAATTAAACTATATTTGTATTCACTATGGAAGGGAGCCTGCTTTCTGTCCGAATGAGGTCAGTTGGTTATTTACACCGACTTTGGTAACTCAGTGCACATGTGGTATAGAGATAAGCTTCTGCATATCACAGATTTGATCAAATATAGTATAAAATAAGAAGGAAAAACTATATATAAAAGACAGGACTTCTACTGCTTTTATGATCTGCATCTTTGATGTGAAATGGTGACACTTTTTACTTAGGAGTAATAGTACAGATGACAAACATTTCTTTTAAAGCCACATCTGAAGAAAGACATTTCATGTGCTCATCAAGGAGAAGGTAATCTAAAATGACATAATCCAGGAAAGGTATTTTAAGCAAAAGCTGTTGCTACATCATAGATCAAGCCAATGGCACTGCATTTAAAAATAATCACAGGGATGGATACATATTTGGGAGACAGCAAATTGTTATTGTTTCTTGTGTCAGATTTAACTGTTGCTACAATCTTAAAATTTTTTTTCTTTAAACAATTTAGAGACTAAATGAAGCAAGAGAGAGTTTTTGTGTTTCATCTTCAAAGGAACACTCTTTTCCTGATGGAAGCATATAGCTCTCATTAGTGTAAGTGGGAGTTAATCACAGAAGAGTGAAGGAAAAACTCAAAGTACACAGACATAAATATACATAAGGTGGACAACTGCTGACAATGACCTGTTTGAGTTCATTCTTGAGCTTGAGCCCCACCTTTTAATGTTCCCAGAATTGAACTAATCTTAAACTCAAAGTACGTTGTTATAGAAGTGCTATCAGTGTGTGTAGCGCTACATATGACAAAGGAAAACACATTGTTCAAGAAACGATTCACTATGACAAGGTGTACCAAAACCGTAGCCCTTACTTGTTGAGTAACCCCAATGATTTCAATTCATCAGAAGGCTAGCAATCCAAAGGTGCTGGAGTCAAGACTTCTATAAAAAGACTGGCATGTTTACAGAACGGGAAAGCGGGGAGAAAAAGTACTATTTCTAGTCTGTAGATTTTCTTTTTTCCTTATTTACAACTTCTTGCATTCTGCCCGGTCCATGGTGTGCAAATTTAGGAAGCCTAATTAAGAATTTAAAAGAGAATTGATGATATAATAGGAAAAATAAAGATATGAAAGGTTGGTGGATAGGAAAGTCTAAATTGTCTATAAGGTAAATGAGTTTTGCTGCTCTCACTGACAAAAGACGTGAGCTGAAATTCAAGCCACTTATGCACTGAAAAAATATTTGTCACCTGTCCTTTTAGATTTATCGCAGTACTACTTCCATGCTTTGTCAAAATGTCTTTCAACCCCAGACTAGCTCCCTAGAGGAAAAAAAACCTAAGTTTGTTGTCTTTTCCAGTGACCCAACTTTGACAAATTACTGATACATGTTTCACTTATGGAGAAAATATTTCCACTTGAATTCCTTATTTTCAGTCTGCTGACACCCTTCAGTTTTGGAAGTAACTAGTTTTGTAGTGCCCCTTTTCAAATGTAAATTTGTTTAGCATTAATGATAAGTTTAGCTATCACAAATTATTTAAACAGCTACATCATTCATATTTTATCATTCTCACAGCTTTACCTGTAGGAAATATTACATTACGTCTGCAAGGTATTTCACATTTTGCACTGATGTTATTAGATAGGTTCATAAGAAGTGGTGTAAATTCCCATATTTCTTTAGTGCCTAACACTAGACACTCTCTCAAAAAGGGTATTAAAAGATCAGGAGGCAACATGAAAAAAAGCAGGGTATAGAAAAGATGCTACAAAAATAAATTGAAGACTGAACCTTTTTGCTCAGAAAGGAGACAAGTAAAAAGAGAACTTATCTGAATTTAATAAGTGGCAGATTGAAGCACATTTCAAGACTTCAGCATGTAGAATTAATTTGACAGATAATGGTGTCTTGTGGTTAATGCCTTTATTGTTCTGGCATGTAGAAAATATTGTTAATGTTTCCCCAGGCATTTTCAAGTCCCATCCTTGTTACTTATAGGTAACTGTGATGCAGATGAAGTTGGCGTTTTACTTTACTGAGTGATAGGAAAAGAAAAAACTTTCATGTCCTTTCTAGAGGAGGACATCTAACTCCCTGCTCAATATATAAGATAGGATAGAAAACACAGCTCTACTCTTTTCCTACGTAAAAGCTCTAAGAAACTCCTTACAACTTTTCCCCAAGAACTGCTGTAGGCCTGTAATTTATTATTTATAAATTGAACTAGCCCCAAACCAGAGTTTATTTGCTATTTTTAGTGAGACAGGAAAAAAGTTACAAAGTACACCAATAAAAACAGTCATTCAAGGACTTCAAACAAAGAAGAGAGACAGGAAAAAAATTACATAAAACATGACATAAGGAGAGAAGCAAGATACATAACACCAAGATTTACATGAGCTTGTCAGTTACAGCTATCAAGTGCTGCATAGACTTTTTAATTATGTAGAGGTTTTGGCGTTCAAGAAGTTTGAGAAACCATTAAAAAATTAAATTACTAAATACAACAGAAAAGGTACAGAAGCTAGAATAATCATCTTGATATCAATGCTGGTGCACATAGTGAACTGTCTCTCAAATTTGGATATGATGACAGGATAGCAAAGAAAATTTAAGATAAACGTAAGACACTGATTTTATAAAACACAGTGACTCCAGATAGTCAACAAAAGTCTAGTGAAGCTTTCCTACTTAACAGGTGCTGCCTAAATAGGAATTGATGTAATGAATTTTCTGACATCATTTTTCATAAAGAAATCAAGTTCCTATTGTAAATGTAGCAACAACTTTTCCTGCATAGAAAAAGGGATATTGTAGTTATCTTTATATCATCTTTAATCTAACAAAGACTTTGTCTTCAGCTAGATGTTCAAAGCGTTATAAAAGCATCCCAAATTATGTAAGAAGAGAGGCTCCCACACACTTCAGGAGCTTTGTGGTGTATAACTGAATGATACCGTAAGTGGCCTACAGACACCTAAGAAGCATATCCATTGTTCATACAGTATGCATGTGTGGAATAAATGTACTTAGTGACTTAGACCTTCTTTTGCAGTCAAGGCAGGTAATATTAATTTAGCTCTTGGAAGTAGAAAATGTGTCCTAATAAATGTAAATAGTAATATCAGGAGGAATAAAACATGACTTGCACCAACTCGATGCTTTCAACACTTACAAGAAAACCAAGTATGTTTTCATACAAATTGGTGACTTCAAACAGATATATAGAAGCACAGAGAAAAGAGGCCATGCAGGAGGAAGACCTGCTATTGGTTTGAATCCGGCTCCCCAGGGAAGAAAGAGGGTGAATCTATTGTCACCATGCACTCAATAAACAAACTATACATCACAGTAAGTAGGTCTTACATATGGACCTGTCAACAAAGATTAGATGATCAAAAGGAAACATCGCTTGCCCTCCACCTTACCCCAAAACCTCAGCAACTACTATTTTAAAGTGACAGCTAGCCTAGGCTAACCTAGGCAAGGTGTGCAAATGGTATGGGATTGTTTCCAAAGATTTTGGTTTTAGAAAACTTACTTTTTCAATGCCAGTTGATAGGACACAAATTGGTTACAGCTGAGAGCATAAGTTCTCATTAATGGAGACAGTATGTTAAAATTATTAACACAAAATTCTGGAAAAAAACCTTAAATACTTCACAAACTTACGTATACTTCAACTCACATTCTTTACAGTTATTGAACCATTAAAAAAACCCTATGGATGGTAGATTTAAGGTCAAATTCCGAACTCTAAGCTAACTTACAACAGAAATTAAAGCAATAAACTTCTCAAATACTTTTTTTGTCATCTTAGATCACATTATAAGTTCATCAAACACAGAAAATTATTTGATCACTGAATCACTGAACATTTTGTTAAACCATTCCCTGAAGTTCCCTTTCATTTCCATAACTGTCAAGTATTAAATGGTTATGACAGATATCCAATTGCTCTGAACATTTTATGCTGACTGGACAGCTGTGATGCTTACTGTATTAATACAGACTTTTTAATTTAAATTTGACAAGAAGGGCAAATATAAGCAAGAACATAAGAAAATAAGCCAAAATAATTTTACTTAGTCCTCATTAATACTCCAAAAGACTGTCAAGATACTATGAAGACTCATGGGTCTGGGGGAGGAGATGGAGGAGCTAGCAAAGTGTTAGAGAATTCAAGCAAATGCAACAAGGTTATCCTTCCAAGAAAGGAGGTACTTCCTAAGGCACTGTTAATCAAAACCCATCTGACGCAAATATACATATAGGTGTAGAAGGAAGCTATTTACACTGCCCTGGGTAAGAGGGCTTTCATACAGCTCACCATGAGCATGCAGTTTTTAAATTTTTTAATTGCACTTGTTTTTTGTTCTTACTGTTGGGAACAAAAAAAATCACTTCATGCCACAAAGTCATTATTAGCTGCTAGTAAGAAAATTCCTAAAGAAAGGCTCCCATATGTTGATCCCAGTTGGGCATGCTTGACACCATAGCTCAAGAACTAAATGAGTGAGGTGCTGGTAGTAGTGGAAGTCTGAAGGACTTGGAGCACTCAGCAGGATTTGGAAAATTCATTAGAAGTATCCTGACATCTGTAAAGATAAGAGACAAGCAAGTAAGTCTGTTTTATTAAGTATTTAAATCTTAACAGATGTCTACCACTTCAGACAGGAACCTTAATCCAGTGGTCCATGGGATATTTGAAAGTGGCATCATTCTGATTTATATAAAACATTTAATTATCAGGACATGGAGAATGACTTTGTAGGCAGCAGCTGGGTCTGCCTTCTGTCTGGTCCTTACTAGCTGGCTGCATATTAGTACAAAACACAAAAACATCAACAGAACATACTCCACAGGGGTCTATATGGTATCAGATTGCTTCATTTACTGTTCCACTTCAAGGTCCAGTCTTATAATAGTTAACACTGTATATATCTTAGTTTGTTCCTGGGTTTCAGTATAGATCAAATAATTTATTCCTCCTCTTTTATGTAGTTGTGGAACATGAGATAATTCATTCTGGTTCCATTCTCTACAGACAGTATATACTGATCTGCACCATTTACTCAAGGGACCAAAACTCTGCACCTCATAATGAAAACAATATAAACATATTTTTTAAAAATATGCTAGATTTCTTATAGCCTAGTGCTCATACTTTTACATCAGAAGCAGAGAGATTTGGATTCAGATCTCCTGACAGACAGGACAGTTGAATCTGCATTCCTTACACTTTGCTTGGCCTATTCAAAGGCAATGCCAGTCTTTACATCATGTGGATATTCAAATACTAAATGATCAAACACTTTTTTCCACATAAATTTGAGAAGGATGATATTTGGGTTTTGAGTTTTCTTGTTGTTTGTCTTTCTTTTTTTTTTCACCAATAGTTATGCAGCAGTACTAAGAGTTTCTCTTTTTGCCATCTGTTTTTTTTCATTAAGTGATGTTATTTTTCATTCAGTTTGTTAAACAAATAATAGGAAAAAATGTAAACACAAAGTTCAGAATTCCATCATCCAGCATTTTTAATTTTCTGTGAACTTTCTCTCTCTTAACTTGTCATTGTTACTTCCAAGTGAACTATTCCTCTAGTACCTTTTTCCAGTTAACACAGATACTAAAAAAAAAACCAAAACCTTCCAGTGCTACACCAAAGTTCTTATTAATATTTTGTTGTATACAAAGACTTTATACATCACAGAATCACAGAATTATCTAGGTTGGAAGGGAACTCTGTATACCATCTGGTCCAGCCACACTGCTCAGAGCAGCCAGGGTCCAGCCAAAGCAGATTCCCCAAGACCATGTGCAGTCAGGTTTTGAGCATTTCCAAGGATGGTGACTCCACAACCGCTCTGAGTGTACCGGTTTTGGCTGGGATAGACTGGGGATGCCCCATGCAGTGTGTTTTTGTCAATCATATGGACATAAAATCAGCATATGCGTTTCTGCTGGTTTTGGCTGGAATAGAGCTAATTTTCTTCGCGGTAGCTTGTATGGTTCCATGTTTTGGATTTGTGACCAAAACAGCGTTGATAACACAGGGATGTTTTAGCTGTTGCTGAGCTGTTGCTGTTGCTGAGTCAAGGCCTTCTCTGTTTCTCACTGCCCTGACAGCGAGGAGGCTGGGGGTGCACAAGAAGCTGGGAGGAGACACAGCTGGGACAGCTGACCCCAACTGACCAAAGGGTTATCCCACACCAGGTAACGCTGTGTTCAGTAACAAAGGAAAAAACAGGGAAAGGGGGAAAGAAGGAGGAAGCGGGGGAACATTTGGAGTTACAGTGTTTGTCTTCCCAAGTAATCTTCATGCATGATGAAGCCCTGCTTTCCTGGAGGTGGCTGAACACCTGCCTGCCCATGGGAAGTAGGGAATGAATTAATTACTTGGCTCTGCTACCATGTGCAGCTTTTGCTTTACTTATTAACTGTCTTTATCTCAATCCATGAGTTTTCTCACTTCTAACCTTTCAATTCCTCCCCTGTCCTGGGGGCAGTAAGCGAGTGGCTGTGTGGCTCTTTGCTGCTGGCTGGGGTTAAACCACAACTGAGCAACTAGTTCCAGCGCCTGACAGTCTCACAGTAAAAAAGTGTTTTCTTGTGTTCAAATGGAATCTCATGTGTTTTAATACCTGTCCATTGTCTCTTGGCTTTTCAGTGGGTACTGCTGAGAAGAGTCTGGTTCCATCTTCTTTATTCCCTCCCATCAGGTATTTAGCCACAGTGGTAGGATCCCCCTGAGCCTTCTCCTCTCCAGCCTGAACAGTCCCAGCTGTCTCAACCTTTCCTCACTGCAAGATGCTTCAGTCCCTTAGTGCCCCGTCGCTGCACTTTCTCCGGTATGTCCACATCTCTCTTGTACTGGGGAGCCCAGAACTAGGCACAGTAGTCCACACATGGCCTTACCAGTGCTTAGCAGATGGAAAGGCACATCTCCCTTGACCTGCTTGCAATACCTCACAACCTTCCTTACATTTTAGTAAAAAGTTTGGGTTCTCTGATAGAGACCCACTAGTTTATTTATTGGTTTTTTGTTTTGACCTTTAAACCTGTATTTCAACACACATAGCTAAAAATTCCAGAATTCCTGTTGCTTATAACAGTCATACAAAAAGTATTGCATATTTGGTAATTTACTTATCTGACACAGAGGACTGATAATAAGATTAGACCTGTAATTTTGTATATTTAAGTGAAAGAACTAAAAAGTGCTCCCACTAAAACCTCCACTTTTGGGTGTTGATAAATTTCTAAAAGAATCAGTTATAAACTGTAGCTGAGTAATTGAGCAGATGCCCTTAAACAAATTAATAATGTTTAGTTCCTTATCCAGATTTACCTCTGGAAATACTTTATTCACCAGTATTTCACCATGAAGACACTGTGTAACAATCCCCTGAATATTTACTCTGAAACACAGACATTATCAGTTTCTAATGTTGCTGTATTGCACAATTCAGCTTACTCCTGGTAAAGGTGACTTTGTCTTTCCAATTACGTATGCTACTTCTGTAGAACCTAATTCTTAAGTATTGAAAACTAACCTTATGTGTCCTTAGTCTCCAGCTGCTTGCAATATTCAGACAACAACTGGAGGTGTCTGGAACATGACAGTTCAACTTTGCAGGAATATTCAAGATTTCAAAGTTTGTTTTCGTTCCTGGCAAGAGCAACTGCAGCAAAGAGTCTTCTGAATACACAATGCCAGGGCATTGAAGTAACCGTTTACAACTCAAGCCATCACTTTTTAACTGTGGTCTGGGGAGAGCCACTGCACCCCATCTTTCACAGAGTGTAAAAACAGTTCCCAGTAGACATCACCTTTTTCCCATTTGACAGGTATCTTCAAAGATCCTTTGTAGCTTAGGATCTCAGCTCAACATGAACCTTTTCCATCTCACAAGCAAGACCTCTAATCCAAACTCACTACTGTATTTACCATGGACATACGGCTCCTGTGTCAGAGCTATCATACAGTTGGCTTTTAGTAAGGACAAACAAGGCTTACATTTACCTACAAAACAGTATGTAGTCATATCTGATGACACATGGACTCACTTTCCCCCTCTAGAGCCCAGTGAGTAAGGCATTGACCTGAAAGAGATTTCAATTTATCTCCTAGTTCAACCTGACTTGAATTTATCCCTGATGCAGAATTCTGACCTAGCTCCAGACTTAAAATCTGGGTTTTTCTGGGTGAGCCTAGCCTGTAGACTCTGGAAGTATATGTCTCATACTGAGGTCTCGGTGTAGCATTGGCTGGTCCATTGCAGTGAGTGCTGGAGTTTCCCCACACATGTCCTGGTTTCCAAGGGAAGGAAGCCAGGTGTACAAACAAGAAAGGGGTCACAGTGGACTTTGGGGGTTCTCTCATCAGAATGGTGGGAGACATCATAATATGCACCCACACAGCAGTATAGACAGTATGAAGGTATTAATGTCATGCTCTAGAGGCATCCATCTCCCTCCTCCTTTTTCCACTGACTTAGCTGACCCTTTTTTGTCACTTAAGTAATGTGTCTTCAGTGATACTACTGTCTTCCTCTCTTCTTCCTCTGTAACAGCAACACTGTGGAGCAGGTGCAAATGATTTCAGGCTCTCTGCTCATTCTCCAAGCTAAATGCTCAGCTAGGGCCTGTCAGCCTTGTAGTTGAAGCAGCAGAGTGCCTAGCTTGAACAAATATGCCCTGATTATTAACCTGCACATGAAGCTATGCAGCATCTGGACTGGCACTGGCTCACATCCAGGAAGCTTGAGGACAGTGTAAACGACATCAAGCTGTATATGTGGATATTTATAGAAATATGCATAAGTTGGCAATTACAAATCTGCCTAATTATTCATGATATTAGCAGATTATAGTTCTAACCCAATTTTTCATGCAGGCCTAAGGTCCACCAGCAATGTTATTGGGTGTATTCCAGGCTGAGAGCCTAAGCCTTTGAGCAGATAGGAGCTTAGCAAAGATACAAAGGACTTCAGTGGACAGCATGAAACTGGGTGTGGGTACGCTGTCTGACCATGGATAAGCAGACTGACCTAGTGTTCCTTAAACAAACCAAATTTTATTTTACTTCATGCTTGCCTGGTTTGGTTGACTGTCCTTCCTGGAGAAAAGCCAATTAGTGCTATTCCTGGCCAACATGGAGGAGCCTCTTCAAGCTCCCTGAGTGAGGGTTACCCATCTCCAGCATTGTTAGATCAGCAGCTCTTTGAATTTAACATGTTCCTGAGGTGCTGCTGACTCACCACGTGGTCCTACTAGCTACTCCCACCCTAGCCACCCCAAAAGCTTCCTGTTACAGAAGATTATTTGGCCTTGGATGTGTCATATTTGTCTGCTTTACAGAATGTACAAATTCGCATATTAAAGGCAGCTGCCAACTAGGAATCTTTAAATTATATAAGGTAACTTGGTGCTCCATTAGCAGTACAAAGAGGCAATAATTGTATCAAAGATTCCAGCTGAGAGTCAACAAAACCAGCAAAGCAAGAATGAAAGTTCTTAGTAGAGAACATCTACTACGACAATAAAATTATGTTGTTGCTTTTACTCCTGAACCCTGCTGGCTACTATTGGAGAATAAAAGCAACAAAATGAAAGATAAATGTGTCCACTGAAGAGCTGGTGATTTCTTTTCTAAAGAACACTCTTGTCCTTTGTTCAAAAAAATAAATACAAAAATAAACCCCCATACATTAAGTTCTAAAGTTCTACTGTGGCTTCTGATATGTGTTATTTAAAAAAAAATAAAAAATAAAAAAAAAGGTAGAAGAAACCTGTTAACCTATTGAGTAATTATATCCTGAAATACAATTCAGCAACAGACATATAGGCACCATAGTAATAATTGCAGCTGAACTTAAGATATAAGATTTTAGCCATAAATGAGATGCCCATATTGGTTTACTGGCCCTTATGGAGTCCAACATATAGGAAAATGTCTAGATTTACTGCAAGGCAGCTTGTAATTTAATTATCTACCAGATTTTAAAAGCTTCTCAGAGTATGTTTACTCTGCAGACAGCACACACTGCAGCTTATGCAGACGTTTGTGAGATAGCTTTAAACATCTATCCATTAGCGGACCAGGATGTGCTACAAAGCCAGCACAAGAAGGTGAGTGAGTACTGTGTCAGTAATGTCTGCTTCCTTTATCAAATTCTGTAAAGTTTGGTGTTCATGTTTTGTCATTTAGTTTCAACATACAGATGCCCACAAAATACCCTTTCTTTCTTACTGATTTTGGTTTAAAAAAAAAGTTTGTAGATAACTTTCTGTAGCTATCAAGCCAGATGCCCCAAAATGAAACTCTTATTTTTTGACTAACTCAGATCATTTTAAAAAAGGTGTGTAGGTAACATTCTGTAGATATAAAGCCATCTTAGAGTGATCTGATATGTATTAGGGGAGCCTTTGCTTCGATGATCCTGAGTGGGACAAGCCCAGAGTAAATTAGAAAATCCACAATGTACTGTAATGAACAGGGCAACTCCTGTAAGGACTTAATAGTTCGTAACTTGAGTTGCCAAGGATTAATGAGATTTGCCTCCTAGCGATTATTAGCCTGAAGTAGCAAGAGCGTGTAGAAAAAGAATTTGGGACTTACACTAATTATCCTCCCAAATCCAGAAATGACCATCTGAAGTGCATACCTCAAGAAAATTTAGTTAATAACCCTAGGAATATGTGGTGACTATGCTTAGCTTGTCTTTTATGTGTTCTCATTTCTACCTACTGTCAGAATAAGACAAAATACATGGGAAATTGGAAACGTTGACATTTCAGGCTTTTTAGGATGAAGGAGAAGTGACATCTCAGTGCAATTAGGACACACATCCATTGGCTGTTCATCCTGCAGCAAGACTGACAGAGGAATAAAATGTTTCCAGCTGCAGGTTGGAAATAAGTCCTACATATATGTGATTTAATGTCATTTGGTCAAGAGGCTTACTCAGTCAGGTCCTATTTTGTCTACAGAGACCAAATCCTGTCAATTACAACAAACAAACCTTTCCAGTTAGTTGTAGGGAACATTTTACATACAACAGTTATCCATGGCCTTATTACACTTTGGCTGGCAATACAGATATGAAGGAAAGAGTTCACGTGACTCCAAATAGCTGCAAGCAAACAGCGCAGCCTCAAAGGAATTTTCAGAGTCAGTACAAAATGGGAACCATGATAATACAAAACAGGATATTTTGCTTCTAAGGTATGCATTGGAGAGTTACTATTTGTATGTCCTGTTATTGTAATTTACAATATCTGTAGAATATTGCTAGATTTGCAAAAGAGAAAATATATAGGAAACACTCTGAAACTAGATTCCTAGATCCAGAAAATCAAAAGTGCACATCGCCTAGCTGCACCCAGGCTAAAATGAAATGCAGAAGGAATAGTAATTGTTAGAAACTAAATTTAGAAGCCGTAAAGGAGATGTGCTTGTTTATAGCTAATGGCCCCTGATAAAGTATGCCAGCGGGTGGCTGTGGTTTCCCTGCTTCAGAGTTTTGCAATGCAATGAACCATACACTGAGATGACTCACTGCCCACAGGCAGGGCCAACCTGTTTGATGGCGAAGAAGAGCTAGCAAGAACAGTGGGGCTCTGACAAGGCAGACAGAGATGGCAATGCCCCGTGGATGCCAGAACGTAGTGCTGAGGTTCTTGTGTGCAGGCACAATGACAGAAGCAGCATAGGATGTACCCTCTGTTCCTTTTGCTGCTTTTGTATTTTTATTTATTGTGTGTTATGGATACGGCAATTGTTTGTTATGTGATATGTTCTTAGCACTGCTTTCTCTGCTTGTGCTTTTGAGTCTTTTCTTGTCTTTAGTTACCACCCTCCCATACCCATGTCTTTTTCATCTGGTACTGGATTCCCCAAGTTATGGAATTTACTGAACTTTCCTTCTTGATGGATCACACTCATGTTTATTCAGTCATTTACTTGACAGAGATACAAAGCCAATAGGGTTCTTTACACTCTACCCTACTGCAAATGCAATAGCTACAGGAGTACAATGGAATGCACTCATCTTATAATCTTTCTGGTCTGACCTCATGGCTGGCACTGCTTTGAGGTAGGAGTTGGACTAGACACCTCCTGATGACCCTTCTGATCTGAACTGTCCTATTATCCTGTAAACACAGGATAATTTTTCCTATGTTACTAAGAGCTGTGCTGTCACTGGCTTCACTACTTGAGTTTCTCTTTTCCCTCCCCTTTATTCTGTCAAGCCCCAGTTTACAGTTTCTTTGTTCAGTAATGCCTCAGTATTTCTGCACATAAATGAGGATATGATCCACAGACTACAAGATCTCAAGGGCACAGCCAATACCAGTTTATGCCTGCACTTTACCTAAAACAATATGTGTCATCCTTCAGAAGTAAATATGTAGTACAATTAATGACACATTTTAAGTTGTTTTCTAAAACATCCTACCTAGATGTTATCCATTAGGTAAAGTGATTAATAGAATTTATTTGAGAAGCACAGAAACACTAACTTTGTGATTTTCGTAATTCAAAATATCTCAGTCTCTCCATTTTCTTACTAAAGACATCCCTTAGTGAGGAAAAGTCTCCATTTATATTATCTGCTTCAATTATGCTTTTACCTTGAAGACAGCAGCACCAGTGGTGCCCATCATTAACTCATGTGAAAAGACTAATTCTTCATTTAATACAACTTTATATTCCAAAGAAACAAGGGCATACTTTCATGTTATTGCTGTTCTTCACACATGCAGAGTAATCTGGATATAGTAGATGAGAACTATATATCTCGTTTTGAAAGAGATTACTGACATTGCTAGTATTGTTATTGGCATTTTTTGACTGTGCCTACATTCTCTGGTGAATCACCAGGGCTTCAGAGAGGACCAAAGAACTTTGCTATCAGGCTTTTAACAGTTAATGAAAAAACCTAGGAACTGTCAACTTCTTGCTGACTTCCTTTAAAAGGAAAGTATCTACAATATCTCTACACAGAGCTGCATTGGGTATCATAGATGGCAAATTGAGTCAAAACAAGGAATTTTTTCGAGGAAAATGTATGTTCTAAAATAACAAGGATCACGTGTAAAATTCATAACTTCTGTTTTTCAGGGAATCCTACTTTCTGATCATAGTAGTGTCTTTTAGTCATCTTCATATAATTTTTGTGAATCTTTCTTATATTCCCAATATACCTTGGGAGTACAGTGAAATAATGACATGTTTCTTTGTCTCTCAATCAACTCCAGAGGCTAGGAAAACTGTAAAAGTTGTTATCAGTCATTGTCTTTAGGCCAGTCTGTACTCTGGTATGCAGTCCTTAATCTCCAAACATGGTTACAGCCATACCTGTAACAGAGATGTGCTTCTTATGTTCCTTCCTTTTGTGAATGTCACAGGTCTGATTACAACTAATCACATGCAGTGCGAATCATTTGACAACAACGGTGTACAAAGGCAGACTTGTTCAGTAGCTCTACACAACAAAATGTTTATAGCTTGCTGAATTTAACATACTAAGTTTGGTAATAGACTTTAAGACTGAATAAAAAAAGATAACAAAAATCCTCCTCTTTCGCATCTCTAAGCAAGCTTTGCATGTAACTTCCTTGGGAAGCATAGACACTAACACCTTCAGCATAAGCCAACTAAACAGGGAGCAAAGAACAAGGCCAGCTACATGATTCTGCCCCCACAGCACAAGCTAGCAAAGATAACAGGGAATGGCATTCCTCTCATTCTCTGTCTCAAGTGTGACAGTTGAGAATTTTTTCATCCTGCTCATACTAAAAATGTAAAAGCCTTCTGCTCCACAATATATCTTCCTTGTTTTCCAGAGGGGCACATTAAATTACAACCTCACTTTTACAGTTTTTTGAGAATATACACCTTATCTGGGTACACTCATGAGAAACTGAGTTATGCGGTTAAACAGTAAAGGCTTCACTATCTGACTGGGAAAAATGGGAATAATCAGGTGGCAAATGCTTCCATTGCCTAGATAATTGCAATAGTGTTTTTAACATTATAACTCACAAAGCTCAGAGTTGGTGGTTATAGCTAGGTCTTTACAATGTTATGAATCCTTGACATAGAAGGTGGTATCTTAACATATGGGTCTCACAGGAACATACAGGAGCTGCTCTGAAACAAAGTGCTCCAGACATTCATCTGTACAGAGGAAACCAAAGAGAGACAATGAGAAACAAAACGTGCCTTGGATATTTGAACAAAGTTTACAATGCTTTGCACTTATTTTCTATGTACAAGTATCATTATCTTGCTGGGACAGATTCAGTGGTTTGTTCATTGTTCATGATGAACTGTATTTGTAAGAAGATGTCACAATAGCCATTTGTTTTGTGTAAAATAACAGAATAGAACTGGAACAAAGACAAGGAGGCATGCTTGGTCGGACTCCTGGTTTCAAAACAGTCACTCAGTGTGAAGATCAGTTCGTTCTACTGAGACACCTACTGAGAGAATAAATAGGGTGAAAATAGGAGGCAATAAAAGCTGAAGACTGTACGTAACATGGAGTAAACTCCTCTTCAGAGAAACAATAGTGAAAGGCATGCTGTTGCACTGGGCTGGTTAATAACTACCAATTGCCTTGTGATATGCTCTGGGCACATGAAATAAGTGGGATCATCATGCCTGGATGCTTCACACACACTCTTCAGAAAACACGAATTAACCGGGGAAAAGTTATATGCCATTTAGTAATGGGATTAGATACTCCCACATTAAGTCCAGTTTCAGTACATTCACCTGTAGCATGAATGACTTTCTAAAGGAAAGACCATTGTCGCATCGCTGATGTATTATGGGATTTGTTTGTTCTAGTAAGCATATCTGAATGTCATTCTTTCAGGCTGCAGAAGAAAGGTATTCAACAGTGCAGAATCATATGTATTTTCACTAGATTTCTTTGTTCATTTATATTTTTAAAGACACAGTGTGGGAGGCAATTGTCTAAACATAGGTATCTAGAACAATATTAGACACTCTAGCATGTCTTGCATTGCTTCCTGATGTTACTCCACATAGACACAGGGAGTATCTCATAGGCCTGGTCACATCTGCCAGCCCCTGACATTTCTAGTACCCCAGACTGTGTCAAACATAACAAGTTACTTATGTTTAGGTGGCTAAGCTCAAATTCTAATAAACTTATAAACTGAAGCTGTGTCCAAATCAGAAAAATGTTAATTATACATCTTCCTCAGTTATGCATTTTGTTAAATATCTTGTCTCATTTGGAAGGCTACAGACACCAGACTTGCTAAGAGGTTGCAGCTGCTCAGTTAGCACACTACTCAGCCTCCAAGCTTGCTCTTTTACCCTTTTACAGGGAGAAAGTCCTATAATCTCAGGTGGTATTTGCATTTTTCTTCTTTTCTTAAGCCTTGGTATCTAAAGTGACGAGGATTCATGGAGACATATAAATTGGTACTGGATTTTTCCAAACAACTGCTTGTTGCATTTTTTTGTGCCTGGAAATTTTGTTCAGGAATTTAGAGACTAGGAGTATGCTCATGCAGTAAATCCTTTGCCATAGTAACCATAACATGCCACCTGGTATATAACATGCCACCTTTCCCAGCTTCCAGGTTTATTTTTCAGCTCTCTCAACATAAGAACTTCTCTTCCTATAGTATACCCTATGAGTTCTGTGTAACATCCATTCCAGCTGCTGTCTCCATGTCTTTGCCATCCAGCTGGCTAGTCTTACAGAAGACTAGCCTAGAGAAGATAGATTACCTATTTCTAACCTAGAGTTCAAGGGCCTTCCCTTTAGTTCTCCTTTTAGCATCAATTACTGAAAGTGGTCTTGTGCCAGCAGGCTTCACTTCACTTTCATGCTTCTCCTTCCTTACTGCCACAGAGTTGGACTGAAAGTCTCATTAGAGGAGCAACCAGTACTAATCCTCAGCTGGTGTCCAGGCAAGCATGGTGCACTACCCTACTGCTGTCACTTTTCTTAACCCTTATGCTTCCATGAACCTATGGTTCAGGTGTGTGAGAACACACATGCGCATTGGCCACCTGCATTTTCTGTAAGGCATAGGAAACATGAAAGTATGCAAACAAGGAGGGTGTCAAGTGAATTATACAGAAATAAATCTCCAAGAGTCAATGTTTCTGACAAAGAGACACATTCCAATTATTTTCAAGATAAGATAAATGGGGTACATCAGAAGCAGGGTTGTGAAATACAGGATTAGTCTACAGTTTATGGAAGTGATAATTGTCTATTTCTCTCTTCATTTCAGGCAAGTTTATCTGTATTCCTATATCCTAACACACAGGTGGGAATTTTGTGGGCCTTTAGATTTACGTAGAAGTTGATACTGTCCTTGCATTAGCCACTTTGCATTAGGTGCTGTGTTGCAAGTCTAACAGCTCCCCTGAGCAGTTCTTTTCTGAAAAAAAAATTATAACATTTTTGCTGGCTGCAGTTGGTACCTGGAACAACACCAAAGCACTTAACTTACCAGTGATTCATTCAGGTGCCCTTCCAAATTGTATTAAGATCCTAAGGTAATTGACTTCCATAAATTTAGAACAAAGGAAATGTGTTTACTAATTCAGATTGCATTTGTTTTTAAACCAATTTCGTTTCCACTTTAGCAAAAGAGTAGCACCAAGGTTATAAGTTTCAGTATGGTCTACTGCTTAAAACCAGGTTACAAGTTCCCAATTAATAATTAATAATTAATATCTTAATGGCGTATTGTGATACAGATGTGTTCAAAAGTCTGTATTTTTCATACTGCTGTTTAAGTCACACTGTTTCAAATAATGACAGAATGTGTTTGCAACCATGAGGCAGCTAGAGAATGGAAAAGAATCCATTGAGAAATGGTGTGATCAGGGAATTCTGGGAGCAATGCTATATATACCTCCCTCTTTTTTGTGAATTTTGTAAAAGACTGTGTAAAAAGGAAAAAAAACCCTCTCTAAATAAGACATTTCTTAACACGATTATCTCTTGAGAGATTGCCCTAATTTGCTCAGATAATGCTTTCACTTCTCCTGTTTTACAGAGCAATTCAGTGTGATTAGTACAAATCTCCAGTTAAAACCTGAAATCCCTACTTGTATAAACCAAGCGTATCAAATGCTTATCTCTTGAGGAAAAAGCCTTTATCACATATTCTTCCTTCTTGTTGATACTTCAGAAATGCCCTTGCTTTTATTAAATTCAGTATATTTGCTTAGCTTTATGGCAACTCATATCAAACTCTAATATTTACTTAGAATTATTGACTTGCTTACTATTGGAGCTTTTAGGGTCTTTTAAATATGAAATTACATTCAGTTTGTATTAGAAAATAATACATCAGGGAAAATAAATCTAGTTAATTACACTTTTTATTATTTCCAGAATTTAAGTGTTCACCTGAAAAAAGATGCATAGCTGGTTTTTTTTTCATATCTCTAATTCATATTTAAAAAAATCCACTTTTTCTTCCAGGAGTGAATTTTGCTTTGGTATTTCTGATTATAATGACACTACTACAGTAAAGTTGAAGCTTCTCCAATATAATAGCAATTTCAAGAAAAAAACATTCTGGGTGTCTCAAAGGCAGCTTTACTCACTGTAAAATCATAGAAAGTGTTGGGATGGAATGGACTTTTAAAGGTCGTCAAGTCCAACCCCCCTGCAGTAAGCAGGGACAAAATAAGAAGGTTTCATTGCCAGTGTGGAGACAGTTGCTTCTAAAACATTTCTGTGAAGCAACAATAAACAAAAGAGGACTCATTTATACAACAGAAAAGCCGTGACATAAAGAGAAATTGTTGAATGCTCACTGTGCAAGACTTGTATGGCATGAAACAGCTTTTTGCTTTGTCAGTGGAAATAAAGCTGAAGGAAGTGACTTCCTAACAGGAAAGGAAATCTGCTTGCTGCTTATTCCTAGATTTATCAAAAGACAACATGACTGAGGACATTCTGCTTTTTTAAATTAGAAATCCAGACTTCTTTTAATGTTAAGGTCTGCCATTATGTCTATTGGAACTTAGGGTTACAAGGAATCCACCATCTGTGGTGTTATTTTGTTAAGGATAAAAAGTGAAAGCCTCAGCAATACTCCTTAGAAATAAGCTTACCTATAATGCATTGATGTAACTCCTGTGATATGTCTTTATTAACCAAGTTCGTTACACTACACATTATTTGAAACTGTTGGCAGAATCTACTTATTTGTTGCTTACTTTTTTACACACAAAAAGCTGTACCTGGAAAAATAAGCCATAATATGTGTGTACTTGGTGGTAAGTTTGATATGCTATTTTACACGCATTCTCACTGAGATCACATTTCCTTTGGTGCCTTTCATACACCAGGTACTCTATTTTTGGATATGCAGTATTTCAAACTTACTACAAACCTATTATTATCTGTCAACCTTGCATATCCCAGGAGAGAATATAATGTAGAAGAAAATATGGTAAGATGAGAGAGATTGTTTAAAGCAATAAGAATTCATTGCTGCATGTTAACTGCTACTTTTCCTACTGTCTAGTGTAAAAAAATAATGTAAAACTTTAAAATGAAAAAAAATACTTTAACAAGCTTTATTTTTGACATAAAAATATTGACATCTCGTAGGAGATCAAGATTATAAATGCAATATAGTTAATAAATCAAAATGATACAGAGCTGGGAGATGAAGAATTGCATAAGATTCTCTGTTCTGTCTCACTACACTGAGGCAAAATCAGATAATCCTTAACAGATGTTTGTCTAGGGTATTTTTGAAAAAATAAGATATTTCCTCAGTCCCTGTAGACAGCTCATTCTAACCTTTCATTAACAAAAATACCACTAATATATTTTTAGTATACCACCCTTTAGCAGGACTAGCCCTCTTTTCTGACTCCTATTGCTTGATATTTCTTGCATTTCACACTGTATAAGGCATCCAAAATTGTTCAGGGTTTTTGTTTTGTTTTGTTTTTGCTTTAAATTCCTTAGAAATTCCTTTCCCATTAACTAATCTTTCTCTTTATTATTCCTCCTTTTAAAAATGTAAAAACTGCTTGGTACAGTTTTCACACAACATCTTTGTTGGTTTCTTCTTTATTTCTGATTTGGTGGCTGGGTAGATTAAAACTTCATGGAGATGAGAGCCTAAAAAAGAACAAAGTCAGAAGATTTCTCCAAAAGCAGCTGTTTTTCAGGAGTCTGGTGTTGGAGAGACAAGTAGTTTGCTTGGTCCTGCAGAAGACCTTATTTGAACACACAGTTAACAATGGTTTGGATGGGTATATTTTCATTAGCTTAAATAGTTTGGGCTAATAAAAACTCAATGATCTATTTTATTTGAGTTTAAAAAAGGTTGTCATTAGGCAGTTCTGGGTAAAGATCCAGAATGGTGACTCCAGTAGTTTCAAAGTCCTTTCTGACTTTGCTGACTCCCAGCCTTCTTTATCCTGTCTGGCCCAGCTTTGTGTTTGGGCTTTTCAGTAGGGAAAAAGGTCGAGAGATTTGCCTGGAGCCAGCCTGCCCTATTACATCTCTTAGATGATGTAACAAGAATCACAGACTGATATAAGTGTTGCTATTATAGGACAGGCACTATCACAGGATTAAATATTACTGAATGAAGTTCTGAAGTTTTATTCAATAATGTCCCAATCTCACTGTATAATTATAGAAAAAAAAAAAGGTGCTGATTCCT
The DNA here is from genome assembly GCF_964199755.1 of Larus michahellis. Lineage (NCBI taxonomy): Eukaryota > Metazoa > Chordata > Aves > Charadriiformes > Laridae > Larus > Larus michahellis. The sequence continues at coordinate 68,553,259 of NC_133930.1, forward strand.
CAATTCTGTATATTGGTAGTGAATTGAATTTGAGGTTCAGTAAGAGATTCAAAAACTTTTTAATTGCATGCAGATGGCGAAGATGAATAGAGTCAGCATTCTAAGTGAAAAAGAGTTCTGTCCACCACCTTAGATAATATTTTCCGGCTGATGAAGACATCTATACTGAGATTCGGAAATGAACAAATGAACAGTTTAGATCATGCTGATCTGTTTTGCTTCACTAGGACTTTTTCTTGAACATTTACAAAATTAAATTGAAGAAATGTAAGCAATGCATTTTATAAACCGAGATAGTTCTGTAGAGTCACACATTCACTACAAAAAAGGATACAAAGAGGGAATATTAATATTACATCTGAAGTTCACAAAAGGGTAGGGGTTTTTGCCTGTGCAGCTACCAGACCTATTCACACAGAATGCACAATACCTTGCTGAAAGTAAGATAGGAAGTAAATAGCAGATCTAAGGACAGAGTTTCTCCTTTACTTTTCTACATCTAAAAACAAAATAAATCCTTTCTTCTTTTTTTCAACCCAGTCTTTCTTATTACAATGTCTTAGTGGAACTGAAGTCCATATGACAAAACGGGCACTTGGTATATGCTGACATAATCTGGATGGCCAAGGAAGAAAATATAAAATTCAGCATAATAGATATACTATTACCATTACCTCTAATCTACCTGTGGGAAAAAGGATAATTTTCTTGGTTTTGTTATTCTTTCGAATATATTTTTTTTATATACTTTCTGATGTGTTCACCAAAATACAGATGTTACTTGCAGCCATATTCAGTATTAAGTTACATCCCATAAGGTCACAGTCACTGTAAAAAATAAATAATGGCTTTCAGGGAACGTTGCCACTGTTACAAAAGAGTTTCTAGAGCATATCCTGTTTCTCAAGTGCACACAATGCATTGTTAGTTGTCAAATGACAGAAATTTGGAGGAAGAAAATCAACAAGTTGTGATTTCTGCAGCATTACTCTTGGACTATTAAGACTAACAATAAGACTCAATTCTTACTGACAAGGAAACACAGTTTCACTACCTCTCTACTGGAAAAAGTATATGCTGCTACAGGTGTGCCATTTTTCGTTTTGTGTAACCCACTCCTACTCCAAAAGACTGCAATGTGTTTTTCTTGTCCTTCAAAAAACAATCAGCAAACGACCTCTTCTGTTGAATAGAATTTTCTGCTCTCATATTACTGAAGCTTCCCCCGGCTTCATGCACTCTAGACTACAGGAAGGTACCACTAGAGATGTGGCACCCCAAAGCTCTTTGACTGGCATCTGACCTACATCAAAGTCTTTGTTGATACATCTTGCTCTATTCTGTTTTCACATGTATTACTAGAGTCGGTTGCACAATGAACAGATGTTCCTTCTACTGTGCTGTATGATTGTTTTAAGTGACTTTTTTAGAACAGATGTTCTCCTACATGCACTTCATTTTCTCTAGTTTTTATGGGCTAACAGCTGACAACCAATTTTTCCTTAAATTTAAGGACAAATGCTCATCAGGGAATCCCACCCAGGCCATGGGCCATCATTTCTAGTAATTAGAGCTAGCTCAGGGTAATATAGTATGCCAGAGTACATTGATGTATCAATAATGAGAAGAAGAAAAACAGTAGTCTAAGGAACTAGGCAGGGAAACCATCAAGTTTAAGCCACAATAAATTCACATTTAAAATTAATGGCCTGCAACCATGTAAAATCACACTGGAGTCAAATACCACAGTAGAGTTCAGAAACATGAATCAGGGCCAGCAAAGAGGCTGAAGTAGGGCAACAAACAAGCAGATGCAGAGGAAGTTGAGGAGATGCATAAGTTATATCAAAAAACTCGGGTCTATCTGTAACATGCACCTGGTACAAATCCCTTAAATGCTAGCTGGGCATAACAGTCCACAGTATTTCTGGGGACAGTTGGCTCAACCACCATGAAGTAGTTGTTGGTGTGACAAAGGAGCCAAGGGAGGTCAATAGTGAACTGTTTGGTGGATGCTACCAGAGGCTTACAAATCCGCACTGAAGCACTCAGTCTGTCTACAGAAGAGTACCTGGAACTGGTTCACTGAAGAAGAAAGTGCTTGCTAGCGAAGGTAACAAAATAATCCCATTTTGAGTTCTGACATAAAAAAAAATTCTAAGGAATAAAACAGAAACTAGCAAAATGAGTGTTTGAATATTGGAAAAGATGCTCAGCTGCAGGTCTGTTATTTTATCCACACCAATTTACTCATCCCTACTACATAGTCAGAATAAGACTTACAAATATTGCTAGACTTTATATGCGCAGTTCCATGATGAATGTATCTTACTGCTTGTCAGAAAAGGGGGAAAAAAAAGTAGGACAGGGGATCTGTATTATGTGTCAAATTAGAGAACTAAACACTGAAAAAATACAAAACCTATTAACAAATAGGGGTTTGCAAGACTGAGTCATTCATCAAAAGAATGCTGGGGTAGGGCATGGGGGAGAAAGATGTGTGAATTCAAATCTTGAAGAACCCCAGTTATTTGAGGGACACATTTGTGCAATAAGCCAGTTGTTGATTAAGCTAGAAATATAACTTTCTGTAGAAAATCCAGGACAACTCAATAGTTTTACAATTTTTCATCATTTATGGGTACATTTACATCAAAAATAAATGTGACCTACAGATTTCTATGTCAAATCTATCTGCATTATCTGCATATCTCCCACTGCTGGTGGGCGATGAGCTGGACGAGGCCACGCAAGACCGCATGCGTTGGCGTGCTGGCTTTCTGGACAAGCAGATGAGGCGGCTGCTGCAGGATCTGGAGGAAACGCACCTGGAGCTGTGGAGCCAGAAGGAGAGCGACATTTCCTGGGGGGCTCTTGCTGGTGTCCTGGTGCTGCTCCTCGGGCTCGGCTGGTGGCTCAGGAAAAGGAGCCGTCGGCCGGCCAGCCAGCAGCAGCAAGGAGAGCGGTTCCGGAAAGAAGGCGGAGGAGCGGGAGCAAGAATCAAAACCCAGTCTTGCACTGCACGCGCGCCTGATTTCCGCCGAGCACCTCCTTGAACTGTCGGAGTCATTCATGAAGGTGGAGGCCCTGGTAGATGATCTCCTCCGCATCTGCCACAAGCGTTCCAGGGATACTGGGATGCCACGCGTGAAGGCAGTCGTCGGGGTGGAGAGCGCTTTAGGAGGTTGGGGTCCCCAGGAGGATGATGCCACCTACTGCCTGCTGGTGCCCCTGAAGCCTCCTCACGGGCACACCTTCCATCTGGAGCTGGGCACCATGGAGGGGATGCCGGCCAAGCACTCCTGCATCCGCGTGGAGCCGGAGTGCAGCTGCAAGAGGGAGCGGCTGGAGAAGGACACGCTGTGCTTCCTCCACTGCCACCAGGAGCAGCTGTGGAAAAATCGGGGTCCCAGCCTCCTCGACACCTTCTGCACCGGCCCCTACCTGGACGTAGAGAAAATGGCCCGCTGGTTCCAGGACATGGTAAAAGACGCCTGGCTGGCTTTGCCTCAGTCGAGACACTGCCATCTGAAGGTGCTGCCCTCCAAGCACTCCTGCAAGCTCCAGCTGACGGATGCTTCTGGCAGTACTGTCTTCATTCACATGATGCTTGGGGTGCAGCAAGGTGACTCGTACGCCGTCCTGAGCATCCACTAGGAAGAGACCACTGCAAGGAGCCTTGCGACAGAGACTGCCTCTACCACCTGGACAGTGAGTGCCCTCCCTCTTCCTGGGAGTCCGTTCCCTGTGGGAACTTCACCCTGTACAAAGTTGTCAATAAATCACTTGTTTGTTTGAACTAACGCTGTGTCCGTGAGTGGCCATGCATCGCTTTGTTGGGGAAGGCGGGCACAAGCTGCTGGCTGCGCAGCTGCCGCAGAGTCAGGGGGTGTTTTGCAGAAGAGCCGCTGCAGTGGGCTCTGGTTTCCTGAGTCCCTGGGCTTTGGCTTGCCAGGTGTTGGGGGTTAATCCCAGTAGGCAGCTTGGCATCACGCAGCTGCTCAATCCCTTGCCCCAGGGGGACAGTGGCGGAGAGAATCTGAAGGGTAAAAGTGGGAAAACGTGTGGGCTGAGCTCAGACCGTTTAGTAGGTAAAGCAAGAGCTACATGCCTAAGCAAAGCAGAAGAAAGAACCCCTTCACTACCCTCCTGCTCTGCCAACCAGACATGCCTTCTTGGGAAGCATTCTGCCTCAGGCAGGACGGAGGGAGTTGATTGGGGAACAGACTCGGAAATAGAGCTTTTCCCTATACTAGTAGAAAGGGAAAGAAAGAAGGTTAATGTAGCGATTGATTGTCTCCCCAGCGCAGCAGTCGGTGAAGAGCACAGTGGCTACAAAGATGGTTGTGGCACTGCTTTCCCTTCACACTTGTCACCACCGTGGTGGCGATTTCACATGGGCCGAGAAACTCCCCGGCAGCTCCGGCTGGGCAGGGACCAAGCGAGAGGCACCGCTCATGTGCCAGGTCTCTTTCCACAGAGCTGCTTTCTAGCAGGTCAGCCCATAACCTGTACAGGTGCATGGGGTTATTCCTCCCCAGGGGCAGGATTGTTGAATTTCGTAAGGCTTCTCTGCGCCCAACTCTCCAGCCAGTCCAGGTCTCGCTGTATGGCGGCACAGCCTTCCGGCATGCCAGCCACCCCTCCCAGTTTTGTGTCATCAGCAAACTTGCTGAGGGTGCACTCTATCCCTTCATCCAGGTCATTGATGAATATATTGAACAGGACTGGACCCAGTACTGACCCCTGGGAAACAACACTGGGAAACAACAATGTCCAACCATCATCTCCACTCTACAAAGTTCTCCCTTACACCATATCCCTTAACACCACATCTAAACGAGTCTTAAACACATCCAGGGATGGTGACTCCACCACCTCCCTGGACAGCCTATTCCAGTGTCTGACCACTCTTTCTGTGAAGAATATTTTCCTAATGTCCAGCCTAAACCTACCCTGTTGCAACTTGAAGCCATTCCATCTTGTTCTATCGCTAATGACCTGTGAGAAGAGACCAGCACCAACCTCTCTACAATGGCCTTTCAAGTAGTTGTAGAGAGTGATGGGGTCTCCCCTCAGCCTCCTCTTCCTCACATTAAACAGTCCCAGCTCCTTCAATCGCTCCTCATAAGATTTATTCTGCAGGCCCTTCACCAGCTTTGTTGCCCTCCTCTGCACTCGCTCCAGCACCTCGATATCTCTCCCATATTGAGGTGCCCAGAACTGGACACAATACTCAAGGTGTGGCCTCACCAGTGCTGAGTACAGGGGGACAATCACCTCCTTCCTTCTGCTGGTCACACTATTTCTAATACAAGCCAGGATGCCATTGGCCCTCTTGGCCACCTGGGCACACTGCTGGCTCATGTTCAGCCGCTTGTCAATTAGAACCCCCAGGTCCTTTTCTGCCAGGCAGCTCTCCAGCCACACTGCCCCAAGCCTGTAGCGATACATGGGGTTGTTGTGGCCCAAGTGCAGGACCCAGCACTTGGCCTTGTTGAAGCACATTCCATTAGCATTGGCCCATCGGTCCAATCTATCCAAGTCTCTCTGTAGAGCCTCCCTATCCTTATGTAGATCAACATTCCCGCTTAGCTTCGTGTCATCTGCAAACTTGCTGATGATACACTCTATGTCCTTATCAAGGTCATCAGTAAAGACGTTGAACAGAAATGGTCCTAACACTGAGCCCTGAGGGACACCACTTGTGACTGGCTGCCAGCTGGATTTAACTCCATTGACCACCACTCTTTGGGACCGCCCATCCAGCCAGTGCTTGATCCAGCAGATCGTATGCTCAACCAGGCCATGAGCTGCCAGTTTTCCCATGAGCCGCCGGTTTTCCCATGAGAATTCTATGGGGGACAGTGTCAAATGCTTTTCGAAAGTCTAGGTAGACAATGTCCACAGCCTTTCCCTCATCCAATAATCGGGTCATCTTGTCATAGAAGGAGATCAGGTTCGTCAGGCAGGACCTGCCTTTCCTAAATCCACGCTGACTGGGCCTGATCCCCTGCTTGTCCGTTATATGACTTGTAATGGCACTCAAGATGATCTGCTCCGTGACCTTCCCTGCTACCGAGGTCAGACTGACAGGCCTATAGTTTCCCGGATCCTCCTTTCTGCCTTTTTTGTAGATGGGTGCTACATTTGCTACCCTCCAGTCCATTGGGACCTCCCCAGTTAGCCATGACTTCAGGTAGATCATGGAAAGTGGCTTGGTGAGCACGTCTGCCAACTCTTTCAGCACTCTTGGATGTAACCCATCCGGTCCCATAGACTTGTGTGCATCCAAGCGGTGTAGCAGGTCACTGATCACTTCCTCTTTCATTGTGATGACCTCGTTCAGCTTCCCCTCCCTGTCTCCTAGCTCACGAGGCTGGGTGCCCAGGGAACAGCTCGTTCCACTGCTAAAGACTGAGCCTTTTCCTCATCCTTTGTGACTATGTTTCCCTCTGCATCCAGTAAGGGAGGGAGATTTTCCCTAATTCTTCTTCTGTTGTTAATGAATTTATAGAAACATTTTTTGTTATCCTTAACAGCTGTAGCTAGGTTGAGCTCTAGCTGCGCTTTGGCTCTCCTAATTTTCTCCCTGCATGGCTTTGCTATATCCTTATAGTCTTCATGAGAGACCTGGCCCCTCTTCCAGAGGTCATAGACTCTCCTCTTGTTCTTGAGGTCCAGCCAAAGGTCCCTATTTAGCCAGGCCTGTCTCCTTCCCCACCTACTTGTTTTTCGGCACACAGGGACAGCCTCCTCCTGTGCCTTTAAGACTTCTCTCTTGAAGTATGTCCAGCCTTCCTGGGCTCCTATATCCTTCAGGGCAGCCTCCCAAGGGACTTTGTCCAGCAGTCTTCTGAACAGGTCAAAATTTGCCCTCCGGAAGTCTAAAGTGGCAGTTTTACTTACCCCTCTCCTTGTTTCCCCAAGAATCAGAAATTCTATCATCTCGTGATCACTGTGTCCTAGACGGCCACCAACCTTTACTTCCCCTACAAGTTCTTCCTTGTTCACAAGAAGCAGGTCCAGCAGGGCACCTTCCCTGGTCGGCTCACTTACCAGCTGTGTGAGGAAGTTATCTTCCACACATTCCAGGAACCTCCTGGATTGTTCCCTCTCAGCTGTGTTGTATTCCCAGCAGATATCCAAGAGGTTAAAGTCCCCCACAAGAACAACAGAAGTGACCGCAAGATTTCCCCCAGCTGCTTATAGAAAGCTTCGTCTGCCTCACTGCTTTGGTTGGGAGGTCTATAGCAGACTCCCACAGAGATATCAGCTTTATCGGCCCTTAACCTAATCCAAACACTCTCCACCCCATCACTTGTCACTTGTCACTTGTCACTTGTCACTGACCTCCAACTAGACTCTGTCTCCCTAATCACAACCCTCTGAACTCTATCTTTCAACCAGTTTTCAATCCATCCCACAGTCCACTCATCTAACCCACATTTCCTAAGCTTCTATATGAGGATGCTGTGGGAGACCATGTTGAAAGCCTTGCTGAAGTCAAGGTAGACAATATCCACTGCGCTCCCCTCGTCTATCCATCCAATCATTCCATCGCAGGAGGCTATCAGATTAGTCTGGCATGATTTCCTCTTGGTGAACCTGTGTTGACTACTTCCAATAGCTTCCTTTTCCTCCACATGCCTCGAGATGATGCTGAGAACAGGCTGTTCCATCATCTTTCCAGGGAAGGAGGTGAGGCTGACCGGCCTGTAGTTCCCTGGGTCCTCCTTCTTGCCCTTTTTGAAGACACGAGTAACACTGGCTTTCTTCCAGTCCTCAGGCACCTTGTCTGTTCTCCAGGAGCTTTCAAAGATGATGGAGAGCAGCCCAGCAATGACTTCCGCCAGCTCCCTCAGCACTCTCGGGTGCGTCCCATCAGGACCCATGGACTTGTGGATATCTAATTGACTTAACTGATCTCTCACTTCATCCTTCTCAACCACAGGGAAGTCTTCCTTCATCCAGACTTTCCCTGTTATTTTCTCCAAAGTCTGGGACTCCTTTACTGGGCCGAGCAGTAAAGACCGAAGCAAAGAAGGCTTTTGGTAACTCTGCCTTCTCCACATCCTCTGTCACCACGGCTCCTGTCTCATTCAACAGCAGGCCCACAGTTTCTCTAGTTTTCCTTTTGCCTCCAATATACTTGAAGAAGCCCTTCCTGTTGACCTTGACTTCTCTTGCCAGGTTTAATTTCAAGGAGGCCTTGGCTTTCACCGTTTCATCCCTGCATACTCTGACGGCATTCTTGTAATCTTCCCAAGCAGTCAGTCCCTTCTTCCACTTACTGTAAAAGTCCTACTTCCACTGAGTTTTTTCAGAAGCTCCCTGCTCAACCGTGCAGGTCTCCTGCGTCCCTTGCCCAATTTCTTGCTCTTAGGGATGCACCGATCCTGTGCTTGGACAAAGTGGTATTTGAATACCAACCAGCTCTCTTGAGCTCCACTACCTTCCTGAGCCCTAGCCCACAGGATCTCTCCAAGCAGTTTCTAGAAGAGGTCAAAGTTAGCCCTCCTGAAGTCCAAGGTTGTGATTCTACTTCATGCTGTTTTGTGCATACTATCCGTGATCATGAACCCTATCTTCTCAATTTTAATATTATTGGACATCATAATAATGACTACAAAAAACACAAAATGAAATAAATTGTATAAATACAAAGAGCAAAAAGAAGAAAATAGATGAAATTAAAAGATAAAACTATGAAACACACCCCATCCCCTTCCTCCCCATGTTTATTGCTCATGGACTTTAAAAGAATCAGAAACAAAGACTGGAAAGGCCTTTCATTCAACTCAGAGTCTTTGTACTCAGAAACTCTGTAAATAAATAAAATATAAGGAACTTTTGTCAAAGGAGTAAAGATGAGAAATAGCCTCAATTAAAAACACTTCTGAAAGAGATTGGAAAAGGAAGAAAGAAAATGTCTGTTCTTCAACTCAGAGCTCAGAGCCAGAGGAAATAACACACACACACAGACAAAACCTTTGACAGTGAAAACACTATATTTCCCCTAATTTCAAAAAAATAAAATCCTTTTAATTTAAAATTTGTTTCCTGGGGGAAATATAGATGAAGAATATGGGAAATAGATACTTCCAGAGAATTAAAAAGAAAAAATCCTTTAAAAAAACCCCAAAGAAACCCAAAGCAATAGAAATAGGACATCCACTTCTGTCACTTTCAGTTGTAAGCTAAGAGAATGTACATGGTTATAAAGCATGCCAATGAGTGCATCAACAGGCAGCTGCTGTCAGATGATAGAATTAGTTAATAAGTTCTCACAATGCCAAATGAGCAGAAGGTTCTTACTGTGCCACCAGTTATGTTGTATCACAACTCACTGCTACGCTGCTATCAGACAGCTGCTTTAAAAAAGTCTACATATGATGCTAGAGTTGAAGTTATCTAACTGTCTGTGGCTCTGTGTCTCTGAAATGGGTTGTTCAGTCTGTAGGAGCCAACATATTAGCTAAGTGGCTTGGCATACATTTCCTGCCAGTTGCTGCTCTATTTTGATGAAAGAGCCTAAAGGCTACTACATGACACCATAATTGCCTCTCATTCCCTAAATAACTGTCTCTTACACATTTCTTACACAGAGCTGTGCAAGAAAAAATATTTCCTTAACCAATGGAGGCAATCTCATTGCTCTTAAGGTATTTTTAGGTCAATAAACTGTTAATCCTTAGTCATAATAAATATATTAACCATAATATCTAGGGAACAGAGGCATACTGTATTAGGAATTCTTCAGCAAAAGAAATAAAACTTCACAGGTCTTTTCCTACTGAGATGACAATTCAAGTTAGGTAGATGTAGTCTGATCTGAAAGCCATGACAGTAAGGAAATCATATTTGTTAGCATAACAGACAGTAGACTCAGCACATCACAGCTTAGGATGACTTTCATGGTCAGTGCAGCAGACCTGGACCTGAAGAAAGATAATGAAGTAGCATTACAGAGGTTTGCAGGGAGTGACTCCCAGAAATTAGTTACTTGTGAAAAAGAATGGAGATAACTCTTTGAAAACATAACACAAGGGACAAAAAGACTGATATAAAGAAAAAGATAACATATAGGATGAGGATTGGCTCTAAATGTCTGAAAGTGATTAAAAGCATCTTGTATTTGATGTGGTAGAGTGGAGGGCAAGAAGTTAGCATTTGTCGTCCCCAGAGTAAAGGATGTGAACTTTGGCAAGTGTTATGTCTGGACAAGGGGAATAAAAAGCACTGTTTCAGACATGTTCAACAGAACCAGGATGATTTATCTGTATCAGTATATAGGACCCACAAAGAGTTGATCCTAAATGACACCCAGGAGGCAGGGCTGGCTGATTGGTGGGAGAGTAATGTTATCATCTGTCATCATGAAAAAATTATAGGGTTAATCCTTAAGAAAGGTTATAAGTTTTTCTGAAACTTAAGGTAACAGGTGGATAATTTCCACTAGGAAACAGACAAAAGAAAGCAAATGTTCACCATGTTGCAGTTTATCATTATGAGAAACTTATATTGTCAATGAAATTTATACAGAAATGAGCATCAGTGGAGAACAGTGGAATTGTAGAGGATTCAAGGAAACTCTGAAAATCCCACAGAAGCTGAAAAAGAAAAAAGAACTTCCCCTGAGGGCACAACCTATTCTTTGTTCCCTTGACATTGCAACATCTCTCAGTGGGCAACTTTTTGGTGCAGCTCTTAAACAGTGCAGCACAGACAGCAGAAGAATATAACTGGAGGGGGGGTTGTTTGTTTGGGGTTTTTTGGTACCAGAAGCTTCCATGTAAATACGAGGTGTATTTTAACTGGAGTGACACATTAGGGGAGTTCAAATGCTGGTAAGTCACAAATTTGAACCAGACGACTTGAAGAAAGAAGGATGACTAGAATGATAAGATCCCCTAATTTTACAACTGGGGGGAGGGTGGAGCAAACAGAAAAAACAACAAAACCAAAACAAAACAGAAAAGGAAATGCTATCTCAGCTGCAAAGAGACGTATGCATAAATACAGGCTAATTCTGTTTCTATATACCAAATAATTTTCATCTTCCAATCTTGTGCAAGTCATAGGTAATCAGCTATTTCTTGTCAGTTTTTTAAAACATTCCATTTAAGTGGCATCTATAAACCAAAGATTAATAACAAATCTAAGATATTTGTTTAAGTAATTCTTGTTATCAAAGAATGTAAACCCCCTATGACAGCTGTATTAGATGATATTTTCCAAAAAAACCCCATTCTACACTAGTTGCTGCCAAATCTAGTAATTCCTGTTATATTCACTCATTAATAGCTCCAACATTTGTACACTTGTACATTTCATACATCCACTTTGTAAAACATATATATTTTTTTAAAGAGGAGTCTTTTTTTTTTACCTCTTAAAGTACTTAATTTAGCTATTAATTCCTATATTCACGAGAAATATGTCTAAAGAAAATAAATTTCCTAAGTAACTTCTTTTGTCTGACAATCTTTATTTAAAAAAATGAATCAAATGGTTAAACATAATTTTAACTGCACAAAGTCTAAACAGGTGGCATTTGGAGAATGATTCGTGTCTGTGGGGTATCAAAACTTACCTTTTCTATCAGAAATGTGTGTGGTTTAGTGGTACAAGAAGACAAGCAAACAAAACCAAACACAACTGTTTCACTTACAGATACAGAACAATTTCTCTCTGTCACTGTGGTGACTGCTGGGCAGCAGCTGCTACTCTGTGACCTCTTGGTCTTACTCTCTCGATTAGCTCCAATCTCAGCAGGACACTCACTTCTCTACTTTTGTCGACTTATCTGCCTGCTCCTGTTTAACTTCTTTCTTTGGTCTTATAACTCCCTTTCTTTAAATTTCAGCTAAATCTCTGTTTGTACCTTGTGATTTGTTGTCTCTATAAGGGCTTCTGTGGGGTTTTTCTTCCAAGTACAGATACACTACTAACATTATTTTCAATGCTTTGTTAACTGTGCTCAGTGACAGAACAAAACAGAATCTTTGCTTTGGAGTTTAATTCCTAGCTAAAAAAACCACATTAATTTTTGTGTCAGGTAGAGGATACAAGCAAGCATACTTTGAATTAATTAATAAAGTAACATTCCCCAGTTATCTCAAATATTGTATACCTATCATTCAAATAACAAGCCGTGATTTTAAACCACAAGACTGCATCCAAGCTTATGACACTATAACAGTAAAGTAATAATAAATTATATCTGATGATGATGATCCAGTTTTTAATCTTTTGACAAACCCTGCAACTCAATGACTTAGAAATCACTGAGTGAATACATTTATAATATTTATTGAAATTAATTTTTGTGTCATTATAGCTCTAGATATTAACAAACCATGCATTAGGTGTGGTTCTTAAAAAGACTCTGGCTTTAAATCCAAAACTGAATGAAATTAAAGGCTTCAATGTGGTTAACATAAAAGTATTGGGGACAGTACAGCTCTACATTCAGGCGAAAAAATTGTTAGCCTAATTGGATAAGCATTGAATAATGTCAATTACAGCAGTCTTTATTTATGGTGAAACATCTTAAAATTAAAAGTCAATGCAGAAGCAGAAAGCTTTTTGCAGCTTCTTACTGGAAATAAGATATTTTCATATTTAAACTCAAGTATGTGTTTTTGCTTGAAATATATTTTTGTTGTTTTGGAAACATATCTACACAATGGAAAGTTTAAAAAAAACCTGCATGGACACTAACAGTATTTTCTGCTCGGAAATGGCAGTTTGAAATCATAGGGCAGGCAGTCCAAAAGCTAGGAGAATAGCCTTCTAAAAACTGCAATGGTTAAAATATCAACAGGTCTATACTTCAGCTGCTGACACTGAAAAGCGAAATAGCAGTGCTAGGCCCCATACAGCCAAAGCCTCAAAAATTAGGTGGGAAATGCACATACTTTTTAAACTGTTCCATTCATTTTCCAGTGTCCAAGTAAATATCAAATAAGTCTTTAATTTGCATTTTAAAAGGTGTCTTCATTGCTGGTTAATTAAATATTGATTGTTCAAAGAACACATTGAAATTTAGTACGAATGTAAGAGATAAGCAAAGTTGCTAACTCATTTATAGAAAATTACCTCTGAAATACATGTATAATTACATTCTTATTGTTTGAATTAACTCTTATTGTTGCTTGAAAGGATATTTAGCTTTTTAATTGGTAGTAATAAAGTCAACAGGAGCTTCTTAGTGCTTAGTTAATGTAAACACTTCTGCTCTTGGATCCAAACTGCAGTTCCTCTCTTAGGTCAAGGGGAACAAGAGAAAATTTAACTTTGGGGCTTTTTCTCTTGCAATGTGCTATTTCTCTTACACTGAGGTCCTGCAACGTCTGGGTGCCTATCCAAGTGACTCATTATGCATATTCCTCTAGCAATTTCAATGAAGCTTTATGTTAAAATTATAGACATTTTACTGCCTAGGAGAGGCAAGCTATTATGTTTATAAAGTGCATTATTTTCCTGTTCTGTTGTAGATCCATTTTGGTTTACTCACTGGCAATCTCAAGCTCATATTAACATGAGAAATGCAGAGAAAGGAACTCATCCATAACAATGGGACAAAAGAAGGAATCTGAATTCAATTACAATAAGCGTAAGGAATATTCTGCTGCTGTTATGGATATAAAATCAGTGGCTTAGATTAGACACTGACACTATAAACACTCAGCAGGAACCAAATTTCTTAGGGGAATCTGCCTTTGAAATTCATTCCTGGAGAATATCTTTACTCTGCCTGGGCATAAAATGAGGGAATATTCACTTCAAACATAAAGTTTTGTCCACACAACTTCCTTTGGATAAAAAAGTATCTAGTAGGACATTACTTCTAACTTTCTTTCTATTTTCTCCTCCTCTTGGATGAGGAAAAATATTGGAAGTAAATTGATAGAAGTAGAGAAGTCCATATATTCCTTCAATTCTTTTCATTTTCTCTTTATCTACAATGAGTAAGTACCCAGTGGGTTTTAAATGTCAATTCTATAAACTGTTACACAAATACTTAAAAAAATAAAAGAAGAAATGTCTCTGTTAACCAAACTGAAGATGAAATTATGAAAACAAACTGTACTAACTTCCTCAGAGGTACTGTATTACTATTGTGGTTACTTGGCTAAGATGATGGTTGGTGGCCCTCTTCATATCAGCAGAGGAAAGGCCAGTCAAAAATCAATAATTTTGTTCTGTTTAAAAGAACAAATAGGATATTTATTTTTTTTTTACTGAGAGAGCTGTAGGTTAGACCCTTCTGCATGAAAATCCAATCATTTTCTCCAACTAAACTGCAGTGGCTAGTTCCTCATGCCTCCTGTACTTCCTCCATGCCTCCTGTTCTTCCTCATACATTCAGAGCCTTGGGGCTGGGGTGGTGCCAGAAAAGATAATTTAAGAAGAATATAGTGGAGAGAAATTGGTATCTGGGTATCTGCTCTGTTGGATTTAACTGCTGGACAGTAGAGTTAGATGTTTTTTAACTAAAGGACCATTAGTTTGGGAAGTTTCTAAAGAGCCAGCAGATTAAATGAGGAAAGAAAAGTCAGAGTAATTTGTGACAGCTCAAGTGTTCAGATGCTTATCCTTTCAAATGTATACATCCAATCTGCAGGTGCTCTCTAGCCTCCAGTCTCAGTTTGCAGGAGATGAATGAATCATGAACTATCTATAAGTGATTCAGTTTCATTTCACATCTTCCTTCAAAAACATTTTTATATATTTGAAATAAAGAATTTATTTTTTTTCAACTCTACAGAACCTGTATAGTGTTCATAATTTCAGTTTATAAACTGAGGCAGCTGATGAACCACAGACAGACAAAGTGACTGTCTGTATTGGTTTGCAGGGGCAGAGGGGCAGACCATGCTGACAAATCCTAGTATGGTAATGGGCTCTGCATGCAGGAGGCAATCCACAGCACGGCTCTCCGTAAAATTCGTATTGTGTTGCAGTCTGCGACCACAAATCGTTTGACAAAAAATGACTGACTGAATTCACAGGCATGTCTGATTCAATTGCTGGGTGAGGGACACCCAGAACAGGCACCGTTGTTCTCCAAGTAAAGGAGTTGGGCAGGCAAGCATGGGTATAGCCATAGTTCATTAGTCTCCTCGTACTTTAGCCTCGTACTTTTGGCCAAAGTAGTAGAGCAATGTAAGATTTTCCACTGGTATTTCCAGAGCACAGGTTTGAATAGAAAGCGTTCAGAAACTGAAAGAGTTTGAGCAAGCACCTTCACTTAAAACACAATATTGAAGTATTTAAGGCATTATTAAGCTTCTGTTGTAATTTCTTTTCTGAGGAAAATCACTATCCATGGGATGAAAACAAAGATGGACAAGAAGATTTATCAGGAGAGTCAAAATAATAAAATAGATAATTAAATCACAGCTGTGCAAAACATGATTAAGTAGTTGAAGGAATAAACTCAAGGACAGAGGAGATTATTTTAGGCAGTCAGAAGTGTATAATTATGAGTAATAGGCTAAATCTGAGCAAAAGAAAACTTTGAGGATAAAACCTAGAAGCAAATTCTCACTAGTAAGCTCAACTTGTGTACAAAAGGGTTTTTGCTGGTGTAGCCACAAATCTGGCTTGGGTAAATCTAAACTGGGGCATTCAGATGTCGTAATGAAGAGTGCTATATGCCAGCTGAAGAGGAAGAACACCCAAGAATATATGAGCATGCATCATACCAGATTAACCTTTGCTGGAAAGTTCTACACGGATGTAGAAGGAACCCAAAGTTTTAAAAATATAAAATTTTAAAATCCCAAAATATAAATGATTGAACAATTACTTCTTTTTCATTCCTACATTGTGTGAGTTTTTTTCTGCAATATCGTGCCGTTACCATTCCAATGTCTCACCAATCTATATGTTTAATTGTACCTAGGGGTGACAGACAGAAACTCATAGATGGCTGTACCAGGGCATGGGGGTATGGATGGATGGGCTGGGCCAGCATGTGGGCTCAAGGCTGGGGTCAGGATCAGGCCCCTGAGGGGAACCAGCTCAGGCTCATCCCCAGGATGGCCTCCTGACAGCAGGGGTTCCACCCTGGCCCTGAACCCCAGCACCAAATCGCCTGGCGGAGCCCAGTCCCAGCATCCCCACACAGCGAGGGGCACCTGGACACTATGCACCCCAGTAGCAGAGGGCTACGCACCCCCATGGGGGTGGCAGGAGTGTGCACAGGGTTGGGCCGGGTGTCGGTGCCACAGGGAGCCCTGGAGCAGGGTTCCGGGTGCTCAGCCTGAGAGGATGTGCATATTATATTTAATTTCTGTTGCATCTGAGGCATTGACTCTTTAGTTTTATCATTTTCTGACATTACTTAATGTGATTGCTTAGCAGGTGATCTGTTACACAGCTGCTGTGGATTTGAGTTTGTGCTGATGAAGAGCAGGAGCATGGCCAGGGAGAGCAGAGCTCAAGGGTAGGATGGGTTGCTTGCTTCTTGCTGCCAATCCTCCATGCTGCCAGGGGAGCATTCAGCTACCAAAGTTGGATAAAGCCAGGGATCAGCCAAATCTAGCAATGGTCTGGCCACATTTGCTTAAACATATCTTCTTCAAAGTGTAGTTATTTAAAACTATGCAAGGATCGCAGTGGTAGAGAGATAGGATGAATCTTCTTTGGCTTTAACTGTTTATATTGTCTGTTTCCCTTCTACCCATAGCACTAACCAAATACCCAATTTATATGGTGCTTCACTCAAAGACTAAGTATCTGTGAAAAACTCTAACCTGGTTAAGGAAAGAATACAACAGTTTTCTCACTCTATTCTCCAGAAGACTGGAGGGGAGGCAAACTCATGCAATTAATGAATCAGTAACATGAGTACTTCCTAAATCCTCTCATCATATAATGGACGGTAACTGCACTCTGAAGAGCTGCCCACCAAAGCTTCATAAATCAGACATGTGACACACCTTTTCCCAAAACCTGCTTCTAACAGAGGCCAACAATCTCTGCCTCAGAGAAAGGTGGGGTTCTTTGCCCCCTTCCTCATACCCCCAAAATCTTCAGTGGAAGGTGGCATAGATTTTACAGCAAGATTAGCCTATTGAAAGGCACTTGGGAGGGGGTGGAAAAGGGGATTTTTCATACCTCTGGTCATCTTATGTTCCCCATCAAATTCTCTTTACCTCCTTTGAAGTCTTTACTGCAGTGAAATCTGGGGTCAATGAGACCTTACAGCTCATTGTGGATAGTGCTAACAGTTTTCCTTCTACATTTTAATTAACATTTAATTTTATTTTCAAATTTTTATATTTTCCATTCCAGATTGTATTAAGATTCTTTTTCTTTCCTATGTATTCGGTATTCTAATTATTCAGAGGGACTTTTTGTCAAGAAGATAACCAATGCTGCAAAGTGGCTCAACAGAAAAGAAAGATAAAGCATGTCATTAAATAGTTTAGTTTACTACTATCATCAGAACACATTGTATTGATAGAACACACAAATTGGTGTGCAATCCATTTTCTGTCTCTGTCTGCACTGACTTGAATCTGCATGGACTCTGAATTGAATGAGAGCAGCTGACTTCAAGTGGAAGACCACAACATCTTCTCCTTACTAGGAGGACAAAGTGCTGCTTCTCTTGGCTTGCCTACCCATTCAACAGACGTACTCAGAAGTATCAAGATCCAGATTGGCTTTTAATACTGCTCCCCTCTGGTTCCAGGGCAGTTGCCACAAGGCATGCCCAAGCAGCCATGATTTAAGATGGAAGCCCACACCTTGCAGAGAAACCTGTGCTTCCAAGGAATTGAAGGACTAAGAAGGAATGGGAAAGGAGTTCCTAGCTCCTCTGGAAACAAATTGTAAGCCCAGTAGCAATGACAACACTACCTCAGGGGATTTTGGTGAATTGAGGAGGCGAAAAAAGAAAAGGATACTTGTGTACTTTTTTCTCTCAGCTCACAGGGCCACCAAAGTCACCGTGACCTCAAATCTTCCCTTCTCGGGATCACCTTTTCTGAGCTGCTCTTCTTTCATGCAGTCTGAGGCATTCCTTTGATTGTGGCAAGAATGCATTACATGTTGGGGATTTTTTGCTTAGATTACTGGGTACTTGGTCGGGGGGGTTGGGGAGAAAGAGTGGTCATTAAACTTATGTGGTACTTCTGTGGCCTCCTGTTTGTTTGCTTGCTTCTTGTTGTTGTTGGTTGCTTTGCGGCCATCTTGCACAACAAGTTGTAAATATATGATCAAATTAGAGGATATCTTTTGATAATGTAATGCATTCAAGATTTTTCCTCTGTGCTCATTAATGACATGAGGCAAATTCTATTGAAATGTCTGATGAAAATAAAGAACCTGGGGACATGTAAATAAGGAGAGGCCACACTCTTCTTTCAGACTCACTATAGCAGCACACTGTACTTATTTATAAATGCAATTACTTTAACCCCTGAATAGAAGTCTGCACCCCACACCATCCCAATCCTACATAAGCAAGGAGAAGGGCCATGGAAAATTATAAGGAGTCTTATCCTTTAATTGCTTAGATCAGGTTGCACAATTGGTTCCTAGGCAGAGTTTATGAGGGTCTCCTGGGCCATTCTGGGCATTCCAGGCCAAAACCTCTGTTGCAAACTGCATCAACAAATCTCAAGAATATGGCAAAGTTCAAAGCAAGGATGGGAGGAAGATTTTTATTTCAAAATAAAATTGATTTCAACCATTCACATGCATGTTGGCATATCCACCTATTTTCAAGTAGTTAAACGTGTATTTCCACCTAGCCCAGAGAGAATTACTGGAGGTGAGACAGAACACAAGAGACACAACTTTTGGAGGCCCCTACACATCTCCTGGATTGTCCCTGCCTGGGCGTCCTGAGAAGATCACACAGATGTGATCTTGATGAAGTGCTAGTGTGAGTGCCATTCAACATCTGCCATTCTCACAGCCCTTTGGCTGCCAGTCCTGAGGCTTCCACACTCAGATCTTCCCCTTCATACTGGGTCATGCCAATAACCAAACCACTGAACCGCTCCTACTAGAAGAGGACTGAGGAGGCCTCTCGTCCAACCACTGGCTCAGGGCAGGGTCAATAATGACTGTAGAGCTGGATGCTCTCTCTGGGTTGTGACCACTCAGGTCTGGAAGGCTGACCTCCAGGCTCGGGGATATGACAGCCCCTGTGGCAACCCACACCAGTGATTTAGGACCCTCACAAGGATTTTCGTTTTGATTCCTGATCTCTGCCATGAACCTCTCCAGTTTCAGGAGATGCCACTGTCTCTCAACCTCCCACCAGGCAGTGCAGGGAAGAGATTCCGAGTGATGCGTTCTGCTTTCACCGAGGGAGGGGCTGGGAAATCATCTACTGGTGGATTGTGACCAGGTACCCCTCGCTGCTAAAACCCCAGCACCCAGTCCCACCCAAGTGGTTCATGCCCACATTCCAGCCGGGCAGTTCACAAGGCTGGAGTGTTAGGTAAAACCTTGTTGCTGGTGTCCTGACTGGGGAATTGCTCCTTGCAGCTCTCCATTTCTGACCCAGAGCCATCACAGGGTTTTTACCCGGCCCTGTCAGCTTCAGGCAGACAGGGAAGCCAGGAGCTACACTTGCAGCAGCAGAGGTGAGCTGTGTGGGGACACCTCACCCTGGGGAGCTGGGAGGCCTTCTTCCTTGAGGGACCTGGGCATTTCTTCCACCCTGCACCGGCCAGACAATGACCATGGCCTCTCTTCCTTTTCTAGCGTGACACCAGCTGCTGCAGCACCAAAGAGAGGGAGCAATTTGTCATCCCCTGTTCCCCCCAGGCCACCGCAACAAGTGAAAAGCATGGAAATGGAGCTGGACAAGCACTGTCCAGTATGCCTGGACAGCTGGGAGGATGCTGCCTATGTCATGCCATGCCTCCACCAGTTCTATTTCCAATGCATTGTGCGGTGGGCTAACAGCAAGCCCGAGTGCCCCCTCTGCAAGAGGAGAGTGCAATCCACCATGCACTCGGTGCGGGCCGACAATGACATTGAAGAGGTGGCCATCACACCATCTGGCTTGGCCTCAACGTCAGTTGGCACCCACCAGGCAGGAGGAGTGCCCAGGAGCCTACCCAGCCACAGCCCCCCTTGCCGCCCTGGAACAACTCAGCTGCTGGCAGTGGAGTTGCGGCCCAGGACATTGGTGGGTGGCCTCCAGCCTGACACCTGGGCATCCCTTTTTGATGACCCAGGTCTGCTCCAACGCTTTCTGCCCTGGCTGCAACAGCAGGTGGTGCTGATCTTTGCAGAGGAGCCTTCAACAGCAGTCATCCTGGAGGACCTCATCCTCTCTGTCCTGGGCCTCTTTGGCCTGGACGAAGAGGTGCTGGTCCAGCTGCTGCAGACATGCCTCAGAATTGCGCGGCAACATTTGTTCACTAGCTTATCAGTGTCACTGTGCAACAGTGCAGCAGGGAGGCCCACCGCCTGCTGGGGCTCGAGGACAGCCCTGCAGCCGAGGAGGGGGAGGGAAGACCAGCAACTGCCCCTCTTCCTGCTGCCTCACAAAGGGCGTCTTCTTGCCCCTAGCCCAGCCACCCCCGGTAGCCCTGATGGAGCCCACGAAGAAGAGCAACCCAACACCAATACTGCTGCTCTTCGGGGACGTCCTGGAAACATCCACGACGCTCCCATTCCAAGCCACCTGGAGCAGGAAGAGCTGTGCGAGGATCCTGAGGATGCTGCAGCAGGTCCCTCCACTTCCAGATGGTGAGACAACTGCTCAACTGGGGGGCCACAGCAAGCCCCGAAGAGGAGGGCCATCAGCTTCCACGACCCTTCCCAGCCGTCCAAGAGACAACCCCGACAGCAAAATTAGAAGCAGGTCCCAGGAGCTGCCAAGATCAGGGCCAGGCCAAAAGCTGGGGCACGTGCTGGCCCCCAAGTCTTTCAGAAGGGGGTCTCCAGGGACAGCCCGTCCCCCTCCACTCATCACCACATGCCTGGCCTCCTCCTCAACCATCTGCCCCCACGTCCCAGGGCTCTGCTCTCCTACCAGCCTGCACTGCTCAGTGCAGCCTTACTACAGCAGCACCCAAATCCCTCCTCCTGTGAGGAGACACCACTTTGTGCTGCTCTCTGCATCACCCCAGGCTTGTACCCTGGCATGACAGGAGCCCCAAGAAGTTCAGCAAGAAGAAGCACAAAGTCCTGCACTTGGGGAAGGACAAACCCAGGCACCAGCACACACGGCGGGCTGCCCAGCTGGAAAGAAATGTGCCCTTGCCACAGGGAACACTGATGGAGTCCTGGGCTGCACGAAGAGGAGTTTCTCCAGCAGGTTGAGGAAGGTGATCCTGCCTCTCTACGTGGCACTGATGAGGACACACCTGGAGCCCTGCGGCTGGTTCTGGGCTCCCCAGTACAAGAGAGAGATGCGCATACTGGAGAGTCTGGTCACGGGTTGTGAAGTCATCAAGGGTCATGAAGATGATTAAGGCACTGGAGCATCTCTTCTCTGAGGAGAGGCTGAGTGAGCTGGCACTGTTTAGCCTGCTGAAGAGAAGGCTCAGAGGGTATCTGATCATTGCATAAAAAGGCTTGATGGGAGGCTGCAAAGAAGACGGAGCCACGTTCTTTCCGGTGGTGCAAGGTGACAGACAGAGATACTGAAGGGCAGTCTGGACATGACCCTGGCCGAGTGGCTCTACCTGTCTCTGCTGCAGCTGGCAGCCTTGACAAGATCACATCCAGAGGTCCCTTCCAACCTCAGCTTTTCAGTGATTCTGTGAAAGCATTTGAGTTGCGTAAATAATCCATTCCAGTAACTTCATTTGGATTATATAAAGTAAATGAAGAAAAGAAAGTAGTACAAAATTTCTGATTTTCCTCAAACTCTGTTGACTGAATGACTAATACTATGAAGTACCAATACTGATGGACATTCCCAAATTAACTTACATACTGACCAATGCAGATAAAGTTTTAAAAGGGATTAAAAAAAGTTTATGAATATTTTCTATTCTAATAACTTCATTTGGGTTATGTAAGTAAGTAAAGAAAGGAAAGTAGCACCATTCTGCTTTGCTTATACAGAGCAGAATTTGCCATCCTCAGGATGCATTCCAGGATATTTGACACAGGTGCAGTTTCTGCTGCTAAGTAAATGCACTGAAATCTAGGACTGCTAGGAAAGACCCATAACTATTATACTATAGGAGAAATATTTTTTCTCTGTTCTCCTGATTTTGTAATTTTCATTTCATCTGAAACTCTTCAGTCTTCTTGACCTTACTTTACGTACTTAACAGTGTTGTCCATGTCTTCAAGGATAAAAAAAACCACCCACTTTTAAAATAATTATTCACAAGGGAACAACAACAACAAAATCACACATCTCCACTTCCACTGTTGGAAGTAAATCACACCATTCCTCTGCCTGACCCTCACTGTTTGCCCTTTGCTTCATGTTCTCCTTGCTCTCTAGCAGATAGTTCATGTTTTCAGACAACGTACTCCGTAGTCATGTTCTCTCCTTTACAGTATCTTTAATCTTTTCCTCCAGTCAGGATGATAGTCCAATCCTTCCACAAAGTGTCAGTGTACCATACAACCAGCCCAGAATTTTGTCCTCCAAATAGAGTAAATGAATTAAAAAATTTAGTATGTGAATGGAACAAAGCAACCTTTTAGCCACCTTTTTCAAAAGCCATTCAACTTGTGATTTTGAGTTTCAGAAATTAAGGCTTGGTCCATATGATTTCAATTGTTAGCTAACAGCGTACGTGCCTTCCTCTCTTCATTCAGTTTTATCTCCTTCTTCAACCAATTAGGCAGCCAGTGACATATATTAAAGTGTCCTTGTTCGGCATTTACATGCTATAACAAGAATGTCCTATGACTAAGCTTAAAACATGTGTGCATCAGAAAATATTATTCAACTTCATAGGGCTTGTGTAGCTATTGCAGGGAATATATGACAATGGGAGTTTAACGCTGTAGAAATGTTTGCTGTATACTGAATGTATTATACTTGGGAGTATACAGAAACATGATGAAGCTTCTTCTATGACACTGAAACAGTCATTTCAACAAATTAGTCCTTTCCTTTGGTATAACTCTACAGCTTGCTGCTTATAGTCCTTTTAATTCTGCATTTGATACCATTGACTGCTGTGTTAGTTTTTTGTGGTTTACTTCAAGTTCAAGCACTAGATACCCAGAGGCACATAAGAATCTCAGTTTTCATGAAAAGGAAATGTTTTCAATCCTTGTGATTGCAAAAGAAAATCTGAAAAGAAACAAGAAGAGGAACAAAGCAGAGAGAGTAAGGAAACAAAACACCACATTTTCCCACTTTCTGAATCCACAACACAGGAAAAACCCCACAAACCAAAATCAGTGAGTTTGGTCACCAATTTTCTTTAACTCAGTTGCAACTCTGTGATTCCAAACTTCAAAGCAGAGGCTACGTAGCAACTGTTCAAAACAAATCTGAGATTATACGAAGTCTATGGATTAGGATTTTGCACAACACAGCTCCCTTGAGGGAGCTCCAAGAAGGTGAACAATACCCAGACTGGTATAAATTCTTTAGAGCCTGCTAAGAACAAGATACAGCAGTAAAATAGCTGGGAGACCTCAATGGGGGTCCAATTGAGAGGACCCCAATCTCTAATTGGGTGCCTTCTACAGATCGGTCAGTCACAACTACTTCTTATGACATGTTTTCCCACTTAGGATAACTCCAAAATAGATTCAAGAACATACATTTAAGATGTATCACAGGGCCCTACATACAATTTTTATTATCTTCCTGTTTGTGCCTGCATACAGTGTCTCTTCCGTTTATAAGGCTTCTTCACTAAACTATGAATAGTTATGAGTCTATTTTGATACAAATGACAATAAAATTACAACAAAATTACAATAAAATATTTTTTCTTTAAATATGTTTTAACACTTTCAAAATCACTTATTAAAACTAAAAGTTATTTGAAAACTAATTGGAATCATTGAAAGATGGCTCAGAGTGACCAAGTTCCATAAAAAATGAGGAACAATACTTCCTTTGTCCGGTTAACTCTTCAGAGCAGGGACCCATTTACACATACACACACAAATCCTGTCTCACATAAAGAGCCTCTATTGCAGCTCAGGCCAATAGAAAGAAAAAAACAGCAAAATTAAAAAGTTACATTCCCACAACTCCTACAAAAAGAGAAAAGCTCATTGATCAAATAAGTATTTTTGCTCTTAAGCACCTGAATAAAGTTTACAATCGTTGGGAGACAGCTAAAATAAACCAAGCAACTTGAGAAAAACTACAGGCCATTTTGTAACCACTTGTGCCCCAGTACAACCCCTCTGGCACACAGGAAACCTCTTGAACATTACCTGCCATAGCCTGCACAGCAAGAAGTTTTGCAGTTTATGAGATTACAGGGGTAAAACCAAATATACCAAATCTGAATACATCCAAAAAAGTTTTCACTTCTTCTCAGGCTACTGCTGCCATCAACAGGAATGGAAAAGTTGTGTAACATTAAAAGATTTTGTGAATACCTGTCAGAGGTAAGAATTTCTTAGAATCATAGAACTGTAAAATGGTTTAGGTTGGAAGGGACTGTAAAGATCCAGTTCCAACCCCCTTGCCATTGGGCAGGAACACCTCCCGCTAGACCAGGCTGCTCAAAGCCCCATCCAGCCTGGCTTTGAACACTTCCAGGGATGGGGCATCCACAACTTCCCTGGACAACCTAGTGTCTCACCTGTTCTAGTGTCTCACCACCCTTATAGTGAAAAAGTTCTTCATGATATCTAATCTAAATCTACCCTCTTCCAGTTTGAAGCCATTAGCCCTCATCCTGTCACTACGTGCCCTTGTAAAAAGTCCCTCTCCAGCTTTCTTTTGGTCTTTCTTGTAGGAAACTCTTGAAGAATTTCATTCACTCCTTACTTCATTTACACCTAATCACTGTCACTTAAATACATGCAAGAGCCTTCAGCAGCACTACAGTGTAAATACAAATTGTATGTTTTCTTCATAATACAAATGTATTTGAGAAGTATTGAGCCCAATATAAAATTGTGTCAGTTTGCTATATTAGTTTAATTTTATTCATATGTATTTGCCTAAAATATCTTCATAACTTCTAAGGGCTGATCAGTTTCTTCAGTACAGCTCCGCTTCAGTTCTGTTTTCTTTCTTCTTTCCTCTTTTGCCTCAGTTACTATATACTATTAACACTTTCACTGTGAATGCTTTTTGCCTCCTTCTACCCCTTTCCCTGTTCTGTTGATTAGTTTCTTCATCCTATTCCCAGCTTGAATAAAACGCTTTTTCCTTTTTTTTTCTCATTTTTCCTCTTTTTTGTCTGTTGTCCTTAGACGTAGGATCATCACTGATTATTTTCTTATCAGGGAGGGTCAGATGAAGGTAACTGATCTCAACTGTAATGCTAGATGTATGCTCTCCTCCCCCACAAAATTAACCTCTATTTCAGTTACATTCTCTGCCTCAAACCTTTTTCACTATCCTCTGCAACATCCTGTTGTCCAATCTCTTACTCTCCCTTACTCTGTTGCTGTTCCTCCTAGGACTCTGAAATTGCATGGGCCAAGTTCTTGTAGGCATTGCAGAACTGGCATAAAAAATTGCTGCCTTGCACAGAGGAGGGTTTCTACTCATTATCTGGCCATATTTCTGTGAAATCTTCCGTATTAACCCACTAAGAACCTGTAGGGAGGCAGCTACTCTTATCACTGCTTCATTGCATCTGTCATGACATTCAGTCAGAAAAGTGTCCAGACACTTGGACTGGGAATACCAGGTGCAATAAACACATTGGGCTAAGACACATTAGCAGCAGTTTTCCCAAGAGCAATCCAGAAGCTCCCTGCTTTCAGAACTTCTCACCCTATATTCAGCAATTATATTTTGTCATTTCTCCTCCTTTCTCATGTGCTGAAGCTTGGTAGCTTTATCTGAAATCCTCTCCCTTCTTCAAAAGGATACTCTTCCCAAGGTATGCATTTCTACTCAGTCCAAACCCATTTACTTTCCATTATGTCACTTATGTGCAGAGGAAGCAAGCGCTGTTCTTTCTCCTTCTACATGGGATGAAGGCAAACTTAGATCAGTGACAGAATTCTCCTTTCTCACTGCTTCTTTCTCCCTTTAATCCATGGTAAAGAAGGAAGAAAACATCAGTGCTTTTCCACAGCTTCATACCTCTACAGATCATCAGTTAAAAAATTCACGGGCCATGTGTAGTAATACAAATATCATTTGTTCAGACAGACTCGAGAAACCAAAGGAAATGGTCATTCTAGAAAAAAACTGCTCTTATATGTACAACTAAAGGTGAAGACTCTTAATCAATCTGTTTCTCTTTTTCAATTATTTTCCACTGGGAAAAATTCAACAGGAAAATTTCAACATCTATTTTTTTTCTTAAAATAAATAAAAAAACCCCAAACCGCAACAAAACAGACAAAATCAAAAGCTTGAATTTTATGTGTTTAAAAATCAAGAAAAGCATCTGACCAAAAGAACAGACATTGATAGGAAATATGAAAAGGCATTGTACTGTGTCCAGCTCTGGAGTCCTTAGCACAAGAAGTACATGGACATGTTGGAACTGGTCCAGCGGAGGGCCACGAAGATGATCAGAGGGCTGTAGCACCTACGCTATGAGGAGAGGCTGAGGAAGTTGGGGTTGTTCATCCTGGAGAAGAAAAGGCTCTGGGGAGACCTTATAGCAGCCTTCCAGTACCTAAAGGGGGGCTACAGGAAAGATGGGGAGGGACTCTATCAGGGAGTGTAATGATAGGACATGGGGCAAGAGCCTCAAACTGAAAGCGGGTAGATTTAGAGTGGATATCAGGAAGAAATTCTTTATTGTGAGGGTGGTGAGGCACTGGAACAGGGTGCCCAGGGAAGCTGTGGCTGCCCCATCCCTGGAAGTGTTCAAGGCCAGGCTGGATGGGGCTTGGAGCAGCCTGGTCTAGTGGGAGGTGTCCCTGCCCAGGGCAGGGGGTTGCAACTAGGTGATCTTTAAGGTCCCTTCCAACCCAAACCACTCTATGATTCTACGATTCTATGATAAATACCTGACTTATTTGTTTAGCTATGAGACAGAAAAGCTTTAGAGATGACAGAAAAGATATAAATGCACAGTGAAAGAGATGCTGTACTTTATTTTGGATGCCCTCTGCAGTACACTGTCTGCTGCATGCACCTGAATTTTTGACATTCCAAGTAGTGTTAGCACAAGAGCTCCTTTGAACCCACATATATACAACACAGCAAAACATAATGACCAACATCTGCTCTAGGAGTCCTGCCACCTCCATTTCCTCATGTGATTATTATCTCCCCTCACCTCTGGAAACACCCCCCTAATACGGGGTAAGGTTGGTGAGAAATTCTTGAGGACATCTCCCAGCAGTCTTCATAGATCTTTGTAAACATCTTTCATTTTTTTTTAAGTATAAAACAGCAAAATGGTAGTCTGTTTTCAAGGCTACCTCTCCCCCACACTTTTTCCATCATCTTCAGAATGTATCTGTTTCACCTGCTAAGAAATAAAAACACAGCTTGAACACACTAAAAAAATACTTTATATTCTCTAATGACTAGCCAATAGCTCTTATGAGAGCTTTACATTGACAAGATCATGCAACCACCATGAGCACACAGTAACTCATATTTCCAGTCCTGATTATCAGATAAAGTAATTCAAGACAGCTATTCAATATCTTTCACTGGTAATATTGTACCAAGGGGACTGCTTAAACTTGGGTTTACAGTACATCTTGTACATTTAGGTAATCACATTTCTGTTTATGCCCTGGCATGACCCCGGATTCAAGTGAATGTAATAGTTAGTCTGTCCACATGATAATCCTGCTGGGTTATGTAAGGGAATGATTAAGGGTTTCACTATGTCCTGTCAGCTCTGAGCGCTAATTCCAAAAGCACATTCTGCTTTCTTTGACAGATTTTTAGGAGAGTGCATGTCCTAGGTAACTGTCAGTCTGCATAATAATCTGAACTATCACGGTCAAAATTTTTATAAAACACTGCTAATAGTGGTTATTTAAATACTATTAATTTAAATGTTGTATATTACCAGTTTATGGCTTCATTCTCAGCTTTAGAGATTGGACTTTCCTCCCCCCGCCCCCCTCCATCAGCAAACGTTCAGAATGCTACATCTTCAGTTTTCAATATCAAGAAACTAAATTAGATTCTAAATTCAGATGCACTCCTTTGTAATATCCCAAGTCTTACAGAGGTATAAACCTAGAGGTATAATGTCTAGGTATTAACTTACATGGTAAACACATATGACTCCAGATCTAATCTCTGAATCTCTGTAAGGACCAATTCTTAATCTCCTGGAAATAGGACACAATAGCGAACATATTGGTTTAGTTTACAGCTTCTTAATATTTTTTGTTTTTCCAACTACTATCACAGTCTGCAAGTGTGCAGAATTTGTATAGTCTTCAGTATTTGCATATATTAAAAATATCTGCTTGCAGGAGTGAGGATTCCTGCCTCCTGAATTTCATTGCTTTCTAAACCCTCATTTTCCTGTTTTTAATTTTCATTTGGGGTTTTTTTCAGTTAAATTATACTGGGAATAATGGCTTCTGTTAAGTTTGCAATTACAGGCAACTAATACCCAAAATCTAAGCCATAATGTTCAAAATGTGACAGGACAACAATTAAGATCTAAGAACTGAGCTGTTTCAGCCCAAAGGGACAAAGAAATACTAAATACCTAAAGATTAGGAATCCTTTGTTTTATGACTGGCATGTCTGACCCCAGTATCCTACCTATGGACTCTCACAAGTGAAGTAGCTTTATCCACTAATATATTTTTAGACGACACCTAAGTTCATGGTGATCTAAACAAAGTAGGGCTGGAATCAGCAGGAAACACAAGCCTGAAACAGGGAATCACACTTAGCACTTTGGGATTCCTTCTTTTTCTTCTCTATGGTTACAAATAATAATCCATGCTATGTACACTTCTGTTAAAGGTTATCCCACAGCAAATCAAAGCAAAACTTCATATGAGTGCCATCTAGCAGTTTGAACCATTCCGTAGTGATATACTTTGAAGTCTGAAGTTGAACTGGGGAACTCTTTGGCACCGTCTGTCATGGAAGCCAAGATTAAAATATGGATCAGAATAAGACTAAACCAAATTGCAGAGCATAGATTTCTTGTTCATCACCAAGCAACCTTTGCACATTGCTTGGAGGTGAGAACATATCAAGAGAATAAGCTAGTGAACTCTAGCATATCTAGAATAAGCCAGAGTAAGCAAGCACCTTGCACATTATAGTAAGGTAAAAAGGAAGTGTTTTTCTTTTTAACTTTCCACTTTTACTATGATGTCACTGTCTAGCATAAAATCACCCTTTTTTTATAAAAGCAATTTATAAAACAAGTCACGTGATATTTTCACTATTTTTAATCTCTTACCTGAGCTTTGGATACTGTATCTTATCGGAAACAGCGGCAGCACAGCTTTTCATATGACGCAACTAAAATAAAAATTAGTAAGACCAATGCTCTTCCATGTCCCATATATCCAAAATATATATAAAATACATGATCTAACATCTACAACTCCTGTACAAAGACAGAAAATATTTGCTTTGGTCTGAAGATAAAAGATGAATACTGTACATATGCAAAGCCCTAGCTCTTATCTGTATTTCCACTAGAATAGCTTCATTGCTTAAGGAATCAACATGATCTGTAGTAAAACTAGGTCTTCCTATCAGCTTAAATTTTGAATACTACATAAGAAAGGCATTTTTCTCACTATTCAAATAAAATCGCCTTTCTGGAGAATAAATATTTTTAATACTGAAGAGCAAGTCTCTGAATCAGTTCTACACGACACATTTTGTTTGGTAAAACATGCAAAATGCAAAATGTCTGCATTTCATATACCCCTCAGTGTTGTAAAGAGAACTTAAGAGTCCATAGTGAAATTTGATTTAATGTGTCCTTCTCTTCGCCCCTTGATTTTTGCTTCCACCTCTCCCTCTTGTCTCTCTCCAAAAATCTACCAATGAGCAACATTTTGTTGAATTATTCCCACTTTTCACCATTTAATACATTTTCTAAATTTCTGAGACTTGAAAGTTTTGGAAACCCTCAGAATAAGTGGGTTTTTTGGTGGTTGTTATGTCATACTGTGAGCACCTTTCATTAATTATTTTTACTGTTATCAGTGAAGATTAGGCCAAACACACTGTTATTTATAACTATTTAAAATTCTTAGATTTGATTTTTTTGGAAAAAGATTGAGTTGTTTTTACTCCAACAATCTTCTTCTCAAAGATTTAAATTAAACTGCTTCTGCAATGTTGCATTCTCATAACAACAAAAAATATGTTACCAGCACCATATATAACAGTTTTGTATGTTAGTCTTTCCTCAAGTGTATCCACTGATAAACACTTTACTCCCATAAATATATGACTATCATTTTCTTATTCCACAAGATGCAAAGAATAATCAAGATAATCACTACCATGTTCAATCCAGACCCATTCTGACAGTATTAATGCAATTTAAAAATACAACACTTACCTATTTACTGACAAGATTCTTAATACAAGTTGGAAGCAGTAAGACATGTAAAATACTGAGTTCTAGTAATAAAAAGGTATTGACTCTAGCAGTTGCTGATGATAAATAAAAACTAAAGGCAAAGTATAGATACATTTCTTTTCAAGACTGAGCTCAGGGTAAAGATATCACTCTATGTCATGCATGAAGAAAACTAAATAGAGCTTTAAATAAAGACTGTGTGGGGCTTGTGTGCTGAACCGTGAATGGCAATTAAGAATACCAATGACAAGCATGGCCATTAGAGAACATCTTCATCGGTTTTGTAGTTGTCTTTGAAAGAATGAGAAGATAAGTGCAGCAGAGCTTTTTTTTTTCTTCCATTTGGGAGCAACAGAATAATATAATCCTGTATGCCTTTGTTATTATTTGGCCAGAGTTGATTATTTCTGGATTGATCTCTGTGTCTATAGAGAAAAGATTTACATCCAAATAATTATACTGATCCTGGCTAGACTCACACCACTGCAAAGCCATGCAAACATGTACACAATGAAGTCAGTAGCAAACTAGCTTGTCAGTGATCGTTTCAGATGCACTTCTCCTGCTCTGCAAGTGAACAGCCTCATGCAGCCACCCTTATTTTATTCTTAAATTCATTCATTCCTGCAGAATCACAAACAGAGGACATAATTTCTAACCGAAAGGAACCATAAAATGCAAAACTTCCTTGAGTACTTCTATTCATTATTAATCATATCTCTTATAGTGGAGGTATTTACAGTTTATATATCATGCTCTTACACAGAAAACAGTTTTAGATGCTCTCTGGCAACTTCCTGAAAACAAATAATACTGAAAATCATTATCCACAGTGAGATACTCCTAAGGGAACATCAGGTGTACATCAGATAATCATTGAATTTACATCATATCATCAGTTTTCTAATCCCAAAAGAGCTGTCACAGACAGACAAAACCTCATCAAAGCCTTGTGTGTTGCTCAGCTGTGCATGCATGGTGTGAATGCAGACCACAAGCTGTTCTTTTGGCCACTTCCCCAATTACCTTTGATATCTCTTGGGAAAAGCCAGTTCAGGTGTTCTGCTGAAAAGAAGTGGTGCAAAATTTATGGCAAATGCAAGAATTGTGGCTCTCTGTCAGTCATGAAAGTTTTTCCCCAGACAGGTCTGAAACATACTGAATATTTTAAGATTTCATTTTTCAAGTTATCTATTCTACTGAGCAAAATGAGGCATGTAGAGCATGATTTTCAAAAGAAGTGGAAACAGCACACTGTTAGTGTACATTTTGCGGTAAATTTTTCCCTGGATTTGATAAAGGTAAAAGTTCTAATGTCACGACATGTTCTTTAAAAAAAACATAATTTACTGTCAAAAATAAGAAAAAAATTTGCAAGCATCACTGTATTTATACTCTTACCACAAAACATGGTATCATGTATATATAAAGTATATACATACATATACACTTTATAATGCAAGTTTATATAGAGAGCATATATACAGGTTGCAGAAAGAGAAGAATAAAAGCTGGAAAACCTAAAATCACTAAGATTTTTAGGAAGAGCTTTCGGGCTCCCTTCACATTCCCATCATCCACCATGCACACATGGCGTGAAATACGGATGACCATTCCAATATATGGATAATCATTCCAAACCAATGACAAAGATATGAGAAATCTTTAATGCAAACAGTACAATTTCTACCTAATTAGTTGTCTCAGTATAGCAGAGGAGGAAAACAATGACTGTATTGCCAATGATCACATAGACAGAACTGATCAGTAATTTCTGGTGTCTGTTTTTTATGGTCAAATGTAGTTTACAACTATTCAAAATCTCTCACAGGAAAACTGAACTTTTGCCAACATTTTTTAAGAACCAGTCAAGAAAAACGTACCATTTTTCGCTTTGGTGAGTAAGCTAATACCAAGACTACCTGATGTCCCAGGATGAAGTTCATTATTTCAATCTACTGTACCAGTTTTAATTACACTTTGTATAGCCAAAGATCCATTGTGTGGGAGACAAGATTTTCTAATAAGCTATACTAAGATTCTTTTGATGAGTTCCTCCCAGGAACTAAATATTATCACAGTTTTTGCAGTCTCCTTTTACAGAGGTACTGTATATGTTCTATATACTATTAAGCCCTAAAAAAAAAAAATTTAAAAAAAGATATTTCATCAAATTTCACTGAAGAGCTCCATTGACTATATAGTGTATTGACTATATAGTGTCTGCATATTATGATTATAAATGTATTATGAGAATATACCAGATATTTAAAGGCATAGAAAGGGAACCATCTCTTCTATTGAATCAAAGTAAAATTTGGCTCAATTCAACATTTGTATTAGACTGAGGTGCCACAGTGACTGCTCAGATGCCCATGAGTTGGGGTTGTTCAGCCTGAAGAAGAGAAGGCTCCAGTGACACCTTATAGCAGCCTTCTAGTACTTAAATGAGGCCTACAGGAAAGATAGGGAGGGGCCCTTTATCAGGGAGCATAGTGATAGGATGAGGGGTACCGGTTTCAAACAGAAAGCAGCTGTATTTAAATTAAATATTAGCATGGAATTCTTTACTGTGAGGGTGGTGAGACACTGGCCCAGGTTGCCCAGGGAAGCTGTGGCTGCCCCATCCCTGGAAGTGTTCAAGGCCAGGCTGGACGGGGCTTTGAGCAGCCTGGTCTAGTGGGAGGTGTCCCTGCCCAGGGCAGGGGGATTGGAACTAGATGGTCTTTAAGGTTCCTTCCAACCCGAACCGCTCTATCAGTCTACGGTTCTATGTCTTAACACATGTAAGTTGGTGAGCACCTTTTAGATCAAGGGAAATTAGAAATGTTTGCGGATTTTTCCAGTATTGTGGATTTCTCCGGCAATTTGAAGGGTCAAAAAGCAGTATGTGATCATAAGACTATAAACAAACTACTGAGATCTTCATTTGTCTATTAGGCCAAGCTTATGAAGGCCTCAGAGGGTGATATTCAGTTGGCAATACTCACTTTTTAAAAAGAAAGGTAATGAGACTGTAGGAATCATGATAAAAGGAATTACATAGGCTGATAAAATCCCAAATCCACTATCAGAGACAAACAGTTGGTTTTTTAATTTTATTTAAATTTAAAATACTTTTCCTGAAATCATGAAGCAATTTTTTAATGTTCCTAATCTGTGACTATAATGGAAGGAATTTTAAGTCAGAGGAAATGCTACTTCCTGTGTTGTATTTATTTCCAATTATATAAAGTTGACACTTGAATTCCTCAGAAAAACAGCTGTGTGAGTCATAAACTTCCTTCACAGCTTGCTTCATTGTGCTAAAAATTTTTACCTTGTCATTAAATAGCGGTGGGGGGGGGGCGGGGAAGAAAGAAAGGTTGAATGAAAAACACTTAAAGGTTGGGACTCTTTTTCATTCTAGCTGAACAAAAAGAGATTTATGCATCTATTGCTTAACTTCCTAGGGTTGTAGTGACAGTCAACACAATAACTATGAGCATCAAGACATGTGAAATTGGCATTCAGCTGTGAAAATCTTCTGAGATTAAAATAATGGAGGTCTGGAGCACATTGCAGACACTTACTGACCTGATTTTATGGCATCTTCTTGTGGCCACAGTTGTAGACAGGTGCCTGGGATAAGTGAATCTTTGTTTTGGCCCAGTTTGGCTGGTTTTATGGCTTCATGTTTAGTAACTAGGAAAGAAATGTGGGATTTTGAAATCTGTCATCTTTTGACACTCTGTTTACTCTGTGTTTTCACTTTTTTAAGACTTCTGGTGGAGGCAATGAGAAGAATTTGGTTTGGTTTGATTTGGTTTGGTTTTAGTTTTAGTTTTGATTATATGTTTGATTATATCTTCTTCAGGATAGGAGTTGGTTGGCATAATAATTAATAAATTACAGTAAAAACCTTGTCTGTCAAATTCAGTGGGTGTTCTGGCACTCTCTGAAAACCAAAAATCATACCATCTAGTAGATCACAGTTTTAATTCTAAATTCTAGGAGAGATTATATTTACTCCTGCAAGGGATTCACAAAAAAGAGAACAGTTTTACATTAAGGTACAAAATTCACATGTATTTTATGAAATTTATTGAAGAAAATAATTTCTAGGTAAATAGCTATGATTTTAAATAAGAAAAATTATAAATCCCAGACACAAATCATTATATACCCTTTTTCTCAGGTCTTGCTTTATTGCAAAAACAAACCAAACCTTCAAAACCAAAACAAATCAATTTAAACTCCAATTCAGATTATCCAAGGCCTTTGTAGCTTCAGTCAGCTGGGAGAAGAGAGGTTAGATCCTTCTTACCTAATATCCCACCTCGCACCATACTCTATCATTTTTTCCAGTTCCCTGCCACAATCACTACATATGCAGGAACACAGTAACCCTGAGATGTCAAAGCGTCAACACACCCTGTCACACTACTTGATGTTGGGGGAAAAAAAAAAGCAAAAAAAAAAAAAGCATTGACTGGCAGTCTCTAAATCTTTCTATGTAGTAGCCTTCTGGGAATTCAAATCAATATCCTTCTTAACTAACTATAACACAGAGTTAATTGTTCACACTTAGCAGTCTCACAACATCCCAAATACCTCAATGTAGAATTAAATGCCAGTGAAGAGCTCTCCATGGAATTAGTGCTTAAAAGCCTCCATCTTGATATTTGATTTTTATCTGTAGTAATCCCATAAGACATCTGAGACATCGTTTAGTGTTTGCTTTAATAGGCTTCCTGAGAATTAGATTAGGAAACAAAAAGGAAAAGCTTTTTTTCTTTGAGTAAATTTGAGCTATTCAGAGCCTTGTCAGTAATCATGGAAAAATTCAAAGACACAAAAAGAATGACTAGATACTACATTGAGGTCACATATACTATAATAGGAAATAATTTTTACAGCTGTA
Organism: Larus michahellis; assembly: GCF_964199755.1. NCBI lineage: Eukaryota > Metazoa > Chordata > Aves > Charadriiformes > Laridae > Larus > Larus michahellis. The sequence continues at coordinate 68,588,776 of NC_133930.1, forward strand.
TGCCTCAGCACTGTATTAAAAAGTATTTTTAATTTTCTCTTTGAAGAATTAGATGCTCAGAACTTGTCAAAAAAGCAGTATCAGTTGTGTGGTCTTCTAAGCACCTTTTTAGTGTAATTCTAATGTTACAATGGGAACATGAACATAATTAACTGAAATAGATTTCTGTGCTGTATGGTGTGAGCACTATTACTAAAAGTGTTTATATTCTCAAATGAGACAAGTTCAAGCAAGGTATGATTTAATTTTCAGATTATTGTCAAGAAATAACTTTGGCATAGTCTTCTATTTGTTTCTTTTGAAATATATTTAGTGCTTAATAGAAAAAAAAAGAACAGAAAATCTGTTATACTAGTCAATGATTTCAGCACTGCACAATATTTTTTCATGGAAAGGGAAAATATATGCTACTAAGGGGGTCTGATGTTTTTTAAAAAAATAAAAGCAACTCTTAAGCTCAAGGACACTGTTTTATTCATCATTGACAAGAATAGCAAGTGGTGAGTCATGACTCTTTTTTTAAATTCATTCACTCATTTTCTGTGTCTCTCTTTTTAGCTGCTGAACTTGCAATACCATCTGCTTTCAGCCTTTGGTGACTGAAGTTGCCTCTAGCTGAGACCAAAGCCATGAATATTTAACACCTACAAACAGAAGCAGTAGTTCTCTAAGACCAGCACCTAAGACTAGTGGACATTTGAAAATCTGGGTCTACATTATCCATCTCTAGACATAGTCAAGTACCTGTGTGACAAATTCAGTAAACACAGAAGGACATCACGGCTACTTACTCTGTTTCAAATCTCATGGTAAAAGTCCATGTTTGGTATCGCTCCTAGATTAGAATATGCTTAGAATACTTTTTCTGCTTGTTGTCTTCTCCTATACAACTCTTTGCCAGACCCTAATTGTCAGACAGCTTTAGGGTTAACACAGCTGAAAAACACCCTGGACACAAAAGGGGGAAAGAAAGGAAAGGGATGGTCCCACCCCATCATTCCCTAGCCTCCTTCCTAGAAAGGCACTACAGACAGCAGTACCAGGGAGGAACCTACCAGCCAGAAGTTACACATGAGAAATGGCAATACTTAAGCCAGGTCTGTTGCACCAGATCGTTCCTTGATCCTGCTTAATCGGATATAGCCTTTGGGTCCTGACTGAGAGAAAAGGCCTGAAACAGACAGGCTACTGTGATAAGAGACAATTAAAAAAAACCACTTGAATAATTCCATTCTTGGAAATCTTATGCAATATTATATTTGCATTTATTTATTTCTTGGAAGCCTATTATACTGTCTGTTAAACCTATTCACAATAAAATTATGTGAGTGTAAGTAAATTAAAAAGCCAAAGAACTGGACAAAGATAAAATATACAGCTACTTGAATCTCTCCCAATAACAAGATGCGCAAACCCAGGGTTCTTTCACAAAGGTCTTCCTTTTTCCACAGCAGCTCTTGTAATATTGCCAAAAAAGTGACATAGCCGTATCTGCTCATTCTATGTTCAATTTCTTACCTTTTTTTGCTGTGACAAAAAAGAAATTTCATATCTCTAACTTTCAATTTTTTTTCACTTGGTTTCTCTGGAGATTATAAATATTTACCAGGATAGACTTGTAGAAATTATTTTAATATTTGTTCCAAAACATGCTCTTTTAACAGTAATATTAACTGTAGAAAAAGAATAGAGAATGCATTCTTTAAAATATTCTCCAATACTTTAAGATTCATAATTCAATTTATCACAGGTTTCATGGTGATGCATGGTGTGGCAATTCTGATGGAATAAGTTATGCAAACGACCTTTAATGATATTTTGAAAAGTAATTTGCAAAATGTAGTCCATATACTATATACCTGTTCTCTTTTGCTCATTTGCTACTCCTACAGAAGTGTAGCCAAGTATTTTCTTAACTGTTTACTGACATTACCTTCAGCAGTTAAGAAAAAGTTTCTGAGTCTGCTCAGCAAAGGCAGGAATCTGGGTAATATTTATGAAGAGGAAAATCAAAACCTTTTTAACTTTAACTATAGACTTCTCTTACTAAAACTATACATCAGGGCTAGAAGTTGCCCTTCTGTGGTGGGATATCTAGCAACAACTGCCAAAAGAGCTCCATATAGTGTTCAGAAATATAAGTGAAGTAAATAATGCCATGTGTTTTGACACTCAGCAGAAACTGGTTATCTGGAAATTTAAGAGATTTAGAGGTCAATAATTACTTTGCCCCACTTTTAAAGTAAATAGTTTGAACTCCAAAATAATTAATACAAAGAGGAGGAAAAGGACCATCCCTCCCCAAAAATTCTTAAATCATGGCATTTGAAATTAAGTGAATTTTGCAAAACCCTGAGATCAATGTATCCATAAGGCCTGTCCTGGCTGTTTTTGTAATTGCCAAATTTTCATTTTTTTATTTATTCAAATATCATAAGAAAGTATGTCATGGCGCAGGGCTGACTTTAAAACATTCTTTATTTATTGCTGGGACCTTTATTCTTGCTGTTATTAATAGCTATTTTCTCTTAAACAATTTCTTTATAAGTGTTTGGAATTTTGCCAGGCTTTATCATCTGGGGCTAAAACTTCCATGCTCATTGGCTACCTTATGCTAGTTCTAATAAATTAAATGTTTTTTTAATCCCTCACACTAGCCCTTTCCCCCTTCTCCTCCAGAGTAGTATCTGTCTCTGTAATAATCTGTAACTGAGCAAGAAAGCGTTTTCATTTCCTTGCTGACCCTGATATGGTTTCAGATCCCACACGTCTGCTTTATCCTAATTCCTCTGTGCTAGGCTTTTAGTAAAGGTGGTTACCAAGTCTAGAACAGCATTTGCCAAAATAAGAAAAAAATTTCTTCGCACTGATAAAACTAAATAACTTACAGACTATCACATTATGCTACAAACAGTATACTACTTTATACTACAGAATAAAGGAGAGAGAGGCAAAAAGAAACATAACATAGGGAGTATTTTCTACATTTTTTTTTTTTATTTTGAAACCAAGGTTGTTGACTTATTTTTCCTGTTACAAGGGAAGTCTTTTTCACCTAACACTTTCATTGTCAAAATCCTGAGGCTCTGCCATCACTTTCACAATGACACTTCTTCATCAAGCACAAAGAAATATACATTGCTTGTCCTTATCACGTTTACCAAAACATTCACACTACTGTTTTTGAGGCTACATAGTGGTCTGCTGGCTGCTTCAGCATGTAAAATAAAAGAAAACTCTCTTTTTCATTTTCAGTTTCCTGACTGAGTATTGCAGCCCCAGGAGGTCCTTTATTGAGAAATTATGATGATACAATAAAAATGGAAACCACAATGTCAGACTGGAATTGTTCCTTGAATTTCTAAATGCTGTTAATTTTCTCTCAACCTAGTCAAAATCCCTTTCAAGATTTTGTAGAGAGTAGGTCTTACTGTGGAGGCAGGTTTTACAGAGATATCTCAAGAGCCCCCCAAACTGATTGCAGTTCCTGAATACTCAGCTCAGACTGCTCCTTGCATAGGTATGTCCTTGTAAGAATCTTATTGTTTTCTGACAGTAGCCTATGTTAATTCAGCTGTTCAATTTTTTTCAACTTTAGATCTTTTTGTCAGTTTTTTTATCAAGATCCAATTTTTAAAGTCAGGATCTGCTTCTAAAGTGGGGCCGTAATTTTTTTGTGTATTTATCACATCACTCACATCTTAGCATGCTCAGTTGCTGGAAAAAAAAAAAAAATCTGACTCAATGTGCCATCTGTATTCTTTGAGAGCTTGCAAGAGTTTCAATGTCATACCAATAAAAGGAAATTTCAGCACAGCTGTGACAGCAGCAAAATCACCTGTAACACATATATCACCAAGTGGTCTCTTAGCATTACTCCCCAGGTGTAGTGAAATTATCCAACTAGAGAATTTCGCCCAGGCTACAGCAATCAAATCAGCCTTTAATTTTTTCCAGATTCCTTGTTGCTTTCAGTATTTGATTTAGAAAAAAATCAATGAGAAAACCTGGAACAATTAAGTATGATCTACCAGCAACAAATTAGATCTGTTTTAAGATCACAAAAAAGAGACAAAAAGTGAAGAAACAGCTGCCTGCTATTTGTCTTCATTTTGCAGCATCCCATTTTCTTCTATTCCAGCCTCATATACGCTCTGCCCAGATGCATCAAAATACGATTACCACCTGGATATATCATGTGTATGCAACATATATAGAGGGCATGTGACACATAGCCAATACACTTATCTGTCTTAAAAAAAACTCAAATTGAATGTTTTCCTTTCACATTATTTCAATTATTCACCAGTTTGAGGTGCAAAATGCTTCCTTTCCTTCAGAGCTTGACCACAGTAAGGGTTGCATTGTTAATGTCACAATGGCTTAAAGGTATTTCTTGGTAGTTGTCTCACCTTAATGGAAATACTAAATATTTTTTGAGGTAAGACATAGAAAAAGTATATTAGCAGAAATATCAGCCATCAATCTAAGGTTCTTTTTTTTTTTAATCACACATACTGTACTGATTAAAAATATTTTTGCTGGTTGTAAAACTACATTGTGAATTTCAAGAGTGCAAACTTTTTTCACCTTCCTATTTCTGGACAATTTAAAGTTAAGTACAAATGTTCTGATTATACTTTCCTGGAAATGAGACTAGAAGATTATTAGAGCAAATAGTATTTGAAAGAATAAAACAGAATAGTTAGTGTTGCACAGAATGTATTACCATTGATAGGTACGCATTCTCAGATACCTAACTCACTGGCTTCAAAATTTACTAATTACATAAAATATGCGTATGACCTACCCTAGTACCCACCTAAATTTTCAAAAATCATGGTCCACCGCAAAGTACATAACTGTAGCTTGTGGCACCTTGACAGCTATTAATTTAAAAGAAATTTTATTTGGCTGTTTTGTGTGCTTTTCAGCTTACAGACTATGAACATTACCAAAGACTGTCTGACAGAGGATCACTGCAAAGGCTGTTTGTATGGAGATGTTTATACGGAATGCTATGTACTTTGTAAGCAAGTAACTAATATAAATTTAAGTAAAAAAAAAAGTTTACTAAAATAAAGTATACACATAAAGATTATACAGACAAGATAATTACCATAACTGACTCTTTTTTGGCTGGCATAAATTATCCTGTACGTGTTTTGTCTACGTTTGTGGGTCTCCAAATGCCTTTCAACTTTATTGCTTCCATAGCTACAGTGTAAACACTGACTACTTGCATTTTGATTTTAAAGTTATCGTAAGCCCCAAAAAGGGACCATGAAAAATGGTGATACCTGGCTTTAAAACAGATAAAACTTGTCACTTCTATCATTTAATTTCCTTTTAACCACTTCATCATCTGTTTGTCATTCATATTATTTGCGTGGTTACAAGCAGCAAAATGTTAACATTAGTTTATACAACAGATATCAAAAGAGTAAAATAACAGACTATTACTTTTTGCAGTACCAGGATTTAGCCCCAAAAAAAGAAAAGAATTAAGAAGAGAGCTTTAAATGAAACTGTCCAGCATGCCAGCAGAATAGTGGACTCTCTTAAAAACTGAAGTGCAAGTTAAACATGCAGGATCCAGAAATAAAGAAGTGGAATTTGACAATGACACCACATTGCTGTTGTTTACCTGCAAGTTAAATACAGAATTTTTCAGTATGTTCTCATAAATTATGTATCTAAACTATAAAAGTCATTACCACAATATAGATTTGATTAAAAGGGACACTTTTATTTTTAATTTTATTTTATTTTTGTCATACTTTATTGCTTGCAGAGACTCTCTTTCATACTTCTGTATTTGCCACTAACCACAGTGCACTCTTTTAACAACACCAGTGGTTGCAGTAACTAGGTTCTGCAGTAACTAGGTTCCTGTGGGGTTGTGCCTGCCTGCAGGAGCTAACCTGCTCCTCCTGCAAGAGCACATTCGTCAATTTGTGAGTATCATCAATAGAGGGCAGGAAGATACATTGCTTTAGGTCACCTCTGCTGGCCGCCTAGCTCTCCCCTTTCTAGACAATTTATTAAAGTACTCAGTGGAAGAGCTTTTATTTTTTCCTTCTGTTTGGTGGAACATTCAATTTTCTGTTTTGATTCATCAATCAGATGAGTTTTCTCTTCACATCTGTTCTCTGAGGTCTGTTTGGGGAGTTTTGTTTAGCACTGAGAATTCATTGCAAAATTTTTCTGAGTACCCAGTTTATAGAATGAACCCTATTGCATAGCCGTGGCCAAAAATCTCACAGGGTATACCTGGACAACAGAGTATGACTGTTGGACACGGTATTCTAGAAAACTCTTTCTTTGAATTCTAACATGTACAACACAGCATTTGTCTTCCACAGACAATAATACTTTGTTACTGAGATGTGGGGCTTATCTCTTTCTGATAACAGGCACAAAAGTCACTAAAATTGACCATTGCAAAACACTAGTCAGATATACTGAACTAACAAAATTGCCGTGAGGCGTAATTTTTCCACATTAAGTCAGCATTTTAACAATTATATCACTACTTACTTCTAATAACTATGAGAACAGGTATTGGTTTTGGTGTTTACTCTAGCTTTACGTTCTTCCATCCTTTTGGAGAAGTTTTGAACAGTTCTATATAAACCCATGCCGAGACTTTCATTTGCAGCTGAGCACTACTAGTCTGCAAAGCTCGAGAGGACAGAGGGCAACTGACATTGATTCAGCCCAATTATAGCAGAAGTGAGAAAGGTGGGATAAAAAAGTTACTAACAGAGATGAGATAGCTTTAACTGTGACATGGTAGCTTTGAAAGTATTTCTACACTGGTGCAAAGGAGTACATGAATATCATCTGCCGCAACAGCATGACATATGTAACCTGACTTTGTCATTGCCAAGGGATTCAAGCACAGAAGAGGCTCCTAGGGCCCCAGGGTAGCACCAGAAGTCCAGAGGTTGTTTGGTGAGTGAAAGAGACTTCGTAGGGCTTTCAGAACCGTGAAAGTTCTTATCAGAGTGCAGTTCAGAGAGCGATGAGAAAGAACAGAGTTAACTGACAGTGACTTTACGTATTATAAAAAAGAAAACCTGGATTTGCTTCAGCAGCTGAACCAAACAGGCTTGATCAGGGAATGGTGAACAGGAGAGATGCAATATAAAGCTAGATATATGACTCGGACGAGTAAAGAGCATGTGATTAAAGGGATAGGGAAAACGCTGTCAGATACGCTAAGCAGCAAAAAATAATGGTCTGAAAAACAACACTGAAAGAGGAATATATGCAAAATATTCTGTCTAACTGTATTTTCTTGTATCTGACACATACAGTTTCGTACCAAAGCAGTTTATTTAAAAGCTGAAACAATGATAACTGCAACAGAGACCCTACTCTTTCTAATTTGCTCTTTATAGTTATGAAAAAAGCAAAGATTTTTTTTTTTTTTTTTGCAAAAGTAACTATCTGGAATAATTTCCAAACTTCACTTAAGTGATTGGAGCAAGGTTTTGAAGATCATTGGTTATGCTAAATTGACAAGTAACATAAACAGTGAAGTGGGAGATTACAACCAAACAGCACAGAGGCCATGGGTGAAGGAGAGGAGAATGCAGAAAGATGAAATCAATAATGGCTTACAATGAAAGTAATTGTAGTATATCTTTTGTAAATTCCTGGAAAAAAATACCCAAGTAAATGTATAAAAACTAATACGGTACAAAGAGGAGCAGCAGTGTCTAAAAGTTTAAATTAGACAGCCTGATGTGATAAAAGGCATGATATATGCCATGGAAAACAGAGATTCTGTAAATACTCTCCTTGAATGGCCCACATTTTTTTCATATGTGATTTTTTTACATATGATACCTTGCAGCAGATCATGATCTGCTATAGGGAAATTAGAAAGATGTGTCTTTTTCAAAAATAAATGTTTCCTTTGGAGTCTCCCATTTTAAATAGGGGTAGCGATGCTTACAGTACATTAAAACTCAAGTGATTTCCCTTCATTTGTGGAAACTTCATGTGACAAAGGATAACTGCTAATCTGAATATTGAAACAAATGAGGACAGACTCATTTTTATTATCAAAAACTGCCACTACCTTTCATCAGTCATATGAGTATGAAAGTATTCGGAGAGAGGTCAGTTTATTTTTACTTAGAGAAACAAGAGAAATGTATAGAAATAGCATATTGAAATATGTCATCTTGTTATGCTCATCTAGACTCTCAGGTTTGTTTGAAATCTTCTGAACCAATACTTAGATAATGTCTTTCTTTTCAAGCAGAACTCTCTCTTGTATCTTGAATAGCGTTCTTAAAGCTGTATCTCCAAAATAATATTTGTTGTTTCTTCAGCATCATCATGCTTTTGAGATCTATTTATTTTGCCTTTGGATGCTATTTACACAGATATCCCCATTTAGTATTTTTTTGCATTTGATTTCTCATTCTTTGGAAAAATATCTACTGAATTTAAGCCTGATCAGCCATGCTTGTGTGATAATTACCTTCATTTTTAACATTTACCTCCAAAATATTGCAACTTCTCCCCATTTCATCAACTACAAAAATTCGATAAAACTATAGTCATTGTTCTGTCATCAGATTTGCCAATGGAATTAGAAGCAGGATTAGGTCCCTACTTGTCGTTCCCCCAATGACAATTCAAGTAAGACTCATTCATTCCCTAAAAGCAATTTTTCTTCATACTGCATCTCTAGGTCACACTTCTATTTCCCTTATCATTTTCAAAAGCTTCATGTATGTTATTTCAAAACTACTCTTTCTATTTTTTTGTTCAGTCTTGTCAAAGAAGGGTTTAAGGGAATCCATTTATGACAACACATCTGTGGATTTTTGTTAAGACTTACCAGACATTAAAAAATTGCTTCTTCAGTAATTTGTATTAGAGTCTTTTCAGTTATTGGTTCTATGCTGGCGGATCTATTTTTCTGAAGAACTACCCCTTTCTTATTCTAGTACCCTAACAGGAATTTCATCAGAGGCCACTACTGGAGCACCTTTGACTTTTCTACATATTCTTGAGCCTCATTTTCCTCACTCTAAACAGTACTATCTCTTTCTTCACCATAATTTTAGTTATTTAATTCTTAATATTAGCAATTTTTATAAAATAATGTCAAGAAATTAAGGCATTTAGTATTGCTATATGTTTGGATCTGCAAGAATTTGCTTTTCTTCACTTTTAGATACTTAACCTTAAATTTCCTCAGACTTCCTTTCCCCTCTTGTTACAGTAATTTTTCATTGCTTTTTCTACTTCTTCATAACAGAAAGTCATTATCTCTTACCTGCTTGCTTTTATACCTATATGCAGGAATCATTCCTTAAACTCATCTATGAGCATATGCGTTTTCCTTGTTTTCATTATTTTTGAAATTCAGTTGAATAAGGGTGTCCTGATGTATTCACAAGTGCTTTTTTATGTTTTCCATGTACCTTAAAAAAAAGAGATTTCAGAATTTCTGTTGGGTATTTAAATTTATCTTCTGTAGCACAATGGTCTCCCAACAACTCTATTCTTTGGTTTTACTTTCCATGAGACCCTACTCATCAGATCATTATTTTTAAATCATTAATCCTTATTCTACAGCTCTCACAACCTCTTTTCCTGGAGAAAAGAGGAAAAAATCTTCCTTTTTCTGTGTTTTCTTTTTCCTCTCATTAAAAAAGCTGCTCTTCAAGAAATGTTATCCTTCTGAAGGAACTCATGCTCCATACATTTCAAAATCTTAATGGACTATCTATGTCCATTTTTTTTCAGGCAGGTATTTGGGGAACCAAAGCACCTTCTGTTACTACAAAGTCCTGATTCCTATAGTTTTCTAGAAAACATGAAAATCCTTAATCATATTGTCAGTACCAGATGATGGCCTTACTCCTACCAGCCTTACCAGCATTACTCCTACTGTTTTCCTTTTTTCCTGGAGAAATTCAGAAAACCTGCCTCACCTATTCCTGAACACAGAGAGAAAACAAAAAAAAAAAAAGTACTTACAAGTTAAACTAAATAACAACATCCTTATTTTGAAAACATTAAGACATTTGATATTATGAACTTTGTCATAAAATTCAGTAACAGGAGGCATTTGATCCAACATTTCTAAAACCATGATCTAAGTTGATAAATGGCACTTGCCAAATAGGTGAGGTCAGCAGACTTCTTCATGCAACAGTGCCAAGGTCACAGAAAGCATGAAGATCTAAAACTACAAAGCATTTGTCTGCTAGGTAGCCTTATCAAAAAGCTGTTTACCAGAAAATTAATGTAATCTTTCCAACAAATTAGAAGAAATGTGTTTAGTATGTTTGTTTTGAAAAGGAAACATTGCCACTGTGTCTAGACTTCATACATCCCAGTAAAATCGGTTTGAAATTAAAAAGTTATACCATCATGAAAAAATATTTTCAAGTCAATATGCAGTAGCAGAAATACAAGTCTATCATTGCAAGATCATTTTTAATCCAGGTCATTTTCATCTGGTTTACAATATAAGCTGTGGGAGCACAATAGAACAGATGAAGAATAAGCATCAAGTAGATCCAAATCTCTCAAATACACCTTCACCGAGTGTATTGGGTTTACATGGCAAGGTTTTGGTAGTGGAAGTGGACTACAGGGGACTTCTGTGAGAAGACACCAGGAAATGCCCCGATGTGGGACAGAAACAGTTCCAGCCATCTTCAAGACAGACCCACCACTGGCCAAAGCTAAGCAATATTGGTAGTGCCTCTGTGAAAACACATTTAAGAAAGAGTAAAAACTGCTGCAAAACAGCTGTGACAGAGTAGTGAGAAAATGTGAGAGAAACACCCCTGCAGACACCAAGGTCAACAAAGAAGGAGCAGGGGGAGGTGCTCTGGGCACGAGTCGACATTCCGCTGCGGCCTGTGGAGAAGACTATTGTTATGCAGTCAGTGCCTATGCAGCCCATGGAGGACTACCGTGGAGCAGATATTCACTCTGCAGCCAGTGGAGAAGCACCCCCTGGTGCAGCTGGTGGACATGTCCTGAAGGAAGCTGCATGAGCCTATGGACACCCCTCACTGGAGCCAGGTCCTGGCAGGAGCTGTGACCCATGGGGTAACCACACTGGAGCAGGCCATTTCTGAAGAACTATACCCTGTAGAAAGGACAGACGCTGGAGGTGTTCTTGAAGAACTACAGCCTGTGAGAAGGACCCATGCTGGTGAAACTCCTGAAGGACTGTATCCTGTGGGAGGAACCCCACATTGGAGCAGGGGAAGAGTGTGAGGAGGAAGCAGCAGCAGAGACAAAATGTTATAAATTGATCTCAATTCCCATTCCCCATCACTCTGCATGCTTAAAGAGGAGGAAGTAAAAGAGCTGGGAGTGAAGTTGAGCCTGGGAAGAATGTTGGGGCAGGGGTAAAGTTGTTTTATTTTTGTTTTATTTCTCACTCTCTTGCTTTGTTACAAGTAATTGGCAATAAATTTCTGCAAGTTGAGTGTCTGGTTTGCCCATGATGGTAATTGGTATGCAACCCTCCTGTCCTTACATCAAACCATGAGCTTTTCATTGTATTTTCTTCCTCTGTCTTGTTGATGAAGAGGGAGTGATAAAGTGGCTTGGTGGGCACCTGGTGGCCAGCCAAGGTCAACCCACCAGACTGAGTAGTATCCTTGAGTATCCTACTGAGTATCCTTCAGTAGTTAGAATACCAACACTGATTGCCTCAGCCAATATTGCAAAAGTAGATTCATTTCAGGTTAAAGATTTAAACATCCATTTACTTTTGAGGCATGGGTGTGGGAAAGCAGCAGTATCAGGACCTCTGTTTCTGATCCCTTCCTGTTTGTGCCTTGACTAGGTTATCTAATCACGTGAATGAGGCAGAGTAATGTGAGTGGCAACAACTTAACTGACACAAAAATATTGCTGAGAGACATTCCTCTTCCTGGTATAACTGGTATTTATGGCTCATCACAAAATTCCTTTGGGATAGGACCATCTACCTAAGTTAATAGGTCACAATTTCACACAAGGCTGCAAGTACCACCATGTTGTAAATGACTACTATTCTCACTGGTAAATATTAGTTGTGCAATAGAAAATAGTACTTGACTGTTATATAACAATAAAATGTAACAACACAAAAGTTAAATTTATCACATCCCAAAATACTGTGGTCTATTAGAATAACAGTTCAAACCACTAAAGAGGTGTGAATGTAAAGCAAAGTACGGCAAACAACGAAACAACCTGGAAAAGGGAAAAAGGTTTATATAGCATAGGTGAATAAAAATATGTTTTATGGCTGTTTATTGTCAAATAATTCCCTTCAGAGCCTTTAGCCTTCATCATCTTGACTCAAACCTACAGAAAAGACAGGAGGAAGATCTGCCAGTGAAAATAAACATAATATACCACATTATATTGACATTACAAAAAGTAAAGTAAATCTGTAGCGGTTGAAAAAACTAGGCACTAGTGCAGAACACAATGGTGTTCTGTAGTTTCTAAGAACAAACATGGGGAAAAAAAGAATTTAGCTAGAGCTACAGTGACAAACTGTTACTGCTGAGGGAAACACAAATGAAAACATGTCAGAAAAGTGCCCAAAGCATCTGTATCAAGCTTCAAATATCTCAAAAGAATATGACAAGTCAGAGTACCAAAAAACAATGAAAATTAAGGAGGATCAAAATTGGAATTGCTAGTATGTTAAAATCCACCTAGTGCTATTTAGGAAAGTCATCAGAAATGACTCCTATTAAAGTGGCCTCACAATTGCAGCACGAAGTCCAGTTATTAGTGTCTAAAGGATGAAAAATTATTAGAGCCAATTTTGCATTTTTTTTTTCCTTTTCTGTTCAGAAAACAGGGGTATCTTACACAAGACAGAGATGACGAAAGAGTCTATAACTGTAATTAAAATGCCTGGTTACTTGCTATCTTTTCAAAGGGATGTTTGCTCCTAGCAGCTGTCACAGCTGTCTCGTATTGACACCGGTAACACTCACTTGAGCCAGAGAGTCCTGTAAGTTGCATTAGCCCTCTCAACACATACCTGGAGCTGAAATGTTCAAGGAAGGCAGAAAAAGGAATGCAGAATGTGGATCTGAGCTGCAGAACCCTGTCAGCATTTCTATGAATGTATTTATTATGAAATGAAAAAAACTGTTAGTGTCATATTAAATCCCGACACACTCACACAATCCAATTTTCAGCAGCTATTCTGATTTCAGGTTCTACCTAGACATCTTAATTCTGTCCTCTGTAGTGTGTATATTTTTGATAGGACAAGCACATGGTCTCAGGCACTGATCTCAGGCACATCCAAAAAACAGGGTTTTTTTCAGACTGAGTTAGTTTAAATTTTAATCTAACAAAATATATGGGCACGGGTAGTCATATTGACTTCAGATTGCCTGTTTATTTAAATATTTTGGTGTAACAGAAACTGTTTACTCAAATAGAAATACTTAGACACCAGGGAAAATAGATTATTGCATAGTTTGTAAAGAAGGTAACACCCTCAGCTGTTTATGAATGAAAGTGCATTACGCACGTTGAATATATTCTCTTTGACGTGTACAAGTAGGATAGGAGCAGATTTACATTTTTTCTGAGATTGGCACAATGAATAGAAGCACACCTTCACATAGTTGGGCTAAGTACTTAGTTCATTTCTAACCAATAAGCTTCCATTTATATTTTGTTGTACACACCTTTTAGTATTTGTGTAAATGCTAGCATCTGAAAGCCTAGACTATTACCTAAAAATTCCATAAAGGATTGAAAACTTTTATTTATGTTATTAGGGCATCATTACAGTATCCAGCTGATTAGGCTGGACAACTCTTGCAGTGGATACCTTAAACATGCTGGAAAGTGTCCCAAAAATACCTTGACCCAGGCAAGTGCAATAGGAGCACTTGGTGTTGGAGTTTGAGTTCAGCTGAAAAGAAAACAATCTTATTTTGTAAGCCATATGCCAATGATACATATGGCATCTTTAAAAAAAAAAGTTCTGAGTATTAAGACAAATGTCTGCATACATGAACAAATGCATTGGTTTTTTAAACATATTTGATAAACTTGATACCTTTTTCTTCTGTGGCATCAGCTTATCAAGTGAATTATACTGTACCATAGGGCATAGAAATAGCATGATATACCCAGAGGTGAATAAGTATTCACTCTCTATGAATTTTTGGTTTTGTCAACGAAGTATATAATCTTGCCTTGCTTTTTTATCAACTGATTTTTTTATAAGATTGCTATATCAATTTTATGTTTAGCTAAATGTTGATTAGTCCTTTCACTGCTTTATTTTGACATGTTGAAATATGTCTGTAAATCTGACATTTGTAAATTCACATTTCATTGATAAACTACTGGAAGGATATAGAAATCTGCTCCTAGACTAATTGTATCACGTCTAATTCTGACAAAGAAGGCAGAGTAGCAACTCATCCTGAAGACCCAGTATTCCTGAATTAATGTAATGCCATCTACTTTCTGCAGGTGTTAAGGATGATAATAAAGGGATTATATTTCTTCTACACACAGGGCTTTTTTTCCCAGTTATGTGCTCAGCTATAGTTGTCAATCAATTCCAGTCACACATCTCTCATATTATTCCGTAGAAAATGGCTGCATAAATCTGAGCAGAGATTTCTACTTGCTTATCTAAATACACTTATAAAAAAAGAGAAGAAAATTAAAAGATGAATGAGTAAATTAAATTTTAAGAAGGTGAATTCCTTAGCAAAGTCTACATCTACTGAGTTGCACTAAACTGAAGGCTTCATATACTCACTGTCTTGATTTCTAATGTATTTACTTTTAATAAATTAATTACATTAAGTAAATTCCCCTTCCGGTAATAAAATGCTAGGGTACTTCAATGTATATAAACTGTTTCTTGCATATATGTTCAGTGCAAAATCATTTGTTTATCTGTGGATAGTGATTCAGCTATTGAATTTCTCATGCTCAGCATACTGGGTACATTTATCAAATTACAAAAAGACATCTCCTGCTATTCTTGAGAGTAACATAACAATAGGAGCAGACACGATACAGATTACAGGACTGTAATTGAAAAATTCCCTCCTGTTTCATTACTGTGGGATGTCTATGAAAGTCGGGGGAGGAAGACGGACAAGGAAATTTGGAAACTTTTAAGTTCACAAGCATTTAAAATTTGGTGTAATGGTATTGGTTATAACACAGTCAATGCCAAAATGTAAATAATTTAAAGATGACATACTTTATATATTATTCATCATATGCGAATATTCTATAAATTCAGTGGAGGGACTATTGAAATGTGCATCCAGGAAAGAAAGACATTGTTTCGAGGACTAGTTAACTTCATATTGCTGTGTGGCCCTTTCTGAGATTCCAGGATGATCAGCTAGGTAGAGGTGACAAAGAATCATACCTGTATTAAAAAGAGCAAAAGGAAGTGACACAAAGGGATTATATAGCATCAAAACGAAGTTAGCATAAAGACTAAGATTCATCAATAAGTAGCTTGCATTCAAACTTTCCAACAACATAAAACTCTTTTTGCCTTTACGACACGCCCATCCCACTGGCATAAATGAACAACACTTAGAAGTTGAAAATGTCGGTATTGCTCACAATCTCCCAGAGGGAAGGACCATAGGTAGGAACCCTAGCAAGCTGGCTGGTTACTAGGAGGACTGATACAGCTGAGGCTCACCTCCTGGCATGCCATGCAAGTTTTGGTGGCAAGGACACCGTGCTGCACTGGGAGATGCTTTGGGAATCCAGAAAGAGGTGTCTGGCCCCAGAATTGCATACAGTAGTATGCTTAATTTAAAGATTTTATAGCATTTGTCTACAGAGCTATTACTGTGAAATAACACAGGCAAAACCAAAAGCCTAGGCTAAAAACAGAAATCTGAAATACATACCAGAATAACAAGAAGTAAACAGCAGAATTTAAGCTTGGATGGTAAGAGTAAGAAAAATCTCTCAGCAGCCATTGGTTTGTTACCCACACATGTATAAACACAAAGGCAGTAACACTAAATGGTATGTCTTACTAAAAGTCATGAGCTAAAATATGCTATAGGAGGCCTAATCACACAGAATAAATTCCACTATAGAATGTGTCACTTGGGATGTTTTCAGTTTTTATTCAGGATGGTGGTTTGAGAATTTATTAGTCTCATTTAGGCCTTGAAGTAGTTAATATGTCAGAACAAACTATTTTTCCCTACTGTGAAGAATTTCTTCTCAAGTTAGAGGTAAAACTGGGCTGATACAGCGTCAAAATCTCATGTTATCTTCAGAATCATAACTCTGCTGCCCTAAGAGGCTTGCTTTCTTGGCACAAACATTTCACATTAATACATGTAATAAATAGCCAGATCCCTTAAACAGAAATGGCACTTATTTTATTATAGGGACAAAGTCAATAAAGCAAAAGCACAGCACTGGGTGCATGACTCAAGTCAGAGGCACACCAGCTAACACTTCAACCATGTCTTATATACATTCAATATTGCATACGTATTCACTATTTTAGACAGAGTAATTGTTTATAATGATTGATTATTAGTAGTCCTTTTTCTCTTCTATTTGTGTGTTTCCTTCTGAATTGTTTCTGAGGATCAATGATCTTCAGTTCCCTTTTCCCATGCATCTGTTTCCTTCTGGTAGGATCAGCTCCCCTTTCCCATGCATGTGTTTCCTTCTGGTAGGATCGATTATCATCAACTCCCTTCTCCTGTGCGTCTGTTTCCTTCTGTTAATAACTTGTGGAGTCTTTTGGAGAAGTTCTCTTTTGTTTCTTTCGGATGTTTTTCTTCATGATGTTTTTGTTCATAGTTGCTGTTAGTTGTTATCTTTGAGGTTTCTCATGTTTCCTAATTTACTAAAGGTTAGTTATCCTTATAAGTCAAAGATTTATAGCCTTGTTATTACGGCAAAAGCCAACAATACCTTCACTATTTTTCACACATAACATGACATTACATTCCCCAGGGTTATTTTAGCCTATTTTCTTTTTTCCTCCTCCCTCTTCTATTGTGTTTTTTTATTTCTGTTGGTTTCTTAACAGACGGGCACTGCAGCTCTTCATGTGTTCCTGTGGGTTGAGAAAGGTGAACTCCCTGATAAGTCTTTAAACAGTCATCAGGCTGAATATTTTCATTAGCAACAGCTGCTGGCCCTTTTGAAGATGAATGGATCTTGCTTCCCTAACAACCCTCTTCCCTGACTGCTTGCATAGTACGTGCAGCCATACTCTAGCGGTAGTATAGATGGCTAGCTAGAGGTGGCACAGCTGTAACACAGCTGTAACACAGCAGCGCTCAGGAGCACTATGAACAATTTGTACTACTTTCAGCTGTTTCAATTCTGCCAGTGCAGCTGTAACTATGTCAGGTGCTCTGAGTACTTCCCACACATCTGCGAGAGAGAAGAAAAGATGAAACTTCACAAAGAAGCAGTTTAGTGAGAGCACTTCACTCGTGCTTGCTAGCACAGGTTGCTCAAGAACTACAAAAGACTCGTAAATTAGTTAGTACGACAGCACTTTACCCTGCTACAAAGACACCTGTAAAATTTAAGTATTTGGTTTAATAGTTTTACCTTTATTTCTCAGGTAGGGTGTTTTGCAGACACTTCACTGGCCATTGAAAACTAAGTCAATGTGATGACAATAAAGTTCCTTCTGCTTTCAAAGTAGCAGACTATAGATAAAACCGTGCAGTCAGCCTGTAGTTGTTCTTTGGAAATAATTCACTTCTTTGTTGTTCAAGAGAACAAAGAGGAGCAAGATACTGTTAAATCTTGTCAGCAGTGAGAAAATAAATTGAGTTTGTACGTATAATGCGTTGCCTTAAGTTTGCTCAACGTCTTCTTCATAAGAAAACTGAAAATGCCAGCCAAAAGAAACAATATTTTTCAAAAACACAATCCTGTTCTTTTAATAATGAATAAGGGACAGGAAGGACAAATGAACCAAAAGGAATACCCTATTTCAACTTCTTTTTTCATTCGTTTATCGTCAAAGACAAAACTTTCTGTAAGTTTTGAAAATAAATCCCAGGAAGGTCTTCCATGCCTCCCTCTAAGGAACAGGACATAATTAGCTTTCACCTAACAGTAAGCTCTCTCTCAAAGTCCTTATACATGAGAAGAAGCATCTATATCTTTACTCGTAAAACAAAGGCACAGGGGTGTGTTTGTTTACACTCCTGCAGGTTAGTGACAGAGCAGGAACAAATCTTTTACCTCATATGATAATTTTTTATCCATCCAAAATGAAACCTTGCAGAGAAAGGGAATTTCAGAAGATCTCTCTCGCTATGCCTCACTTTTTCTTCAGCAGTTCTTATTCTGCAGGCAAATAAAAAGGGATGGTATTTTACAGCTGCTCCTTGGAGACTTAATCCTACATACTGCTAATCATTTTCATCACATCACAAAACTATTTTTCTTCATCCCACCCTGAGATTCTCCGTTTTGTATTCCTGTTACAGTGTGATTCAAGAAAAGTTTATTTTGACTGTTGGCACCAACTTACAAGATTACCTTTATGTGCTACTGTATATAAAAAGGTGACCATCGAACTGTTCTTGGAACAGGTAAGTATTTAGCTGGGAGACATGTTTCTAAAACCTTAAATTTCTTAATCTAATTTCTTCTCCTCTCTCTTCAGTTCACTCGGGTGCACAGGTACTTTCTGTTAGGCTAGGAGGCGTTAACAACAAGGATTTTCCTTAAGTTTCCTTTAAGAAGGCCCACTTCTCCAAAGATATTATCAGTAAATGGCTTGCCGTCCCAGTTCATTATGTATAAGGTATAACAATGACTAGTTAAATATTTTTCAGTACAGTAAGATGCTCTGGAGTCATCATTGGTGATTTAGTAGGAACTAAATATCCACAGTGTGTGGGTTCTGCAGACAATATAGGGAATACCTCATGTTGTGAATGGATAAGGTTGAAGATTAGGGTTTGGTTTTGCTTCCTACCATTAAACAATATATAATCAATTTAACCATATGTTACAATAAGGAACTTTGCTAGAACAGGCAATATCAAACTTACCTGAAATGAGTAGAGGTCATTTCAACTGCTTCCAGTCTGTTCCTCAGTTATGCATTGCGACCAGCAGTGTGTTTAATGCTTAATCCCCATGAAAACAATTCTGGGAGCAAAAGACTGTCTGTGGAATATCAACCTTTTTGTTCAAATGCCTAACAGTCATCCAAATTGCACATACTCAACTTGGTTCTGAGAGGTTTGAAAAAAAAAAGAAATATAATGACTGAGTTATTTTATAATCAAAGGAGACAATGCTTGGCAATTAGAAAATTGTTTTTTGTATCTAAGCAGCAACTAGACCCTGCCAACCAAAAAAGTACCAGAAAATTCTCAACAGAGATGAAAGACCTGTAATATTTCATACAGCTCTGTTTATAGTTGTGACACTGTAGACAGTTTCTAAGCAGCTCAAAGTCTTGTCAGATGCTGAAAGTGACTTCACCTTTGCTTGAGATCATTGAGTGTTACACATTTAAAAGTGAAGGATCTACTGTAAGATAGTCATGTAGATTTTCTTGACAGTAAATGGAAATAAAAAGAGAAGTTCCAGTACGCAATTAATCCCATTTCTCCTAGATATCTAGTTTAGGATAAAGGAATAGTTCTTTGGAGGTTCTGCTTTCTTTCCAAGATCTATACCAAGAAACTCTAAATCACAAGATCAGATTGAGCACCTGAAGATTGATGAAGACAGGTGACATAAATCACTACCAGCATTTACAAAATATAGAGCTGGATTTAATTCCTGAAGTCAATTCTCTTTTTTCTCCTCCCCTTCCCTCCCCTAGTAGCCCCTCTTCATATTATTTCTTTTAGTCATTTCCTGTTTCTAATCTAATATTTAACCTCAGAAGTGCAAAAAGACCTTTGAGTAGTTCTAATGGGACTATTTATAGCAAGTAAATTTAGGTATCTAGCATTGAAAATCTTCAAGAAGAGAGGTATCTTTTTCTAGATATTGTAACAGAAAAAGTGCCCTGATTCTTGCCTTTGAGAATAGAAACTTACTTGTACGATTGCCAACAGGTGTTTAAATACACACTTCGGTAGGACTATTTAAGCATTTACATAATCTGAGCATGACAGGAAATCATCATGATTAAGATTTTAATTTAAAAAATATTTTATGCATACATATAATTGAATAGATCCTTGGCTGGATTTTATGCTCGACTACTAAACACAGTTGGGGATATTAGTCTGTATGAAATAGAGATGTTAATCTAGAATGAGGAAAGACATCCTTACCCTCAAGTAAAATTACAGAAAGAACAGTCATCTTTTGGCAAACAGCTAATCTGCTAGAAAGATGTGTTTCTGGCTTGTGACAGTTGCAAGCCACCTAGGCAACCTACCACAAAGACCATGACAGATGGTAGGAAATATAGCTTGAAGGCAGGGCATTTGGGGAACTTTTTGGCAGAATAGAAACTGCTAGGTAAAACCGACCAAACAAAACAAGAAGTTGCTGCCCCTACAAGTGAATGGATTTGGTTTTTTAATTTACTTTTCCAAATCAGTCAGTCACAAGAGAACTCTGTAGCAAGTACAAGGACAGAACTAATACACAGACAATGAGTCCAGCTGTATTCTATGTCATATTTATATCTTGACCAACAGAAGTCTAAATCTGGTTTTTTAGAGTGTTCGTACTCAAACATTGACATCATCTTCACCTATTTAGGCCTCATTCAAATCATACATTCCCACTGAAGTCCTATGAGCAGACCAGAAGGGATTGCACTGACCGGCTACAGATGCTGGAAGTTGCAGCAAAAGGCAACATAAGAAGCAGCCATCAAGGACACCTGCTAACCCCAGTGCCTGCACAAGCATACAGTCTCATATCAGGCAGAGCAACTTGCCTCAGCACAGTGTTTTGCTGTAATCATCACCACCTCCATGAACATCATTATAATTTTATGTACTTTATGTTCTATATTGCTGTGAACATGTCTAACTATGAATTTATCCTTGACATAGGTGTGATTAAAAAAAATGCAAAGAAACATGAAAATTAGGTATTTTTCTCTTCTAATTCTGAACACCATTCCACATTAAACAACTTCCTCCTAAAGCCAGAAAAAGTTGATGGGCTTTAGCAGTAGATTTGGAAATTGAGCCCACATGTCTCTCCCTGAGAAACAATGTCCCATCAGCAGCCTCAACGATGATTATCTAATAGTTGGAATTCATGAATAAAGATGTCATATAGACACTGACTTGGGAATTCAGAGACCACTGAGTAATGCCTGTTTTTGTGACTACCAGGACATTTCAATACACAGTATGAAGAAACACAATTACAAATGAAACTGATAGCTGCTTCACCTGCAACACATCAAAATCAACTGCCTATGAAGAAATAACTTCTGTGCAGAGGACCTCTGAAGCAAAACCATGTTTTATGAGCATATGTGGATCAACATAACAAAAAATTAATTTGGTTCTCAGCCACATAGTAAGAAAGAGAAAGTACTGGGAAAAAAAAACGAAAAAGACAAGGTACCCCTTGTCCTCATATTTTCAAAGGTGTCCTGTATTTTATGTGTCAACTTCTGACTATCCAAATTTGGTCACTGGAGACCCTGTTGTCAGAGGTGGAGTTCTTACTGGAGACAGAAATTAATCCAAATTGCAACCTTTGTAAAAGTCAGGCCGACCTTTTAGAACATGAGAAATGAAGGTCATGGACCATTGTTGAATGTCTAGCAAATAAGAGTTATTCAGAAGAATGTACTGAAATCCAGCCTGTCTCCTTCTGGCAAACCAGTGCTGAACATAATTACTGAAGGGTCATAAGACGAAACAGTACAAGAATTTTTACTAAGCAGCCTTGTGATTGATCTAGACTCCACAAAAGACAACCTACCCAGATGGCATTATCTTCTCTTACGTTACCACAAGCAGGTTTTTTTGGAGTCGGGGCTGGTTGAATCATCAGTTTTTTTCTTCGACCAGGCAGATAACACGGCTTCTACTGCATTGTAGAGATTTATTTGGAGTATTCATAACAGCAAAAATGACATGTAGAAGTTGGAAAGGTGGACACATTGTTCACATCAGCTGCTCACATCACTGCTAGCTGAGCTTCAAATTAGTCATGCTGTGTAGGTAAGTCTGCACTCTGCAGAAATCTGTTACTGCTGCTTTCCAACTTCATGTGCTCTCATTTGACAGCCTAGTGTTGTTCCTTGAATATCATTTAATTCATGTAGTTTTGAAAGTCAACAATGTGGAGAGTGAAGCAGTGCCAGCAAGCTCAGAGCAACCAAATAACTCACAAGAAGATATTTTAGTACATTTGTTATATATATGCAGCATCCATAGAAATGTCACATTATTGCATGAGAAATTACTATGGTGATGTGAAAGAGAAAGAGAAAAAACATTATTTTAACTATACATACAATTAACTCAAATCTTACGAGGATAAACTTCAGGAAATGAACCTCAAAATGTTTTTTAAAAAGGGCAATATGAGCCCATATTTTTTTTTTTTACCTAATATGTATGGTCCTATAAAGTATGTAACAATACGGTGATGGAGGGGGTTATCTATCTGTCTGTAAAGTAGCATTTATACTAATAAGAACAGAAAGTACATATCACTACATGCAATGTCAGTCAATATTTTACAGAGGCCCTCCTTGATGGATTGCGATGCTTTTATAAGATAAAGCTTTCTGAGTGCACTTTATCTGTTAATAGATAGTTCATAAATACATACCATCTGCATACTTCAGTAGCAGTATACCTAGTTTTGTTAACAGAATTTTTAAGTATCCATCCACTCCAAAGAAAAATAAAAATATGTACTGTCATTTTTTTTTTCTCCTTAGATTCTTTGATGTGTAAAGAAAAAGTAAGAAAAAGTATTATTCATAAATTAAAATATGTCATTAAATGCATTTATAGATATGATCACTCAATCCTAAATATATTTATGATTTCACTTTAAAAACTTCATAGAGGTAAATTTAATCACGTAAGATCAATCTATGCTTTCTTTTAGTTAATTGCATTTTTAACCTCAGGTTCCATTTGATAAAGACTTTGTACAAGCAAAGATCCAGGTATTTTCTATGCTGTCTGTCAAGAACACACTTGCCTTTTTGACAGAACTGCTTCTCAGTCTTTCTCTTTGCAGGTTCAACAACAGGAAAATGAATTATTCTCTGTCCTTAATTATAAAAATATAAGTCTTTAACAACCAGCACAAGGAGACTGAATATTCCTCCTTTCAAGCAACGTAGTTCTTACAAGTCTGTGATCCATATTAGCCATTTTAATTCTCTTCCTATTCATTGCCACAAAGGGCTTTTTACCCATGTTGCTGTCATTTAGATTCCCATTTCTTAAGATTAGGACTGGCTTTTATTTCATGTTACAACACCACTATACACCATGAAACCTTACTTATCTTGGTAATATTTAAATAGATGTAATATAAAGTAGTAAAAAATGTTTAAATGGGTAATAAACATGTATTTTCGTTAATTCATACATGCTATTAAATGCATTTATGGGCAAGATAATTTGACCCAAAGCATATCTTTTTACAATTTAATATTGCAAAATTCAGAGGTAAATATAAAGAATGATTTATAATTTTATCATTCCACCAGTCTATCAAAACATCTCTTTAAATACCAGTGATATTGAAATCTACACATTTCACTAAAATAAATAGTGCACCACTGAAGAAGTTCTTAAGCTTAGCTCCATTTCACTTTATATGGTGTCAGTTATTTGAAACACTCAATGAAAATTCTTTATCTGCTTTTGAATTAAATAACCAATTCAAGACAAAATTTTTCCTCTACGTTATTTCCCTCAAACATATTTTCTGGCTTCAGCACAGCTAAGTATAGCTAGATAAAGTAAAGGAAAAATTTTATTATTCTTCTGTCTATGGTTACTACAATATATTTTTCTCTAATTAAAACTTTGCCCTAAAACTTAAGCAAAACAGAACAGGACATTTATTTGGTAGAAAGAATAAAATTTTAACTAATTCAAAATTCCTCAGTATCAAGGATCTTAACTTCCAGATCACACAACAGAAATATTTTTCCTTTTTGCTTCCAGATACATTGCATGGTTCTACTCCTGATAGAACGTCAAGAATCTCATTAATTTTGACTTCATACTTTGAAATTCAGTTAGTCTTCATAGTAGAAATGTTTTCCTAAATCTAGACCATATTATAAGCTAGGATGCTTGATTCTGAAGAAAGTCAAACTGTTTTAAAATGAGTTAGGCACCATTCTAGAGTATGGGTCTATAAACTACATCCCAAAACCACAGAACTAAATGGCATGTTGCTTTCATTTAAATGGCCTTTAATCCAGACCAGTATAAATACATTAAATCAAATAATATTCTATACTACTTGGTTCAATTTCTTTAGTTTAGAACGGAGAGAAGGAGAAGGAGAAACTGTATCTTTCAATATAGTGAATGTTTCTTCAAAGTGACCCAAAGACACAGAAATATTTAATACAAACATTTATAGAGGGGAAAAATTACTGTTTCTGTAGATGGAGCAATCAGCATCAAAAACATGACCTGGATATTATCAACATCTCCCGAGGATTCTGCTCCACAAAGCTAGTTTGAGTCTTTGTCGGTGACTTACACACTGGTATTGAGTGCACCCTCAGCAAGTCTGCCGATGATACCAAGCTCTGTGGTGTGGTCAACATGCTGGAGGTAAGGGATGCCATCCAGAGGGACCTGGACAGGCTTGAGACGTGGGCCTGTGCGAACCTCATGAAGTTCAACCAGGCCAAGTGCAAGGTCCTGCAGAGGGGTCACGGCAATCCCAGGCACAACACAGGTTGGGCGGAGAATTGCTTGAGAGCAACCTTGAGGAGAAGGACTTGGGGGTGCTGGTGGACGAGAAGCTCAACATAAGCCAGCCATGTGTGTTTTCAGCACAGAAAGCCAACCACATCCTGGGCTGCGTCAAAAGAAATGTGGCCAGCAGGTCGAGGGAGGTGATTCTGCCCCCGTACTCCGCTCTGGTGAGACCCCAGCTGGAGTACTGTATTCAGCTCTGGAGTCTTCAGCACGAGAAGGACATGGACCTGTTTGAACTGGTCCAGCAGAGGGCCACGAAGATGATCAGAGGGATGGAACACCTCTGCTATGAGGACAGGCTGACAGAGTTGGGGCTGTTCATCGTGAAGAAAAGGCTCAGGGGAGACCTTACAGCACCCTTTCAGTACCTAAAGGGGGCCTACAGGAAAGATGGGGAGGGACTCTATCAGCAAGTGTAATGACAGGACACAGCGTAGTGGTTTCAAACTGAAGGAGAGTAGATTTAGATTGGATACCAGGAAGAAATTCTTTACTGTGAGGGTGGTGAGGCACTGGAACAGGTTGCCCAGAGAAGTTGTCAATGCCCCATCCTTGGAGCTGTTCAAGACCAGGCTGGATGGGGTTTTGAGCAGCCTGGTCTAGTGGGAGGTGTCCCTGCCCATGGCAGGGGGTTGCAACTAGGTGATCTTTAAGGTCCCTTCCAACCCAAACCACTCTATGATTCTATCATTTTCTCTGGAATTGTTATACAGACATAAACTCCTCTCTCCCCAAAAAGAAAGCTGTTCTTGACTAACTTTTTCCTGCTACATTGTTGTCTGCAGACTGTGGCTGCAGGAAGGCTTGCTGTCTGACCAGATTACTTTGGTATCAATCTACCTGACACTTGATGGAGTTTCCTAATAGAGCCTGTGATCTTTATCTTTCTGTGATGCCAGAACAGATGATGCTTGGTCTCCATGTGCCAGCTGACAAGACAGTTGTCTGGGTCATGCCATGTTAGAACAGAGGGTGAAAATGAAGGTAGCAGCTGGCATGGGAGGAGCATAAATAGAATTGTCCAAGGGTGACTGTATTAGAGAAAGATGCCCTTGTATATGAAGGTGGAAACTAATAAAACATTTTTCTTTATGAACCACGGGAATTTTTAAAATGCGTAACTTGTAAGTAATGTGTTATACTTTGCAATATGAGGGAAAAGCTACATCTTCTTAAAGTGGGAAGCACATTTTTTGTTAGTGTGGGAAACTGTGGCCCATTCCACCTTCCTTGCAGACAGTACCTGGAGTCCATACAGAGGAGATAAAACACATGATACTGTGTTACCTAAACTGCGAGAAAGCATAGCTTTATACATTTTAGTGAGGGTCTGTGTTATCTTGGGAAGCAAGCTATCATCTGGCAGACAACAAAATCTGTAGTCTTTGCATGAGAGCACACTGACAACTGCTAATATGTAAGTGTCCAAATCCTGAATAGGCAAGCTAGGTTCAACAGGGAAAATGTCACCTCATGAAGAAAGCCGCCTTCTGTACTGATAGGGCCCTCTGGTTGCTCTTCATTTTCATCTGCCTATGTTATTTGGATGAGAGAGAAAAAATGTTTAAAAAATGTTTTAGATCTGTCATAATTTAGTGTTTTTCACCAAACAAATACTAACCTGATATAAAAGTGCAAGTACACTGAACAGTTGAACACCTGTCATGTGATGAGCTTTGTTCCTTTAATTAGCTGCTTTGCTTGAAAAACAGAAGCTATGATTATCACGTTAACAGTTTGGCTCTCAATTTCTATAAAATAATCTAGGATTTATGTCCTTTTATTAAGTAAGTGGATGCTCAAGAATGCGGGAGAGAAGACAAACCCTTTACTCAGTAAGAGAAAACAGAATACTGTATTGAATAAATAATTTTCTGCAAGAGACCTTTTCCGATTCAGGACCTGACATTCAGATAATGAAACTGTGTTTCTAAAGTTTGTGTGATTTCTATATTCCAAAAAACTGTCAAGCCTACATAACCTCAGAGGATGCTTTTCAAAATTGTGCCACAGGACACACATCTTCTGACCATAGCTGATCATCAATTTGCAGATAATCTCTCACAGTTCTTTTTCATATCACAACAAAGAGGGAAATAGAAAAGCTCCTGCTACTTACATACAGGAGGTTTGCTCAGAAGGAAACTTTCACTGAAAGTATCAGCGTTGCCTGGATTCATCACCACTACCTTCACTTTGAACCCAGATCTTCAGAACATGCTCATTCTTTCACAGGAAACTACACCAGCCACAAAAGAACAAACAGTAAGACATGGAAGCTGTGTCTAAATAGCTGACTAAATAGCCAGGAAATTCTCGTTGTTACTGAAATTTTTTTCTACTTGTGTCAGTTACTTTCAGCCTAGTCCTTGGGGAAGCATACCTGATTATAACCATGGGCAATATTCCACAGTTTATCATACAATTACATTATTCCCCAATTTCCACACACTTAATCATTCAGCCTTTAAAATATGTGTAGTAACTATCAATTTTCTATGAAAATCAAAGCAAAAGAGTTTATAGGCAGGGAGGACTTGCAGCAAATGTTTATTATGCACAATATTACAGAATTATGTAACGTTAACATTTAAATCCACTCACCCTGGTATTCCTCTTCAAAGTTTTACAGATACCTGCTTGAGAACAAGAAACCCTAATGCACTAATACCCGGATCAAATGTAACAGAAATCTTAATTTCGGGGGGCTACCCTTGCTGAATTATTTACTAAAAACTCTTCAGAGCAAGATTCTTGGTGAAAAATATCAGGTCAACGTGCCATAGTAAGGACCTTTGCACTTGTGTCTATAGCATCTATGATAGCAACACAAAGTCACAATCATGTGGCAACCAATTCATAAAGAGAAGAAAAAGCCTAAATTTAGTAAATACATTACTAAAACCATGTTGCACCGCCTTTATACAGTGCTGGAGTGCTTAAGGCCTAGTTGCTTATCATTCACAAGTGGCAAACAATTGCGAGGTACAGACTTTGTACATTAGACTCCCTAGATAATTTACATCATCAACGATGGGGATGGTTGTTGATTTACAGGCTCATGTTACCATGCATCAAAATGTTCATTCACTCAGTCATTTTGCCACCATTTCTCATGGGGTAGATTACCTGCACAGTTTTTCACAAGTTAACATGTCAACATATACAAATCAAGAACGTGAAATAACCTTGTTTAACACCTGCTGCACTTAATTTAGCAATCTAACTTAACCACAAACTCACAGGAACAGAATTCTTGGAAAACAGTCTGGATATCATCTTCTGTTTCAAATACAATCATATATGTTCTCTCAGTCAAGAGTGACAGGTACACGTCCCTGAAGAGGAAGAGAGGTGGCTCTGCTCTGTTCAGTCTGGGCACTTTCCTCAGTCTCTTTCTTCGTCCTCTATATCCTCCTTCCCACTTGGCCAAATAATGAACTATTATCAGGTCTTAAGAAAAGGTCCAAAGCACTGAAGTTATCTGTCTTGACCTTCCATTGCATGCAGAATTTAAGCTTCTTCAGCTGTTTGTGATGCACCCTGCCTAACACAATGTGGTGGCAGTCACAGCACCCATGCTGTCCAAGGCTCTGAGGCAGATGCCCTGCTCAGCTTGCACGGGTTGAAGCCACCACCCCAAATACCTTGCTCCCTGAAATAACCTGAAGAACTGTATTTCATTCCAAATTCAGAGTCTCAGGCAGCCAGAAACAAGAGAATTAATCTTTCTTCCAGAGGGAAGACAAACTTTGACTACATTTAGGAAGGGGTAGAACTTTCAGATACCTGCAGAACAGGTACTTCTGACCTTGTTTAAGCATAAACAGCAGCAGCTTCCCAACAAGCTTGTGTGTTTTTTGAACAGGCAGCTTAGAGAATGTATGAGCAACTAAAGTGCTAAATAAAGGGGGCAGGCAAATGTACCTGTTGGTGTATGTTGACCCATCATTTTTAATTTAATCCCTCATGAGCCAGTTCAGAGCTTAAGCAATTATCCAGCACTCCAGACATTTCCTGGCTCGCTTGCAATCATTGCTATTTTCATACAAGATACTGTAAACTGAATTTGTTAAATTTCCAGGTTAATTCTCACCATTCACTATTTCACTGCTGTATTGAACCTAAGTGATAGAATCATAGAATCATAGAATCATTTAGGTTGGAAAAGACCCTTGGGATCATTGAGTCCAACCACCAACCCCACTCTACAAAGTTCTCCCTTACACCATATCCCTTAACACCACATCTAAACGAGTCTTAAACACATCCAGGGATGGTGACTCCACCACCTTCCTGGGCAGCCTATTCCAGTGTCTAACCACTCTTTCTGTGAAGAATATTTTCCTAATGTCCAGCCTAAACCTACCCTGTTGCAGCTTGAAGCCATTCACTCTTGTTCTAAAGAGGGAATGGCTGTGATGTTCTACTGCAGTTCCTGCTGGTTTAAGCACCATGTTTCTTTTGATAATACGGAATTAACCTACTTCAAGAATGTCAAGTATTTTTATTTTCATTCCGATTTCTGTGTTTGTTAAGTACTCTTTTCCTCTTGTTTTTTTTTTTTCCCCTCAAGACATATTAATCTTAGTGCAATATTTGTCAGAAACAAAGAGAGGTTACTGGCATCCTTTTTGCTTCATCCCTTTTTGTTTATTTATCAGTCAATTAACAATCTGTTAAGTCAACTAAACTAACAGGAGTGATTTTGTACTTTGAAAACTATGCTAGTGTTTTAATGAAAGCAAAACCATCAAAAGCTTGTTCAAAATCTGATGTTGGAACTAGACTGCAGACCTAGTAATCACAACTTCTGTGGTCTGGGAGAGCACATAAGTAGATATTCAAATATGGTTCAGGCAGTCAATAATCACCAATCAGTATGAATCTTTCATAATGAGGACAGAATGATAATTTTTAAAAAAACCAAACAAACAAAAAATAAAAACAAAAACAAACAAAAAAAACCAACCCAAAACAAAACAAAAACCCTATTGGGATTATCAATCACAAATGTAGCCTATGATAAGCTAAAAATACACAGTTTTGAAATCAAATTTTGATTAAAACTTTTGTTTTGATCCGTCTTCCACCGATGAGAAAAATGCAGTTAATGTTATTTGCAGCAGATTGCATATGTATGAAAAGAAAGACTGCTTGATGATGATTTTTGTTGACTTTTTAGTGAGGACCTCACTAATCCTTCATAATGTGAGCTCTTGGATGTTCATCCTTACTGCAATTCTAAATCACTATTTCCATTACGATATGAGTAAAGGCAGCCTGCTTTCTAGCTTACTCAAATAACAGATGTATTTGGTCTAGCCAGGATTTGCTACCGTTATTACTTTTTAAACTTAAAAGTATCAGAGGCACATGTATCTAAGAATATATACAATCTTTTTTTTTTTTTTTTTAAGGTGACCTAAAGAAAGGGAAGGGAGGCTAGGAGTAAGAGAATATACATGTTATTAGTCTCCAAAACCCATTTTCATACTACCCTGATGTCAGAAATTATGCAAAGGCAAACAAGAAGATACATATGATTTCTCAAGGAAAGAGGAAGGCATTGACAAGAAGGGCACTGGGAAACTTGTTAAGTTCAACTGGATCATTGCTGCTTTAAAACAATGTGGATGCTCCTTATTTTCCATGCACAAAGATCTTACACAGAAAGACAGAAATCTTATCTTTGTGTATTTGACAAGGGGACTTTCCTTCATAATTCAACTGTTTCTTGTGTGCAGCACTAATTCTGCCCTCTGAAATGATGCCTCTGAAGACACTGAAGGCAAAGTAGAAAATATACTTCTCTGTAAATAAGAAAAACATCACCAGTGAAATTCAAAACATGCCCAAAAATAAGTGAACAGGACACAATGTGGAAATATGTGAGGGAGGTTTTTCTAGGTTTGGTACGCTTTTCTGGTGTTATCTAACAGCTTGGGGCTAGACACTATCACTGGAAGGGTTTATTTCAAACACAGCTCTAATTGGGAATTTTGAACCCTCTCTTTGATAGTAATACCTTCTCTACTAAACTGTCCTACTTCGTATAATTAAATGGTCATCCTGCCTCTCTTGTGTTTTTCTTATTCTTGGGCTTACTCACTGTGATTTGCTATCTCAGACTCAATGGCTGTATTACTCTCTCAAAAGCTGGAACAGATTCAGCTGATAATACCTTCTATTTGCATATCTTTGTAACCAGAAAGTTAACAAATTTTGGAAGACCTCAGGACAAATCACTTTTATACCAAAACCAGAAGGGAACTGATGAAGAACAAGTGGGAAATCTTATCTGAGAACTAAGCACCCTATTAGCTGTAGGGAAGATGCAACGTCCTCCTTTAGAAGAAAGTCAGGACCTTCATAGTAAAAGCAATTGAAATTTCCTTCTAAGGAAGAGAATTTTTGTAAAGTGATAATTCAAAAAAGCTACTTTTTGTTGTCAGTCATCATCTCTATTTATTAATCTGTGTTAAAATAGACAGGCACATTTTCATAGGAGAATGCACAAGTGTTCCTACAAAACTTCTGATCTTCCTTCACCCAGAAATTGCTACCTTAGATTTGATGAAAAGTTTTTCCATGCTAAAGACCCAAATTAAAATTTCATTGAAAATATTAGTTGAAATAAAAGTATAACTGTCCTGCACAGGGTGGAAATGAAGATTTAGAAACTAGAGGATTCATATTTAAGCCAAGTATTTCTGTGGCTATTTGCTAGACTTCTTCCAGTACATGAGATTTAAAGGGTGTTTTTTTCTTACAAAACCTTGATCGAAACTTGAAACAAAGTGGAAGTAAAACTTCTGAGAACTATAAGATGAAATCTTACTTTACCCTTTTGGTATCACTGCTTAGATACTTCATGATACCCAAACAAAACAAACGGGCCCCCTCAAATTAAATTACTCCCTTTCACTCCCACACAGTTCTTTTCTACTGATAAAGAAATTGTGTGCATAGAAGGAGTTATCACGCTAGGAGGTTACTGAGGGACCAAGCACCATCTGCTTAACACTTTTTAAAGTTGTATTTTTTTTTTAAAGTGAAACAAACCAAAAAAATAAAAACCACAAAAAAAACACCACAAGAAACCCCAACAAAACAAACAGCAAATGCACTCTTATGGATCATTTCACTTAAATCCTGGTCTTTGCAAAGGGTACCAGGCAGGAAAAATTGCATGTGGCTTTTAACCAGAAAAAAAAAAATAGTGAAGTCTAAGGCCACAAAAAGGAACTGCAAAAACATGTAGTTTCTTTGAATACCAGCTTTTGTAAATTATAAAAAGTATTACAAGATACTAAGAGGAATGAATCCTTCCCATGGCCAATTAAATACAAGTTAAAGTCTTTTTCAATCATTATAAACAATTTTGATGTAGAGGAAACTTGAGGTCACAGTATACGTGATGTAAAAAAATAGAAAAATAAGCGAGTTTTTTGAAGTAATTATAAGATTGCAGAGGATATTCAGCACTGTTCCACTCTGTATTTCATCCTCTAAAGGAAATTTTTTTAGAAAGAAGGTCTTGCAGTGTTACTTCAGACTGAGTAAGATATTAAGTGACTAGGAGTGTCAAAGAAACCCAGCTATATAAACATGTTCTAAGAGAAGACTTGGAGAACATATCCAAGGTAAGAAGGGGTGAAACGGATGGATGTGAGGGAAATTTCACTGGTATGGTCTCTAAAGGATATTTAACTTTCTTTATAACCAGCACGTCAAGAGCAGATTTCTCAGTCTGAGGAGTAAAACAGAGAAGTTTCAGTGACATTGAGAAAATGAGACCAACTCCAGAATAAGACTTTTCTCATTATCAGATTTTTGAAAGGTCTGTGTCATTATTTCTGAAGTCTGGTAGTTCCTACAAGATGTATTGAAATAAAAGTGTATGTATTCTTCTTTAGCTGTAAAGGATGTAAATTAAAGTATTGACAGTAGACTCCCCTCTTACTAGTGTAGTCAGCAAACATACCCTGGAGTCAAAGGTGGTGTAAAAATAGTAACACTGAGAGAGAAATCGGTCCTATACATTAAGCTAAATGATTTGGTAGCATTTGTAACTGTAAACAGAACAAGTTCTGTGTGAGGTTATATCTTATGCTTTGCATTTACATTGGTTCTCTCTCTCTCATGTGGATTTAATATAAGCACTAGTGCTACTGCATGTTTTCATTTAGAAGGGGCAAAATCTCCCCTTTGCCCAGCTGCCTACTTTCATAAAATGTGTAGGAACTCCATGAGAGTCAGAGGGTCAAGCTTGGTTGAAACTGGGTGTTGGGGTCAAAAGGATCCTAAGCAAGGAGATAAAAGGGAGTACATGTCATACAACAGCGTAGGCTTCATTTCTCTATATTTTTGTGTGCTCTCCTAGCAAATTTGGCTGACTATTGCTAACTTTTTACCTTGACTGAGCTTACTGTCCTCTTCTAATACTCTAGAGAGGACAATCTGAAACTCAGTTCAGAAACAAGCCCCGATTCCTCATAAATTTATGCACTGTAATTGACTGGAAAAGCTTTCAACAGCTTTAATCAACTCAAATGCTACACAAAAGGCACTTTTCTTATCACTAGACTCTGCCTCTTACTTTCCTCCAGAGAACTCCCAAATTGTGATCAAAATACTGGTTTCTAAAAAGAAAGAAAATTAGCACAACATAAGTTTTACCTCAGAACACTTCGATTTAATAAGTTGGTCTGTGTGTCTGTGTGTTAGCATGTGGTTTCCCTGGCTGTCTCCTGCTGGGGTGGCTTAAACATGGCAAAGTGCTTGTGGTTATTATGACCTGTACCTACCCACAAAGCTAAAAGAATGCCCAGTTTTAACAGTCCTTAGTTTACACCCTTCTATGCTACCTGAGGACACCTGTGGTTTTGAAGCAATCTCTTATTTTTCATGCTAAACATTCATGATTATTACTCAGGAATATGGGGCAATCAGTCTTTATAGCTGAGGTGCCATAGCAATATGATAAACTTTACAGCATGCATAGTAACAAAGAGAAAAATAATCAATTCATCAGGCATAGGAAAATGGCAGGTTCATTATTTAATGTTGAGTTTCATAACTGAAACGTGACTATAGTTTTGGTATTCAGAAACCCTCAATGAACAGTAAATGTTAATTACTACATACACCCTTGGCCTTCCTGTTTGTCTTCCAATTTGCTATTCGCACTGGAAAATAACTAAAAGAAGCAATACTCTTTCATTTAGTTTGCATACAAGGTGAAACCATTTCAACAAAAATTATGGTGTTGTAACGACTTAAAAGTATTGTTGTAGGTTCATGTGTGTGAACAGTCTAAAATGGTCTCTACCCTTCTCTTTCACGTGATTTAGGTCAGATTGAATACACCATATTTCAACCAGTGAAGGTGGTCTAAACAGATATATTACTTTCTTCAGCTTTATAACAACTTCAGTTATTGTTTCCAATGAAAGATATGTTGAGATCCTAATTGCTAATCCTCCTATTGGACTTGTCTTTCGTCATCCATATAACAAAAGCATTTTAGAAATGACAGTTAGATGACCTTTAAATCTCAAAAATTATCTGTTAGATCATTTAACTCCCTAATTTATCATTTCTTCTTTTTTAGATTTACTTCTCTTTAAACATAAGCTGTTCTTTCAACATGTTGACTTAGAATAAAAAGCAAAACTGTAACTTAAAGCTACTCTGGATTGTCACTAAAGAATTCATTATCATCAAATTCATTATCATCCGATTAAGATAGATTTAAATTTTTCTTTATGCAAAGCCTATTTTGTAAATACTGAATGTTTCTGAAATGAGACAAGGAAAAGAAAGATTACTGCAACAAATTTTGATTCTTGATTTTGAAGTAGTTAAATGGTCACAGGGAAAAAAAAGATAGGGGACTTTTATGTGGAGCTTATTGTGAAGTACTCTATAAAGGCTGCTTGCACCGCATCTGGAAACTGAATGACAGTATATGATCTCAACAAATGAGTTAAAAAATGCCTGACTTGTAAGAAGTGAACAACGATAGAGATAATTACTGTGGTGTGATTGTAGTATTTTTTGTGAGTAGCAGACTGGTTGTTGTAAATGTACTTTCTGCAGCAGCAGAAAACTGTCCCATTTAAAATTACAATAGAAAAATATAATCATTAAACAAAGAGGTCTCTAAATATTTATAATTAGAGAATATTTAAACATTCTCTTTTGAGAGTGCTCAAAAATAAATGTCTTCAAGCAAAACCAAAATTTTTTACATTCTGTTGAGCACTTTCAACAGTTTTTACATCCTGTTCAACAGTTATCAGATTACTCACTTAAATGATTTGAAAGAACCTTTTTTTCCATTTTTCAGTTGCTGGTCTCCTCCTTTATAACTTCCATGTGCTTATGTTTAAATATGGGCAGTACTTGTGACATCCATAAGCTAAGCATATTGAAACTCTATGCAAAATCAACACCATAACCTCTTCTTTTCCATTACAGCAGTGTCTATAAAAATAGCTTTTTGTTAAAACAATATGAGTGCTGAAGGATAAGGTTCTTCAGAAGCAAGTGATATTGCTAAGATCCCGCAAAATGTGAACACAGCATTATTTTGTCCTGAATCCGTAATAAAAATAAAATATTTTTTGTTTTCAGCGCTACAATAAAGTTTCAGGTGCTTTAGTGAAAAGTCAAAATATTTGGGGAAGGAGAAAAACACACCTATACTTCAGCTGGATTCTGTCCCAGTGGCAGGATTTGCTTTGTGTATATATATACGTACGCAATTGTACTCTGAAGTTGCTCTCCCACTGTAGTTGCACATAAATTTGTTATCCCTGTGCCTACCCGTGTGTGTAACTTAAGGGTTCTATAAAGGCAATTTTGCCTTTAAACTTATGCACTCTTCATTTAATTGCCAGATGGCTCGCTATATGCCATTGAACGCAACTGGGTTTTTTTATAATATAAAGTATCTACATGAATTAAAGCTGTACCCTGTGTACATGAAAGCAAGTGTTACCTGGATATAAAGCCTTCTGAACATTTCACCATGAGCAGCTGAGAGTAAATTAAAAGGAAATGAATGTTCTTTCTGCACAATACACCATATGTTCATTACATACAAATTTCTATCTGGTCAATGGGCATTTCCCTAAACAGTGGAAAAATCAAGGGAATAAAAATGTATGAATTAATGCACAACTGACAAAAAAAAAAATAAAATCAAGGACATGGAAGCCCAAATTTTAATTAATTTTACTACACACAATTTTTAACAATACAGAGCTTTTCTTGCTCTTACCATTTGTCATCCAAAAAATATTTTTTTAGGGAATGTGGGAGGCTAATGAATGTAACCTATCCTAGGAAGAATAATTTTCCTTAGTACATGGAAAGAATTAGGTAAAAACAATTTTCATACTTTTTACATGAGACTCATGGCAATGCACACTTGCAGCCCAGAAAGCTAACTGTATCCTGGGCTGCAACAAAATAAGCATGGCCAGCAGGTCGAGGGAGGTGATTCTGACCATCTACACTACTCTGGTGAGATCCCAGCTGGAGTACTGCATTCAGCTCTGGAGTCCTCAGTACAAGAAGGACAGGGACCTGTTGGAGCAGGTCCAGAGGAGGGCCACGAAGATGATCAGAGGGTTGGAACACCTCTGCTATGAGGACAGGCTGAGAGAGTTGGGGTTGTTCATCCTGGAGAAGAGAAGGCTCAGGGGAGATCTTATAGCAGCCTTCCAGTACCTAAAGAGGGGCTACAAGAAGGATGGGGAGGGACTCTTTATCAGCGAGTGTAATGATAGGACACGGGGTAATGGCCTCAAACTGAAAGAGGGGAGATTTAGATTGGATATCAGGAAGAAATTCTTTACTGTGAGGATGGTGAGCCCTGGGCCCAGGTTGCCCAGGGAAGTTGTGGCTGCCCCATCCCTGGAAGTGTTCAAGGCCAGGCTGGATGGGGCTTGGAGCAGCCTGGTCTAGTGGGAGGTGTCCCTGCCCAGGGCAGAGTGGTTGCAACTAGATGATCTTTAAGGTCCCTTCCAACCCGAACCATTCTATGATTCCATGATTCTATGAAATAAGTGTTGTCAAAAACAGTTAAAAGGTTTGCTGATACAAGTAAACAAATAATATGGAAATCACTCTGAAAAATATATTAGATTAAGATTTAGCATAGCCACACTTGAACATTCCATATGAATTGTACAAAGTTATACAAAGTTGCACAATATTATCTCATAAAAACTATAACATTTTACACATAGTCTGTTATTGCAGCACACAGTCTTAAGAATGGATTCCGTAAAACATAAACAAAATATGAAATGCATGCTAAGGATAAGGAAACAATGGAAAGAGCAGATCTAATGTATGCTTACATCTTTGAAATCTTAATTTAAAAATGAAGCTACTATTGCTATCTTCGCTCACCTTGGCAAACTTAATGGTCTTGCATAACAAATGACCTCAGTAAAATATGTACTGATACCAGCACTGTGTTACTCCGCATCATCTGGACTGGTAAGAACCATAGCTGACAATAAATTTGCAATAAGGACAAAGATTATGCCTGGACCCCAGAAGGTGCGCTCCTTAATTGCCTAACAAAATATGCTCTAATCTTGATGTGACAAGACTATCCATCTCTTCTTTCCTATAAATGTATACCTGATTTTTTCAATTAAATGGGGCATCAGCTGAGGGAATAATTTAAAACTAGGCCACACCTTTATAGGATCTATTATTGCCCTCCCGCTCCCACATCCCCTCGGTAGACTGAAGTTTTGCGTGGTGAATTTGAGGCACATACTTTCAAAAGAGTTTAGGGCGTGTTTCTGGCAAGTGGAAGAATTTTGTTTCATTTTTAAAGTTAACATATTTAGTATAAACCTTATTAACCAAGAATAAACAGAAAACATAAATTCATAAAATTAATAGATATAGGTGACAAACACTGCTTAGTGAGAGGGAAAACTCTACAAATTGAAAGCTAATCTACTGAGTATAGGTCAGTGAATTAGTACTCTAATTAAATGTTTATCTTTTTTTCAGCATTTTGTATGTTCAATAACATAGGAGATCAGCACAGCCAAACAGAGTCAGTTTATGTAATAAGCACTGCTCTGACTGGTCTGTGTTATAAGGATTATGACAGTGATACCTTTTGTCAAATGCAATAAAGATCTGTAGGAGGGAAAAAAAACAACTTGAAAAAACCCAACAATGAAAACAACAACAACAACAACAAACCCTCCAGGCTTAAGTTTTCTTGTTCAAATAGATACATCAAATCTGTAAAATAAACCCCAAATGAATCAGACTTAAGAACATTGCCAAAAGTGGTAAAAATGTTAGGATGGGCCCAGACCTACAGTACAAGGCAGTCAAAACCCACAGTGTTACTAAAGTTCAAAGGAAATGACAGCTTGCTTTGTCAAACTGCACTATATTCTTCAGAACAGCCAAGCTCAGAGTGACGGTTTGCTTTTCCCAAACTCATCAGCTGGAAAGCACTGAGGAGTACACAGCTTGAGCAGGGCACCAGCTGAGTGCTAAAGAGCACAAGTTCAGTGTTGGAATAATATCAAAAACATGACACACCAGCATACCCTTTGGCTGAGATTAAAGGCAACTGCTATGGAATATGCTTTTTTTATTTTCCAGACAGATTTCCTTTATTCCTATAATCAGTAAGCACCAGGGCTTTAGTAAAAAGTCAAAAGCTCCATCCTCCCTTCTGTGCCAGTTAGATGACCTTTCCTGAGAAGGCACCACTCTGTACAAAACTGTTCTATCAGCAAAAGTCGAAGCAATGCTGATTAATGAGCACCTAAAGGCCAGAAGTGGCAGTGAAATTCACTGTGTACATCTTTAGTGATTTTTCCTTTAAAATCAGAGGCGCTGGATATGGGACAGTTATTTCACACCCTTCACTGCACCAAATGGCATGGCCTTCCTTAAAGACTCTCCATTGTTTGCGCTTGGCATTGTTGTTCAGGTCCCATTTCTTTTCCTTTTCTACAACGTGTCTATAACAGAAGAGAGAGCCACCCAAACTGCTGACTGGAGCAAGGGCTGTTTGATAATCTATTGCAAATAGACACCGGGGAAATTTTCTTAATTTGAAACTAATCTTGCAAAGATTTAAGCATGTGAACTTACTTCAGGATCTATACCAATAGTACTAAATACAAGCAAATACCTATATTTCATGACATACCTTTAAAGATCTGCATCTTGGTTTGCAATCTTTGAAAGTTTAGCTGAACTAAATCTCAAATTTAACAAAACCCTACCAAACCATAAAACAGAAACAATGTGTGGAAAGTCAATCTGAGATTGCCACACACACAAATATATTCACACACACACACAAAAAAAGTTAAAAAAATAAAAAAGTTAATTAAGTCTTCTAAACCATCACTCTGAAAATTAGGATTAGTGATGAAATTTTACTGATGGATCAACTGCTTTCACATTCTCCTGGAAATAAGTTGTTAGAGCACAAACACAGTGGGGAAGCCACCAGACTGTAAAAGGAAGGTGAAAAAAATCACAAGCATGGGCCAATACAATTTCTTTCAGCCGCAGTGCCAGATTGACGCTGCTTGCACACAAGCGCAGGATGAGAAGGGTATAGGAGCAGGAACAAATTCAAAGCTGTTTAATCCGCCACTACTATCAAAAGAAATGTCCGTGAAAAGATTGTATAGCAAAATTTAGGTGTTAAAAAAAGATTCTGAAAACAATTGATAATAGAACAAAATCGCTCAAAAAATCAAGCATTGTCAGCAAGATAACAGAATGGTAAGCAATTAACAGCAACCTGAGGTGCTTATAAAAAATAAAGCTACAAACACAAAGCCAGAAAAACCCTCACCCTTGGGACGGGTGAGAATGCTTGTGAGTTTCAGCAAACATATAAACTAATTGTTTCCCAAAGAAATCATTCCAACAGAAAACAGAAAACAAAACCACAAAAGCTGTTGAACAGCTATGGTGGTGAAAAGATTCCACGGCTGCAAAGGACATAAATCCTGCTGAATTTTCAAAGCTATTTAGGCAGCTAGAGACTAAGATGGAGGTATGGGGGATGCTCAGAAATGCCAAAGGTTAGCACATCAACCTCCCATTAAAACCAAATGGCAATGTAGTTTTTTTAAATCTTACTTGTAGTCAGTACCTATCTACATCCAGAGGATGACCATGAAGTCAGGGAGAGGATATCATCCCCCATATTTGTATAAAGCACAAAATTACTTGTTACAAATGAATTATAAAAAGCTGTATTGTAATATAGTACAGCCACAGTCACCATCAGCAGTAGGAAACATACCGCCACCATGACTTGATCACCAAAATAAACGGCACGCTGCCTAGAAACTTGTAGGGGCATTTTACAAACTGTATCAACAGTCTCAGCAAAGTGACCAGTTTTCTCTTTTTCTTTTAATATGTACCTTTTCACCTCAGTGTTAAGTCTGATGCACTTGCCCATGTTGGAAGTGTTTATGAGAAGAAAAACAGCAGTTGGAAATGCACCAATATCCACTGCCACAGCATTTATGCTTTATTCTCCTGAGAAACCTGAGGTCTCATCTTTGTATCTGATTTACTGCCTCCTGTTTATAATAGTAGAGCTACTCATACAAAAATCATAAACTGTCTCTGGCTCTTGGGTAACAGCACAAGACCCAGACTGTGCCTTCCATGCCATATTTCAAAATCAATGAAACAATTCAGAATATAAATGGAGTTACATAGGATAACTAAAGTAGGCAAAGTCAGGTGCTGCAAAACTAACCTGGAGAGGAATAGGATACATGCCAAGTAGAAGCTCAC
This sequence comes from Larus michahellis, assembly GCF_964199755.1. NCBI lineage: Eukaryota > Metazoa > Chordata > Aves > Charadriiformes > Laridae > Larus > Larus michahellis. Next base: position 68,629,551 of record NC_133930.1, read on the forward strand.
TTGCAGGACAAGATTTTCAATAGTTCCTGAGTTCCTAAGGGAGCCTGTTTTATTCAAGTAGGTGCTACAAAGAACAGAATGGTCTTGAATAACTTAAATAACTTATTCCATATTGATTATATAGGCCAGGAGGGAAAGACAACGGATTTTCTCAAATACCATGAAGCTCTGGATAACAAGATTATCGAAACACAAGCCAAAGTGATATAAAATCAAAGCCAAGCTAACAAAACGATGCCTGTCTACAAATATTTGTAAAACAAAAAAGTCTGTCTCTCTAGGAAGATGAGTGCTGTAGGAAAAGCAGAAATTAAAAAACAAACAAACAAACAAACAAAACCTAAGAGTAACAAAATGTCCACTTAGCCTATTTATTAGGACATTGGATTATTCCTGAGTATTCAAAGAACAAACCTGGGGAAAACTTCTACTTTGTGTTCCTAAGATTCACTGGCAGGAGCCTGGGACAAAATTTGGAGGTAAATGCCCACATAGTGTACCACAAACCCTTAAATTAGTCTATATATAAACATTTATACAAGCTTCAATAAGTAGTGTACAGCATTATGGTGATTTCAGTGGCTTTGAAAAGACCAGAGAGCAAGGGTAGTTGTGGTCAGAAGGTTTCAACAGCACAAACACACACACCGCTCCCCTCTGCCCTTTCTACCTAGACTTTTTTCACAAAACAGGGACATGCCAAGCCTCTCAGGTTTCAAAATTAGCTGCATGCAACAGGCACTCAAGTTGTATGACAAATTGCCAGTTTATGTTACTCTTACTGCATAGGTTATCACAATTAATATATTTGATTTTGTGCTAAATTCTCTTTTTGTCATGGCATGAATTAAGCTATCTTTAAAAGAACAAGAAAAACAAGCAACATACATTTTCCTTCAAACATATAAACCTGCACTGGAAGAGTTTAAGTCCTATGTGGTCTGTATCTAATGCAAATTTATGTTGCTCCTCAAGTTATTGAAGTTATTTAGATTTCTAAACTGGAATTTCTGTGACCGAAGATCAGATGCATCTCTGGCGGAGTTGGAAAATGAGAGATGATACAGCCAGTTCCTCAACATGTAATATACATGTGCAGGGTTATCGATACATGATATCAGAGGGATAATATGCCCTTGGATTAAAATCTCATTTTTTAACGGCATTGACGATCCAGAAGTCTGAGGTCTTTTCCAAAGTCTTTCTGACAATACCAACTTCTAAATCATGATGAGATTTCTCCTCTCTTTGAATTGAGAATTGGATTGATCCCACTAACTCTTTCCATCCTGAGGTACTCAGGTTGTAAAAGATTTCTGTTCTCCTGAGCAAAATTGACAACATTACATCCAGTCCTTCAGAAAAGGAAAATTCTGATCTCTTTTAAAATGCCTTAAGTCCCTCAACAACTCTTGTCAGCTTTGTACAGTCATCTCAGTTACAGAGATGTTAAATAAGATTAGTCTCAAAGTTTGGGAAACTTCAGGATGATGGGTTTTTGTGACATAAAGTAAATGAAACAAAGATACCAGTCCAGCCCAGTAATTACTCTAACAAGGCAAACTGCTGTGTGGTTTGATGCAAACATTTGTCAAAAGCTTTGTAAATACGAAATGGAGATTCTTTTCATCAAAATAATTTGTTGTTGTTGTTGTTCAGTAATCTGTACAATGATCTTGCACACTTCTGTCATGTACGTGATAGCACAGGTAATAAACTCTGCTAAAATAGCCAGAGGCAAATGAAAATTTCTCTGTTTCATTAACTTTTTTATTATGCTTTTTGTTTCAGTTTAATCAGCTTTCACTCTTTGTGTTAAGTAGGTGTCAGGAACTGTGCGCTTTGTAATTTCCCATTCTGTTTGTTGCTGCAAAGCATCTTACAGTACCTCCACTCTAATATGTACAATACAATTCTATATAATACTGTGTCAAATTTCTCTCTCCAACTTTTTTGAAGTGATAAAAATTTATTTCAGGATCAGAGCTCTCTCGGTTAGGCTATACTGCATCACACTTAGAAATAATAATATCATTAGCCCTTTTTCCAATTGAGAATTTTTATAAAATAGTTATTCATGAGAAAGACATAATAGAGATAGAACTACTTGAGAAAAAGTGGAAATTTGGCACCCTTAATCATTAGTGTCCTTTATGACAGATTAATTTACCATAATTAAGACAACATCCTGACCTTTCAACTGCTTTTACAAAAGACCAAATCTCCTTCACAGGTTTTAGTATTCATAGAATCAAAAGAGAAAAAAAAAAAAAAAGAAGGAAAAAAAAGCTGTTTTTTGATCCCTTGTTGCATAATACTGATTTTGCATGTCCCAGAGACACTCCAAGTAATTCTATTGACTATTGGAAATAACTACTGATTTACAGTTATTTCACAGCCGGCACTTGTGGATATGCACACTGCAATATTTACATTGTAATACTATTCACAAACCGGACAAAAACAACAATCAAGAGCGAAAAACCCCAGTTAACCTTTTCAAACGTTTCTTAAGGAAGAGAAAAATAATTCAAATTATTTTTATTCCACATACAACAATAGCAATGTCCTAATACTTCACAGGCTTCTCAGTTATCTCCATCAGGTATGAATACCAAGTTCAATATCCTGACTGCAATAAATTAACTCCAATACTTGTGACCCAGGAGGTAGTGTGGATCAGGAGGTAGTGTGGTTGTGGATCAGCTCCTTCCAGTCATGAGTGACAAAAATAGGCCATGTTGATTCCTAAACAACATCTCATTTATCACTGGATTCTGATGAACAATTACTCTGAGCCCCTGAAGGCCTCCGCTTTGTGTGAAACCCCTTCCTGCTCAACCCCTGACAAACTATTTGAACTTCGCAGGTTTCAGGCAGCAATTATTGACACTCATCCATCTTCTACCACCAAGTACAGCTTGTATTGCAGAGACAATTTTGCATCAAGGTGAAAAAAAGAAATCATAGCCATTTAGAAGTGTCAATATTCTTTTTATAGGAACAGTTCATACGGTTGGAGAAGAGGCAGCTTTTGTGAAAAGTGTGTTCGATGCTTGCCAGACCTCAGTTTCCCAGTTTTTGCTTCCTTTTTTTTTTCTTCTTCTTAAAAGCAAAATATTTTTGTGCAAATATACACATACTTTTAAAATTTAAACACAGTATGAAGACAGGAAGGAAGGTGCTATGTTAGTAATAGCTCATTTTTCTAGTGATGGGACTGCCATTTTCTCATTAGCTCCTGCTGATGTAGCAGAATTCTTTACTGAAGTTTTTCCAGATTTATTTTTCTGTCTCCATACACAGCAAGATTTGGAAGACTACACAGGATAAAAACTGGACATATTTGTCCATTTCATTTGTTTAAATCCAAAATAATTTCCTCTGTCTTTAAAGTAGAAGATCACAGAAACCATGTTTCATGATAAAATCTTATATATGAATGTGTTTTACATTAAAGAACTTTGTTTAATGTCTTCACAAAGCTTCGCATCAGTAATATTTATCTGTCTTTTTTGAACATAAAAAATTGTTTTCCTTCATTTTAATCAGGATATCGGTTTTGTCTCCCAACAATTCAATAGCATGAATTGTCTGAAAACAGTCAGTTTATTTATAACCTCCTACAAGGGATTCCACTATTGAGGTCTCATGCAACAAAAGCCTCTAGTGTTAAATCTATAGTAGCAAATTAAATAATGCCCAGGAACATTTCCAACTGCTGGAATGCAGTTTTCTTTACCAATGTTTGAGCGTCCTTGGTATACTTTTGGTTGTGACAACTACCACACCACAGAGTAGTTTTAGGAGTGTGATTTGGGAGTTAAGTGTCCCAGCAACTACCCAGCTGGTGCTCATTCCCACTGGTTTTGAGGCTAAGGGGATTTACTAGCCTTCCCATGAGATCAACCTCTTTGTTGGGAACACCCTAAATTAATATAAACATTAGTTTGAATCATATCTGACTTTTATTTAGGAAGATGCTGTCAAGAAAACTGAGTATGTGCCCATTGGTATGCTTTGTGAGATTTTGCATGATAGAGTAGGAAGGCCGTGTTTATAATCAAGAAAGTTTAGTTCTCCCTCATCTTAACAATACTGGAAGGCTGCTATAAGGTCTCCTCGGAGCTTTCTCTTCTCCAGGCTGAACAACCGCAACTGTTTCAGCCTGCCCTCATAGCAGAGGTGCTCCAGCCCTTTGATCATCTTTGTGGCCCTCCGCTGGACTCACTCCAACAGGCCCATGTGCTCCTTATGTTGAGGGCTCCAGAGCTGAATGCGGTACTCCAGATGGGGTCTTACCAGAGCGGAGTAGAAGAGGAGAATCACCTCCCTCGACCCACTGGCCACAATTCTGTCGATGCAGACCAGGATATGGTTGGCTTTCTGGGCTGCAAGCGTGCATTGACGGCTCGTGTTGAACTTCTCATCCACTAACACCCCCAAGTCCTTCTCCTCAAGGCTGCTCTCAATCCACTCTCTACCCTGTATTTGTGCTTGGGATTGCCCTGACCCATGTGCAGGACCTTGCACTTGACCTTGTTGAACTTCACGAGGTTTGCACAGGCCCAGCTCTCAAGCCTGTCCATGTCCCTCTTGTTGGCATCCCTTCCCTCCAGCATGTCAACTGCATCGCACAGCTTGGTGTTGTTTGCAATCTTGCTGACAGCGTACTCAATTCCAACATCCATGTCACCAACAAAGATATTAAACAGGACTGGTCCCAGTACTGACCCCTGAGGAACTCCAGTTGTCACTGGTCACCCCTTGGATATTGAGCCATTGACCACAACTCTTAGAGTATGGCCATACAGCCAATTCCTTATCCACCAACTGGTTCATCTGTCAAATTCATGTCTCTCCAATGCAGAGGCAAGGATGTCATGAGAGATAGTGTCAAATATTTTGCACAAGTTCAGGTAGATGACATCAGTTGCTCTTCCTTTAGCAACCAATGCTGTAAAGCTGTCATAGAAGGCCACCAAATTTGACAGGCATGATTTGACCTTTGTGAAGCCATGTTGACTGTCACCAGTCACCTCCTTATTTTCCATGTGCTTTAGCATAGTTTCCAGGAGGATCTACTCCATGATCTTTTCTAGCACACAGGTGAGACTGACCAGCCTGCAATTCCCCATGTCTTCCTTTTTTCACTTTTTAAAAATGGGGGTTATGTTTCTCCTTTTCCAGTCAGTGGGAACTTCACTGCACTGCTCGACTTCTCAAATATGATGGATAGTGGCCTAGCACCTTCATCTACCAGTTCTCTCAGGACCAGCAGATGAATCCCATCAGGTCCCATGGACTTGTGCACCTTCAGATTCCTCGGGTGGTCTCAAACCCGGTCTTCTCCTACAATGGACAGTTCTTCATTCTCCCAGTCCCTAACTTTGCCTTCTGTGACTTGGGCGGTGTGGCTAGAGCCCTATCCAGTGAAGACTGAGGCAATAAAAGTCACTGAGCACCTCAGCCTTCTTCATATCCTGAGTGACCGGGTCTCACATTTCCTTCCAGAGAGGGACCACAGTTTTCCTAGTCTTCCTTTTATGACTAACATTATTCATTCATTTTAAATTTGGCTACCTTTAGGAAGCTGCCTATAGTCAAGTGATGATATCTGAATAGACAACGCAATAAGAATAGTGTGTGAACTCGTATGTCACTTCAACTTTTTTTGGAATAACTGTCATTTTTGTATATTTATGTATATACTTTATTCTTTCGCACTCTGCAAGATAGATCTCTATGCAACTGTGAAATTGCAGAATAGAAGAAAGAAAAGAAACTCCACGTTTCTTTTTCTGAAAAGAAGACTACAGGACTTGAGCCAATGGATTGAGACTTGGTCAAAATAGCCTCGGATATTTAGAAATTGAGTTACTTCCCGTGGTCCACATGTAAAACTAGACACATAGAATGCAAATTTCTTTGTACCAAAAAGAGAGTACATGAAGGAACTTCATTCTGTTTTCTCCTCAGAAAGATAGACTGATATCACAATAGCACTATCACAATATCACTGATAGCACAGTTTCAAGAGGTAAGATATTAATCATTAATTACCAAAATATTAATGTAGTGTATACATCCAGAGCTGTAAGAGACAGACTGTAAATTCCCTGACGAGGGGCAGAAGGCCCTCCAAGCCTTCAATGGAACGCCTCAAACACTCGCAAGGAAATAAATAATGCAGGCCTGGCCTTCAAAGAACTGATAAGGCTAACGCTTCTAGCACCTGAAAGTGTGGGAGAACTGTCTTGTGAAGACCAGATAGTTCTGCCACTGTTGTGGTGAGCTTGCTAGTTCTCAGTTCTCAAAGCTATTATATCCAATAAATGACCTTTGCTTCTTTATCTGCGAAATGCATATGAAAGTGCACACCCCTACATGTGCTAATGAAGATTATAGAGATCATGCTAAACAAGACTATGGCACCTGGCTCTCCACCCAAATCATGCTACACATCACCCAGCAGAAGGGAGAAACCTGAGATGAGGCTGTCCTCAGCAAAGGGGGTGGACCATGCTAATTCGGCAAACATAAAAGGGGAAAATAAGTGCCCCTAGGGGGAAAAAAGAAGAAACAATAGAAGAAGATATTGCCTGGGAAGATTATTCCCAAGAAAGAAGAAGATTATGCCTGCGAATATTCCTTGAAAAAGACGCTGGAACCAGGACCGGTGATCTCTTTATCTCTGTCTTTTTCTCTGTCTTTTCCTTTCTCTATCCCTCAGTTTCTCTTTTCTCTTAGAATTGTTAAGTAATGGTTAGAGTTGTTCAGTAACGACCTTAAGTACGACCTTAAGTACCACTTGCCATAAATTGTCCTATAACTGTTGTTAAGTAACACAATGCATACCTCACCACTTGCCATAATTTGTTATATACCTAACCAATTATCGTGGACGTGTTAAGACCTATACTAACCATTTTGGGAAGCTAATAAATGTTTGTATATGGACCTTGAGATTTATCTCACCTTAGTCCACGCCGTTGAGAATTTACGAATCTGAAGTCACTTAACTCCCCTCTTTCCTAAGACTGGGACGTGACAAGAACACCGTAAGGAATAGGTTTAACTGGCTTTCTAACTTGATTAGTATTAATTTAACAGTATCATATATATTTTGGCTGAAATCAATTTTTACTGATTTCCACATAAAGTACCAGACAGGGCAAAAATGAATGCCACTATATCTGCAAGCAAGAGTTAGCATTGCACCCCAGTACTGCAGGGGTATTTCTTACAGCAGGTGAAGTGGACAGTTCCTATAAAAATAAACCGGCTATGCCGTAGCCTTTTTATTGTCAAGTTTTACTTCGTTCATTTCATGTCAAAGAAAAATCAAATTAAGATAGAAGACAGAGAGAATGGAAAAATACGGGGTATCAGTGATAATTGTCTTATTACATAGTCAAGATTTAATAGCAGAGTACGGAAGAAATAAAATTTTCATCAGGTTAGAATGTGAGGCTGAAATACTCAAGTGGCTTATACTGGCTTGTGTGGCTGTATGATAAATAAACCAATATTTCAGTAAGGTTACAACTTGACTATGCCAAGTGACTCAAAAGCCCCTGCTCCCAAAAAATCTTCTTGTCTAACTCAAAAATTATTCACGTTATTCCAAAAATTAAAAAAAAATAAATTAAAAGGTACTTACACAGGAGATTCAGGAAAAGGCAAGAAATTGATCTCCCATCAAACAGTTTTATGGACACAGAGTCTGTGGGTCAGAGTTATTGCTTCTCTTCTTCACTGGCAGTGTATACACTTTTTTCCACAGATCATGACACATGCAAAGTAATAATATTTATCTTTCTCTGTTCCTTTCCCTTACTTTTTTTTCTTTATTTTCCTCCTCTGAAACATGTTTCAGAAAGACAAACAAAAGCATTGTTTTAATTAACAAAGCAAGAAGCATTATGTGTTATGCACTTCATATGCACGAAATCAGAAATACTTTTATTTAGCTCTTTACCCAATAATTGCCAGATGTTAAAGAGTCAGCCCTCAGGATACAAGACATTTTTAAAACATTCCAATTTACAACTTGATATACTTTAAAACCTCTAAGGATAATTTTGATTAATTTTAATTAAATGCACATCGCAAAATACTTTCTACACATTATATGAGAGAGAAATATTTTGGATCATAGCAGCTCTCAGTTCCACAGAACCAAACCCACAGCTAAAGGCAATTTTGAAAATAGCAACCTTTCAAGAAGCAGGCTGAAGCTTTGTCCCTGTTCACTCACTTAAAAGCAAATATCTGTTAGTATTTAAAATTTCAAAAATGTCATTGATTAATTGGGTGAGGAAGAGAGAGAATTACTCCAAAGCCTGACAGTTACAGTACTATCTGGGAATCACAGCTTCAGTCCCAGCTCCAATAAATAAGTCAGGATTTTATAGCAGATAGGACTGGATTAAGAAAAGAAAGTGACAACCATTTTCTGGAATACATTGTAATTCCCCGTGTTATGAATTTATTCAGGTGGCAGGAGACTTTGGTTTACAACCCAAGAGAGACTGAAGATTTCTGAAGTAAGGGTACCAGCATATCAATGCATGTAACAATACCCATGGTATCCACAGTGAAAGGCAAGGATTATTCTACCATATGGTGGTTTTGCCCTTTGAGGAAAACAATTCCCTTTGTTAGAAAATGCCTGGGTGATTTGGGGAAATACTATTCAATTAAGCAAGCAAATATCACCAAAAACAAAAGAAACCCTATTTATTCACACAACCCAATAGCATATATAGACAATGTTTGTATTTTATATTTATATATATAATACTAATGAAATTTTAAAAAAGTAATGTCCCAGGATGAGCAAACAAGATGGGAGACTTTTACAAGCAAGCAACAGTGAAAAACAAAGGATAAAAATAAACAGAGAACACTGCTCTTTTAAGCATATTCAGTGCTGGCTTCCATGTCCTGTACAGCACTTAGCTTCGCAGAGTGGTATACAGCCCTACATAGAAACATACTTGCAAAAGTAATATTCTCTTCTTGGCAACAAATTTCTTTAAAAAGTCAAGTCAGAGTCCCTCCAAGAGTTGAGAATCTAATGCCCATAGGAATCAAACAGATTGACTGAGGATCCACAGGAAGGCAAAGTACCCATATATGTTTTCACAAATAACATTTAATCAACATTTTGAATGGGAAAAGAAAGCAGTCTGAAATGTGTTTGCACTCTCCAGTATCAGGCAAGCTAAACTGAATATATATGATATAATGTATAAATTAGTAATTGCTACAAGAAAGAGAAAGGTGGGCTAGTCTACAGATGCTAGAGACCTGTCTATACGAACACACGGAAAGGAGGAGACCACTTAGACTACTTGTTGGATTTCTAAAAATGAATGATTTTAAAAGTGTCATATGCAGAACAGAATTATGATTATCCATAGTGTGAATACGCACAGCTTCATTTCCTTCTCTGATTCCTCTTAGGCTTTAAACTTTCTTTAAAATTTTGCCAAAGACCGCAACTTTCTGTTGCAGATGTGCATCTAACTTACATTGCAAAGGTCTTCATGAACACAGAACCTGGCAAACTAATTTTTCTCAAACTGTCAAGTATTCACACTGTTTTTACTCAAAAGTGATGACTGTCATGTCTTGGCATCTCTTTCGCTGTTCTCTGGGATGGTTATATTTTACAGAGCCATTGTAAGCTAAAGAAGCGGTGCTGGTAACAGAAACTGGTTGCAGAAGCAGCTGAATGAGGATGTGCTCATCATCACAGTCTGGACGTCACTGCTGACAATTGATGGCAATATGCTATGGAAGATCAGGCCAAGAGAATGAAATTACGGATATCTTTCATGTGAACCCTTGCCCAGAAGAGGAACAGCCAGGTTTCCCCCTTTCCTAAGCCTAAAACCTAGGATTTTGGTTCTTCTCATTGGCGGTAGTCTCTGCCTCTTCTCTGACAGCTGTTTGCATTTGCATTAGCAAATCTCACAGTGAGAGGATGGGCCAGGCTGCAAAATATCTTGCTAGTCATTTCAGGCAACTAATAGCTTATCAGAAGCTTTACCTATGTAAATAAAACTGATTGTACACTATTTGCTGTAAATGAAAGCTTTTTTGTATCTTTTGATCAGCAATACATCAAAATATGCCATTTCTTCCCTAAAAGCTCTCCACATGCTTGCTTATCCTGTGACAGCTGCTGGCAAAAATAGTCTTCAGGATATACCCCTCTATCACAATGTGTGTATAACAAGTAGACACAGAAAAATAGATGAATAGCAGTCAGTTAGACAGTCAAAAGAGGAAGCCAGATGATTAAAATAAAGTGAGCAGTGCTGCCAGAACCACAACAGAAGAACTCAAGGGATTATGAACTTAAGTGCCTGAATGAAAGATTACATAAAAAGCATTGCTACGTAAAGATCACACAAACCCACAAACCACTCTCATGCAAACCATTTTTTCCTGTACTAATAAAACTGAAAGTGCAATACCAGTTGAAGTGGGAAAATAGAAAGCAAATTTTTCATCTGAAGACAGATGAGATTTCTTCCAAGTCATTCACTGTTACTGTTCTATATGAACCAAATCCCTCTGAACAAGGAAAAACTAAAAGCATGACATGTTTAACCAACAGGTTTCTTGTCAATGTTTTAAATTTTTCTTATCTTGTCTAGTATGCAAGGAAATAATAAGAATATTTCTCTAAAATCCAAACTGTCAAAAAAAGACACATAGGAAAAATCAGTGCAAAAAGAAGTGAAGTAGTTTCTTTATTACTCTGTGACACTACTTTCCTGCCCCATTTTCTAATTATTTAGTACATTGAAGAAGAGGAAAAGGGTTTAAAATTTATTTATAATATATTGCACCACTAGTAAACTTGGAAACAATTTGTTGGGTTGAAAGCTGTTTCAAAGTTGCAAAAGTTGATTGATAAATAGAAAAATACTGTCAACATTTATCTAAAACTTTTCATCCTTTGGATGTCTTCTCATGCTTATTTGTATAAAAGTATAATTATTTACAAGCATTCATCTTTTGTTAATTTCTTTTGGGTTTTGTTTGTTTGTTTATTTAGTGTGGGTTTTTTTCCAAAGAAATGGCATATCAAAATTAAAAAAACATTTTAGAGGAAGTATTTGCAGTTCTTACTAATATCCAAAACAGGGTTCTAATATCATGCAGCCTTTAGGTCTTATAACTGGAGAAAAACATTGATAGAGCCAACGAATCCCTGTCCAAATCATCCAAACTTTTGTCACGTATGTGGTTTAACTGAAACAACTGGCTGTCAAACTACATTTCCAAGATGATTTGTCTTTAGGCAAGCCAAGAACAAAATCACACTGTCCTTTCTAACAGCACTTTCCTACTAGCTAGATTTCGGAGCAGTACAATAACACACAAGAACAAAACATTTAAACAATTGTAAAGAACTTCATAAAAACCTCATGTTTCATTTCAGAGAAAAGCTCACACTGACTAATACTTTACCTTGGATTCAGACTCTTTCAGATGACTCAGCCCAAACTGGATGTTTTTCTCCTGCCAACACTTTATGTATAAGAGTTAAATGATCACCCTTCCCCAAATAAGAACTATTGCTCTGAAATAATGTATAGGTTGTGCCAATGAAGTTCAAAGCAGGAGCTATGGCCAGTGTTTGAGCAGTAGAATCATAGAATCTTAGAATTTTTATGGTTGTAAGAGAACTTTAAGATCATCAAGTCCAACCATTAACCTAGCACTGCCAAGTTACCACTAAGCCATATTCCTCAGCACCACGTCTACACGTCTTTTAAGTACCTCCAGGGATGGTGACTCAACCACTTCCCTGGGCAGCCTGTTCCAATGCTTGACAACCCTTTTGGGGAAGGAATTTTTCTTAACATCCATTCTAAACCTCCCCTGATGCAACTGGAGGCCATTTCCTCTTGTCCTATTGCATGTTATCTGGGAGAAGAGGCCAACCCCCACCTCGCTGCAACCTCCATTCAGGCAGCTGTAGAGAGTGAGAAGGTTTCCCCTCAGCCTCCTTTTCTCCAAGCTAAAAATCCCAGCTCCCTCAGCCTCTCCTCAGAAGACTTGTGCTCTAGACCCATTCACCAGCGTCATTGCTCTTCTCTGGGCACACTTCAGCACCTCAATGTCTTCCTTGTAGTGAGGGGCCCAAAACTGAACACAGTATTCAAGGTGTGGCCTTACTAGTGCTGAGTACAGGGGGACGATCACCTCCCTAGTCCTGCTGGCCACACTATTTCTAATACTGGCCAGGATGCTGTTGGCCTTCTTGGCCACCTGACCACACTGCTGGCTTGTATTCAGCCGGCTGTTGACTAACACCCCCAGGTCCTTTTCTGCCAGGCAGCTCTCCAGCCACTCTTCCCCAAGCCTGTAGCATTGCACGCGGTTGTTGTGACCCAAGTGCAAGCCTCTTTGAACCTTACATCATTGGCCTTAGCCCATCGATCCAGCCTGTCCAGATCCTTCTGTTGAGCCTTCCTACCCTCCAGCAGGTCAACTCTCACACCCAACTCGGTGTTGTCTGCAAACTTACTGAGGGTGCACTCAATCCCCTCATCCAGATCATTGAGACACATATTAAACAAAGTTTAAAAATTCCAACTGAGCCTCAAATTTTTGCTAACAGAAAATTTCTGGGAAATATTTGCTATACTGCATTGAACAAATACCTATAAAAGCTGCCAGATCTTAGGCAGTACCTGCCAGTACAACATCCTTTACATCTCCACAAGTAAAGGACTGTGAGGATGAAAAGGTAAGTATTGTCCACACTTAATTTTTCCCCACTGAAAGAAACATGCTCTTTTTAGGTGTGAGGAATATGTTGAAGGTGTAGCAAATATGCTGCACAAACACACACACACAAAGAAGTAATGTATACATTTCTCCCGGATCTCTAGGATTTCTTCAGTTAAAGCTGAATTAGGTGCCATATCCAGAAGCAGAGAGACGAGGAAGTGTCAAGGCTTGCCATGTGGAGAAGGTCACTGGAGAGCAGCCACATCACGCAAGAAGTTGAGAACTGCCTGTCATGAAATTGTCAGTCCAACACTTAAATTATTCAAAAACTAACTAGATGTGAACCTACAGAAGACATTGCTCTTAACCTGGGAATCTAGCAAAGCCTTTTTCGTATCTTCCTCCCCCCTGTTCCCAACATGTGCGCACATGGAAGCAAGCAGATTGCCCACCATCCTAGAGACAGGTGCCAGTTTATGGTGGCAAGATCCTACGAGCTGCTAGTAGAAGACTAGGGGAAGGCAGCCCTTAAAGAAGCTGGAAAACAGGGTTGAAGATATAGTAAGACTTAATGCCTTTCCTCCTACACTGGGAATGTTTGATACCCAACAACCAGCTACGACTACCTGAGAAAAGCTTGTAATTACAAGATACTGCAGTGTAGCAGGAACATTTACAAGTAGCTCTCAGTCTTCTTAAATCAATGAACTTCAACTACATTGATTATCTTCCTTGCTTTCACACACAAGGAAACAAGGATAAGCAACTCTGTCTACAAACAATTTCGGGATTACTGTAAGCTACCACAAGATTCTCTACAAATACATGGAAAATTCTACCCAAACATCAAATATTTCCCTGTGTTCTTTACCCAACTGTGCAAGTCATTTCTTCCTACCTTGAGTTTTATGACATGACACACGGGGAAACCAAGCTTAGAGAGCAGAACAGATGGACAGATACAAAGCATGACCTATGGAAGAAAAAAGTGTGTGTTGGGATGTAAAGGGCAAAAGATCTTCAGGGAGAAACAGAGACAGAGAAGGAAAAAGCATCATTTTATTTCCTTTGAGTAGTACAGAAGAACTTGAAAAAGTAAACCCCATTCTTAACACTAGCAAGAAGCCCCAGTGTTACCTTTCTGCCTTATGATGGCATTATTTGAGACAGTTCTTTGAATATAGAGAATCACAATTCATTAATGTATGTAAAGATCATGGGATATAAAACCCTTAATCTCTGAAATACAAGGCAGATAGTATGCAGTGTATTTTCCACTTTCTCTGGTTAGCTGCGTTAGAATTTCACCAACACAAATCGTCCATCACTCGATGCTGAGCTTTTCATGCAAGAGACACAAGACACATAGAAATTACTAAAAATAAGATAACTTTAGAGTTCAAATAAAGTGCATCCTGAGTTCTACATTCATGAAAATTTTATGGTTTAACATGCTATGTCTTTGTTCATACAAGTGCAATTGTTAGGAAACTTACTAAAAAAAGTCCCAGACTCTAAGAAAAAACTGTTGTTAAGTCTTTGGTCATGCTATGTTGAAATAAACTTTGGGTTTGAGCCCTTTTTCCATAACTTTTTCCCCATTTATTTTAATTTAGGTTAAATACAGCTAATACAGAGAGGGACCAATGTGAACACTGTAAGAACCTCCAGCACTTTGTTAATATTATGAATCAATGAAATAACTACAGCTGGCTGTTGTTAAGTAAACATCTTATTTGCCAAAGGATATGGTTTTGTTATTCATAACAGCAAGAGAAGCTTGAGTTAAATTTGCTAAACTGGTGGCAGGGTTCCCTGTTCTCCAAAATGCTCCTGACTGACCATTAAGCACAGGTAGAAGAAACACAAGTTAAAATCCTATCTATCTTGCCGGATTTAAACCAAAATCTACTGGTAGTGCTGTAAGGAAGCTATAAAGGTAGGTATACGATTCCCTCTCTTGGTGTTCTTATGCTTAAAACTTGACTTGTATCGGAGCAAGACTCAAAGCTCAAGCAAGTGAATCTCCAGACTAGAGACCTTGAACTTCCTTTAACGCTATTACAGCTCTCTTAATATATGCTTTGCAGCATTCCCTGAATTCAGCAGGTTTTTGGCTACTGTGGATCTGGGAAACCTAGAAACATCCCAAAGCTAAGAAGTTCTCAAAGAGAGTATTAGATAAAAGGAAAGGGATAAGAAAATTCTTAGTCTGAATGACACTGCAGATTTTACCTAGAGCAATATGCCATGGCGAGAGGCTTTCAGGTAAGATGGTCTTATCCCAGTACGTATTTTAAAAGTCAATACTAATACTGCATACAGAGATTCTAATTTCTAAATATAGATCTGCAATGAACTGCTAAGCTAAGTGACAGAGTCACGGAATTCATCGCAGTTTTTAATGTATTTAATGTCATCAAAAGCACACAGTGTGGATTCAAGATGCTGAATTGGCTACAATGCAAACAAAGCTTGTAATCTCTAAGCAACTAGAGAAAACAAAAAAGAGCTCTAGAATACAAACTTTAACAATACTGCTACACCTCAAAGTATCTTAGAGTGAAGAGCACTCCATCCTGGCCGTGCATCAACAGAAATAATAACTTACTTTCAGTTTCATCAATAAATATTGCCTTTGTTTAGCAATAGAGAATAGCTTCAAGTGCCAGACACAATAACTATGGAGTTAAAATATGAAACTCCCCTGCTTGCAATCAAGTATGGATATATTCTGAAAAGTGGCAAAACAATTCTGTTTTGATAAAAAAGAAATGAAATTTCTTAGGAATTCCTTAGGAACAGAAGCTGGAATTCAGGAAAAATTGTATTTAGGATTAAAAAAATTCATAACATACTCTGATATGGCAGATCTACAAGACATTTAAATTATCATACTCCTCTGGGGTCTGATCCTGCATGTAAAACTAAACTTCTTGCAGTGATTCCATCTATGCATATATTTTTAACTCCCATTAGTCTTTTTTTTCTTTATCTTAATAGTAACAGATTAGCCGATTCTTCTTCTTTCTGCATGTGGCATTCACCATATTTTTCATTCATTAAATTGCTCTCTTTCAGTCATCTTTTATATTCCAGATGATTTATCACCTATAATGTAGTCTATTCCTTCAAGATTCTTGTAAATTTATACCGTTTCTTAGTTCTTTCTTGTAATATACTGGCTTCATAGCAACATATTGCTGTTTCTTGATACCCAAATTTTATTGAAGCAATAACTAACACTGAGATATTTTATATTTCTTGAAGATTAGTAACTAGACAGGGAAATAGATTAGCTTGGAAGTGTAAGGTTGTTAACTTCTGTTGCTATTATACATCAAAAAAAATTTGCATGCCAAGATAGTTATTTTATTGCACTTATAATCAATAATAAAATTTAACAAGAAATCTCCTTGACTATGTTGAGTTTCGGGAGGATGTGTTCTGTGGAAATGTTGACTTTCTTAGAAAATCTTGAAGTAGGCTTTTTCAGGGATATACTATGAATCACAGCAAGCAGTTAAAAAATCTCATTATCCCTGAGAGTTTTATAATAACGGATACTCAGAACACTAGGGTTCTCCCTCCCTATGTTTTATTATAGATTTTGACTGAAGAAATTTTTGATATACACCATCTGAAATAAAATGTCTTGGAGGTGTTAATTGAATTAATCTCCCATTATTCCAAGAGGGAAGATCACCCATATGGAATGTCTCCTTTGGACGTCTGCCACAGCGCTGCTCTTTCAGAGATCTTTTCTGCAGCATCAACAGTACATAATATCCCCCACAATTTGAGCAGAATCTGAAATGACAATAGCAAGCCTAGGGATAGAAGAGCTAATTAGTCAAGTGAATACCTCAAGAGTTTTGAAGTTCAAAAGGTAACCAAGAGCAGGTTTACTTGATTAACAATTCTGTTTATTTTTATCATTATAGCTTATATACCAAGATTTCTTAGAAATTACAGCCAAAATGTTAAACACAGATTTTTTGCAATTCAATGTATACTCAGATACCAAATTGTATAGTTTTCAAATTAGGAATTTCTTAATGTTTGGACCATTTTAAGATTAGATATTCTAAGTGTTTAAATTATGATAATATATTTAAAAAACATTAGTATAGGAAACATTTTCAAATGTCTTACATGTAAATATACGGCCTTTCATCATTTTGTAAACATCAGACAGGTAGAAAACTTGCAAACTATTCAGTCATGATGTAATTTAGAACTTCTACGTGCAAATTCCTTGATCTTTGACTCCTTTAAAAAGTTAAATCATCAGCACATTAAGCCAACAAGTATGCAGTATGGTATTCTAATGGTTTTTACAACCAGATGGATTATATTTTCCGGTTAAGCAGCAATAGGACAACAAACTTTCTTGCTTGGGGCATCTATTATACACACAAAGCAGATGTATGTTGGTACAGGCTTGATTGATAGTCACAATATATCTTCGTTTCAAGATCAGTCTAGATATTTCAAGATGGAACAAGACTTTAACATGAATTGAATACGCTTTGTCAAATTTTAATTCAAGATGAAACAGACAGTGTTTACATGTTTATTCATTTTGTCTTTATGGAGAGCGTGGATTAGAAGGCCATTACTGTGTGGATGGAAGAATAAAGAAAGCCATTTAATTTACAGTTAATTTTAAGTGAAAAAATCTTAACTGTAAAGCAATGAGATATAATTTACCTAAGTTGGTTTGTAAGCCTGAAGAGATTTATGTGTTTAAATGGCATCTGTTATCAGCACTTCAGAACAAAGCTTTGAAAAGTTTTAACGCTTGGCAAACTGCTATTTTGTTCAGTGGTATTCATATATCCTATGAAGAAATTTATACATTATGGAAATAAGCTAGGTCACATGTTTACTAGCCAGTGTAAATATGTGTTGTGTACTCCCAGTAACTAGTGCTGTAGTCCGGGGGTCAGTACTGGGTCTGATCCTGTTTAACACCATTACTTATCTGCATGACGGGACAGCGTGTATCCTCAGCAAGTTTGCAGAAGGCACAAAACTGGGAGGAATGGCTGATACACCAGAGGGTTGTCCTAGTCAGAGGGACCTGGACAGGCTGGACAAATGGGCTGACAGCAACCTTATGAGGTTCAACAAGGGGAAGTGTGAAGTCCTGCAGCTGGGGAGGAACAACCCCAGGCACCAGTACATGCTGGAGGCCACTCAGCTGGAAAGCAGCTTTGCAGAAAAGGACCTAGGTGTCCTGGTGGACACCAAGTTGAACATGAGCCATCAATGTGCCCTTGTGGTAAAAAAGGCTAATGATGCCTAGGCTTGCATTAGACAAAGTGTTGCCAGCAGGTTGAGAGAGGTGATCCCTCCCCTTTATTCAGTGCTGGTGAGGCCAAACCTGGAGTACTGTGTCCAGTTCTGGGCTCCTCCATACAAGAGAGACATGGACATACTGTGCAGAGTCCAGTGAAGGGCCACAAAGATGACACAGGGAATGGAGCATTGCTTACATAAGGAAAAGCTGTGAGATCTGGGACTGTTCAGCCTGGATAAGAGAAGGCTCAGGGGGATATTGTCAATGCATATAACTGAAGGGAGGGTGCAAGCAGGATAGAGCCAGGCTCTTTTCAGTGGTTCCCAGTGACAGGACCAATGGCAATGGGCAGAAAATGAAACACAGGACATTCTCTCTGAACATTAGGAAACATTTTTTTACTATGAGAGTGACCAAGCACCAGCACTGGTTGCCCAGGGAGGTGTATTCTCCCTCCTATAAGATGTTCAAAAGCCATCTGGACATGGTTCTGGGCAACCTGCTGTAGATGACCCTGCTTGAGCTCAGAGTTTGGAACAGAGGACCACCAGAGGTCCCTGCCAACGTCAACTGTTCTGTGATTCTGTGAATACAGAACAGTTGTAACGGTGTATCCCATCAGAAGACATCATATGGATACATCAAAGTATCCATACTTTCATATCAAGTCCATTCTTAAATTTAAGAAAAATAGAACATCTAGTTTATTTTAAGATGTAATATATTTTCTTCTGAAAATTATTAAGCTTGCAGAATGTACACCATTTCAGATCGTGATCTACCATTTACTTGTTAGTTGTATAACGTGTAATATGCTAATGTTTTTTTTTGCAGAGAGTGAAAATGACTGGAAAAGGACACCAAACACGTCCCTGACAGCAGAGAAAAAATAGCATCCAAGTGGAAAAATAGACTTTGAGCACTTTCCAGCATCTGCTTTAAAATTAAATCAGCATTTCATGAAAGTGCCACTGTTTGTATGTGCACTTAAGACAGCATAAAAAATGCAGTTTTTCTGGAGGTGCAGGGAAACAAGTGAGATAATTAATTGAGCAAAAACTCCTAATGAAAAACTGTGTAGCACACAAGCATCAGAAGCACCTTAGCCAGGATCAGGGGCAAGAAATAAGTCTTCCCTAAACTGAAACTAAAAGTGTGGTGTATCTTGAGATTTTGGTACAGCATCAGAATGAACTAAGCATGAACATCATAGAATATATGAGTCCAGCGACAGGAACAGTGTGGGGAAGGTCCAGCTTAGCTGAAGCGCTCCTTTCCGTTCAGGCATACACTGGAAACACTTGTCACAGAGTGTTTCCCCAGCTGTGAAGAAGGCAGCTGTCCCCAATACCAGGACAGGAGGTAAAGCCGAGTTTTGATTTTGAATTGTTCTGGCTGCAGATGAGCAGCCGCTGTTTACCCTGTTGTGGCTGTCTGTTGAGGGGGAAACAGCATACAGACATATCACATAAAATGATGCACTAAAACAAAAAAATCCAAATCCTTTCAATTAGACAGATTATCACCACTGATCCACAAGCCCCATGGACA
Organism: Larus michahellis; assembly: GCF_964199755.1. NCBI lineage: Eukaryota > Metazoa > Chordata > Aves > Charadriiformes > Laridae > Larus > Larus michahellis. Next base: position 68,649,169 of record NC_133930.1, read on the forward strand.
ACAAGGTCACAGGAAAGCAAAGAGCCGTGGTAAGAATACAGAAGATAATTCTTTCTAAGGAGAATACAGAAAATGCGATTGTGTTCCCTTTCTTTAAGCTATTAGTAGGACCCTGTTCAAGGTTATAGAAGTTACAGCAACGTAATAGCAAAGGCTTTCCAAGGTTTTCTGGCCAAGGTCCTTTAAATATGACAATGACTATTTCTTCCAGCTCTCTAACTCTCTGACATGCCACTGGGTAGACAGCAAAGCTGGCTGCTGGTATTATGAGTATTGCTTCACTCCAGAAGAAAGGCATCTGCAGCTTTTACTACTCCCATGCCTGCTGCCACAGAGGATGCTCTTGGGACACAGAGAATATGCACACATCTTGCCTTTTGGATACCAGTAACTCCCCTTTATCCCTTTAATGCTAGGGAAAAGGATCAGTATACCCATTAGGAGATCTAAAGTGTTATGAAAGATAAAACAGCAGCAGAAACAGTCCAGTTACCACAAAGCAGCTGAAATTTGTCCTAGGCCTTATAAAAATTGGTTATCAGTATTGCTGATATTTCAGGGCAATGCGTAGCCGCTTCCCACTAGTTCTGCACAGTGCAGAATTTATTTACAATAAGCTTTTGGAGGAAAATCCCAGTACTGCTGGTGCTGGGCCAGCTGTGAAAACTTTCTCAGTGACAGCAACTTTTTAACATATCATGTTAAGAGATCAGGACACAGAACTAAAAATAAATTTTAAAGAAATCAGTAATCAATGAAGTAATACAAGTCACTTAAACAGTAAATAATTCAGAAACACTTTTTAAAAAATTAACTTTGAAAGGATACATTTAGGCTCAATGAAAAAGGCAGAACTGTATCTCATAGACAGAAGGGCCAGTTCAACACAGCTAGAGATTTCTGTGAAACCTGGTATTTACATTCACAGGAAAGTAAGAAGTAAAAGTAATGAAGGAGCCAAAGGAAAGATCAAAACATATACCTGAAATAAAAAAAAAAAAACAAAACAAAAAAAACCCCAAAAAAACCCCACACAACACAGAACAACACAACAATTAAAAACAATTAAAAAAAAGAAAACAACCACACACGCACACATACAAAAGATAGAATAGGTAGAGAAAACTGGATAGTGAGGGCATAGAAAGAAAATGCCAAACATGCAGAGATTAACTCTAACAAAAACTATGTTAAAGAACATAAAAAGTAAATATAAATATGTAAACAGGAGTATGGAGTTTTTAATCTGCTTTTGTATAATTTAAAATCTTTAATTATAAATCTGAAGTGCCCTGCCCTAAAAAATCATCTGTTATGATATATTTAAAGGCTTGATAAAAATCTGAGCTGTTAGAAGCAAACATTTTTGTATATATCTTTCTTTACAGTACAGTAGATTAAAATTCAAAGAGGTATTTTCATGTTAAGTAGCATATGCATCAATGGAAGTAAAACGTTGCAGATCAGGTTCCTAATCATATTGTTTAAAACTCAAAGTTTAATGTTATAAACTTTTGGAAGCAACTGTTAAAATACTTTTAACCCAAATACGTCAATTTTTTTCTCATTGAATGAAAACAGTTCTTCAAAGAAAGCTCTGGGCTGAATACCCTCTGAATCCAAGATGATTTTTATCATGGAACTCTCTGTATAACTGTGTCTCTTACAATCTTATTCTTGTCCACGCTACCATTAAAATCCATAATCTTTTCCTCTGGGGACGTGAACTGAGGGTGAATCTATTAGAAACTATACCCCAGATTATAAAACCAGATAACAGGTATTTTATGAGGTATTTACAATGATACACCTTTTCGATCCATAAACGTCATGCACCATGTAAATAGACAATATAACCTTGCTTTCGTCAATCCTATAAAAAAGAGAAACACACAGGGTCTACAGTATTTTTCTTTACAAGTGATATGTGCACAGATGGTAAAAGGTGCAGGGAGGATAATAAACCTAACTGACACAGTCCAAAACAAAAATTCAATCAGCATATTGAATGTTTTGCAGTTGTTATGATTAGCTTGTGCAGTAAAGTATAAATTCATTTGATGTTACTTGGAGTCTTTCTTGCTCAGGGTAGAATTATTTCCTGAGCCTTTTATTCACACAGAGATGGCCAGGAAAATCACTTTACAGGCCTTGGTCCTTCAGTATGGATTTGTGATACAATTAAGAATAGTGAACACTTTCACCAAAAAAATATACCATACTATAATAGCAATAGATATTCAATAGTAATTGTACACTGTCTAGCAAGACTAGTGATACACCACCATCACATAGAAATGCTTTCTTTAATTGCTGCCAAGCTTGTGTTCCTTTTTAAAGGCTGAATGAAAGCTTAACCCACCCATACTGTCTGCCAGGAAAAGATGAAAGGACATGATTTAGACGCTGGCATGTGAGAGTTCAGACTGGAACAGTGGAACTGGGGACACTTGAGAACACAGCATAGGGGGGAAACAACTATATCACTTTGGAGGTTTAATGGAAAATATTTGTGTCAATAAAGTTAAGCCAAGTGTCCATTAAAGTACAAGACAGCTGATAACGGCCATTTCAGTCTTCATTTCTCCAAAATTCAGCTGCAAAGATGTCCTGTTTACGAGTTTTGCTGTTATGTTTTTTTGCTGACCTAAGGCATAACAATGACTTTGTTTGCATGCAGTAAAATAAAATATAGGAACAGAGGTACGTTCACACATGAATAAAACTATTAGCCTAGCATGGACAGCTGGAAAGACTTAACACATTTTTCTGAAAATTCTGAAAATCCTCCACCACTGTCCCAAATGTTCTGCCATCTTATGTATTTTCTCGTACTTTAATTTCTTGCCTAATTTGTCATCTGTCTTCCTTCTGTGGCAGTGCTTCTCAGTCAAAGATGCAGGAGTTCAGGACTCTTATGCCTCCAGCTTCCTGTAAAACCCTCAGGCACACTACTAACTTTTGTTGCACACTGAATAATGTACAATGCATGACAGAGCACCCAAAAAAATTTGGTATGATTAATTTTCACGGACACAAAAACACATGAAGCATATACTTGCAGTAGTACAATCTTCTAAATTTCAGTAAAATGAAAGGAAGTTGAATGCCAAAAATTCCACTGGCTTTAATAATATAAGTTTATGAATTCAACCGGAATTCTAAATCTTTTTCTTTTCTTTTCTTTTCTTTTCTTTTTTATTAATGCTGTACCATGACAAATAAAAAACTGTATTTAAAAATATAGTTATTTCACAGTGCAAACCCCTCCCTGTCTAGTGCTAGAACGAAGGTAGTATATGCTGTCTTTGTCAGCACTTCAGACACTTTCAAACTTTATGTCTTTTTCATAGACTGCTAGAATATTCATCTGTCTTAATTTTTCTTTCAAAAGAACTAGCTAAGGAACTTATGTCATTTGCAGTGCAGTACATCACTTTCAATCTATAGCTAATACACTCTTTCAGTAGTATGCCAGTGAAGGATGTCAGACGCCAAGGAAGGGTTCATTTAACTTCATCCATTTTTCAAGGAAAATGTCTGATGATTATATAAGCCGCTATCATTACTAATAGCCAGATAGATAAACGCATTTTAAAAAGAAGTTATAATTTCTCAGTTTGCTGTTTGCACTGACTGATTAAGGTGGAATTTTTGTGCCTCAGATCTGCATTCTTTTTACTTCAAAATGATCTCTTGTCATTTTTTAGACTCAGAAACATTCAGATTTATACAATGAGTCTAATGCCTTCCCTTTTCTTGCCTTATGTAAAGGTTGATAGCTCATGGGGGGAAAAAAGGCCACTGGGAATAAGATACGCCCCTGAATGGCTTTAATGTACTGTGGCTAGACTCATTTCTGTTTTGAGATGCCCTTTAAACATTGACAGCCAAGACCTTACAAGCTTGCAAGAAGAGTCAAACCATTCCAATCCCCTTTGAATTTTTTAAGATTTCTATTTAAATATGTATCTATAAAACCCAATGATTTCTCCAATACTGTTTAGAAAACATTAGGTTATTTAGTTTGACACCGTAGAGTTCTCTCCCCTTGAATCGCTTTCTTGCTTTGGCTGACTGAATGTAACGCAATTAACTTTCCAACACTAGGGAAAACAGTTCTCAGGATTTTATTTTCACACTGTACGTCATCTTGCTGCACTTTGGTAACTCTAGATCTTCACTTTTTGAAGCAAGTACTTCCAACCTAAATACAGAGAGATTAAGCACTTCCAGAATTATCCATTAATTCCATGACTGAATTTGCCCAGTGTACCAACAGAGTAGTAAGCAGCCGAAAAGTAGTGCTTATCATTAAATTTAGAAGCCAGGTTAAAAAATGTCCAAACCTGAGTTATACCTTAACAACGAGAAAGGCAAGAACTGATACAATTGATAGAATTTTAATGCTTTATCTTGAAGCTTTAATTGCAGTCAATTCCACACTTTTGTTGTGGAGTTGATACAGTGACCAGCTAAGAAAGACTCCAACGTGCATATGTGTATAGCTATCCTAATTCTGCAGGAACCTACACTGTGCCCTGTAGAAATTTTGAAGTGCAGAATAGTTCAGCTTGGAATATTGGTGCTAGGAGGAAAGAGGTGCCTTAAGATCACATGTCTAAGCAGCTAGGTGGGAAGCCCTGCTGAGTAATGGCACAAGGAAAAGTACTGCTGTGGAGAGTTTTAGTGGCACGCACGCAGGAAGAAAAGAGCAATAATTTTATACATAAGATTCCACTTTTGATGAGAAAATAATTTCATGGGGGAATCTCTTTTGGCATTTTCAGCTTTACAAAATGAGGGTTTAGACAAAAATTGAAACATGGGTTTATTAATTCAACCTCAATTCTACATCTCAGGCAAGTCACCTACAACTTTGGCAGTTGTCTAATCATGTTAATTTCATATTCAGACTAACATGAAAAAGTCTTAAAACTGTGGTATCTTATCTAAGGTCTTTTTACTACAGTATTTAAGCATGTAAGATTAACACTTGGGTTATCACATACTTGAAAAACTACTTCCTTAATATTTTAAGAAATCACATATGTCACTAGGGAAAGATAGGTTATAATCAGAGAAATACGAGTAATGGAAAATATATTGACCACATAATGTACAAAAATACTGAATTCAGATAATATTATTCAGTCTTCTCTAAGACTAAGTGCAGAGATACAAATAAGTACTCAGAGGTATATACTAAATTTTATAAAAATCTGCCCTTCATAGCAAGATGCTTCTAGAATTATCTTCCTCATGCTAACACAAATTCAAGTGGCTTCCTAAGCAACTTAATAAAAGGAAGTAATTCTGGCCTATCTACTAGACTTTCAAATTATATGTACTCTGCTTGTTCTTATCTTCAATCAAAGCAAAAGTTCTTTTATGGTTTCTCCATTGTTTTAAAATGGAGGAAGCCTGGCGCTCTTTCATTTGTCAGAAGCTCTTCACCTTTTTCCTCCTTTGTAGTATAGAATAAGTCAGCTTCCTCGCATACTTTCTACTGCCTGTACTTATGCTTTCCCCAGACTTTTAGGAAGCACTTTCCATTTCTTTATTACAGGAATGATCAAGGACCTTCTTTATGCCTTTCTTCACGACCACAGTCCTCAAGTGTTCTTGGCTTTCAGCATGGGCTCCCATAGGGCCGTCAGATCCTTCCTGTATAATTTCCTTGGAGTCACTCAAAAACATATATGTTTGATTTAGTCTGATGCTACAGCTTTCATCAGCAGAGTAACTAGCCGTATCAAAGACATATAAGACTTTTTATTTAATGGGAGGCAGGACCAGCTTATGCCGGTGCATCTTTCACTGGCAGTTTTACATCTGAAAGGTCAGTATTGTAAAATGTGTCCTTTCCTAATGTCTCTTTAAAACTTTTCTTAAAGAACTGTTCCAAATATATCCTCAAATTCTAACATCTTGTACCTGCTGTTAAAAACAGTTCAGAAGAATACAGGTAAATTTTCACAGGGTCTTTTCTCCTCCTACTTTGAATTCTTCCCACAGGGACCTGTATGGGGCAGAGTGAAGTTTCATCCTAATCATACACGGATTATTATCACTGGGTGCTATTAATAGTTACAAATATTATAATTGTATTCAAATAAATCCACATGGTGCCTGAAGATTACATTGAAATAGTCTTCCCAAATTAGGTGATTTCTATTCCATACTTACAGTTTCTTTTCCAGTGATAGAACATATTTCAGAACTTAATTTAACAATATGTTAAACATAATGGAAAGATACAGTAGAAGCACTATTCCATGTAATTAAACAATAATGCCAATAATTATATTTCATTTTGACGCTAAGAGAATTATCACATGAGCTTAGGCAGAAAAATGCAAAGCTCATTTGAATCCTAATGTAGTATTCTCTGAACATTATAAATCAAAGTAAATGAAATATTCAAAGAAATATTAAATATTTAACGCAATACAGCTGACAGGAGAAACTCTACTGTTGTGTCACATTTTGCAATTTCACATCAGTTCATCAAATTTAGTAATAGAGACAAATTACCACAGAATATCTATTAAAATACTTATGAAATCAGTGACAAAGAAATTCATTATAATAAACATAAGACTGAGTGCCTATTTAACACTCACTGACAGGCTACAAACGACAAATACAGTAGAGTAGAAAACTGTATGAAGACTGACATTCACATTTGGGCTCTTAGTATATATTATGAATTATAAGGAAGGTTTGACTACCCCAATTGTCAAGCTTTGACTGCTTCTTGAAAATACACTTTATATCCCCCCGGTAGACTTCCCAAATGCAATAGTCCAAAAACCTTATTTTAACATTATGTGCTAAGGGTTCACATACTTTTCCAATGTTCAGTCTGTTATGCACCATCCAGCATAGAGCTAAACCATTTAACTGCCCTGAACAACACCTGATAACATTTTTCAGACTGGCACTAGGGCGTGATTTAGGTAACCAAGTATACCTGCTTGGTGATTCCAGAGAAGCAGGCTGAGGATCAAATATCTCAACTTAAGTAGAGCCAGGAGGAATTTAAAGAAGACAAAACCAATAGCAGCAGAGAAACTATCAAGGATTTCCATAGTTAACCACATAGTAATTTTCATGTATTTAGGCAGAATGAAAGGAAAAAGGCGTTAAGCCAGCCACAAAAGACATGAAAGGCCATTTTAATCCTAGTAAGTCCAACGATACGTGAACAATGCTGGGAATTTCAGAACACAAACTGAGCTGGGTTTCTTGTACTTAGGGGGAAGTTATGCAAATTATTTTCTCCAGCTGCTAATTGCAATCTTTTTGATCGGTTATGTACATTGTGTTCACTTTCATATTAGTCACTACTAATATGACTTCTGTACCTGTTCATGCGATTAATTTCTCAAACACAGCATAGTACACAGGAAAGTTACATTTCTGTGGCAAGCTGTGTTCCTGATGTTGTTCAGTGATGCCAAATACTGCCAAGACCAGAGGAGAAAATAAACAGTACTGCAGTCTAAGGCTCTCCCAACCCAAAAGTGTCTGTTTTATAGACAGGCAGGATCTGCAGAGAAGGCGGAGTTCAATGCAAGAAATTTCCATTGAGAAGCAGAAGTTAAAAAAGAGATTCAGAGGTCCTGGATCTAGTGGTGGGACAGCAAACACATCAGCTGTAGAGTCTGCAGAGAGGAAGGAGGGAGCGGATCAGCACCAGAACTGGCTGTACGGAAGTATTTAAAGGAGCACAAGAGAGTCTGGAAAGGAGACTAAACAGGAAAATTTTATGTGGGATTGCCTGCCACATTAGACTGAAGTAAGTGTTTGGTTGTTTTATGTGACCATCCTTTTTGTTTATACTGCCTTTAATCCAAGTACTCTGAAGTACTTTATAACACAAAAAGAGAATAGCATATCAAATCAAATTACAACTCTGTTGATTAAAAGCCCAATGAAAAGAGATTTTAAAAAGGTCAAATATTGTGCTTCTTTGTCATTCTTTACCTAAGCAAAATATTAATAGTATCAATGTGAATTTTGTGTCAATAATGGCTAAACAACACAAGATATGGTCCAGAAAAAGAAAATGGAAGTTAACACTTTCACCCCTGTGAAGAACATTACATGGATTACATACACTGTGAACACTTTTGGTGTAAAGCTAAGACTTTTCTCAACTCAGTGCAACATCTGGCAGCTATACTACTTCCTAACATGCAAGAGAGTCACCAGAGATGCTATATCAAATAGCTAATAAAAAACATTATTTACAAACTAGAAGCACTCCTGTGATAGAGTCAAGACCCCAAGTTATGGGAGAGATCCTTGATCATAAAGAGCTTTATGAAATAGCAGGCAGAAACCACATCAGACAGTGGAGGTTGTTTATAAAACTACATAGCACCATGTAGTTTTATGTTTGCAAAGTGGGAGACATGAGGAAGTGAGACACAATTGGATGCAGATCTTCAAATAGTCCAGGACTGCTACAGACCTGATGGTACTATTTCGTCTACTGTCATGCTTTAATAGTTTCCAGCACTAGAGAAAGTTACAAGAACCACTGTAACATGATCATAGTAGGGCTTTTTTATCACTATTAATTGTATTTGCCATTCTATACACTTAAGTACAACTTTCTCTATCTAAATCTTTCAAGTATTCTGTCAACCTACTAGACTCTGGTATGCAGCAGGAATGAATTTTAGATTCCCTGAGTAACTGCAATTATTTATTTTTTTAAGTTTATTTTCACTTGCAAAAACATTGTTCAGCTTAAAATTGTTTTAAAATACAACAAGAATATACCTCATCTTTGAAGTACATAAGGAATGCAAAACTTGCCAGAAGAGTTTCTTTTTTTTTTTTCTTCACACAATCTCTTGATTTCAGCTTTTTGACCTGAGATTATCATTAAATAGTTCACAGGTTTCTTTTCCTTACAAGTGATTACAAGTGATTCAGGACTCAGGAATTTGGAAGAGTCCTTATGTTTTCTCCAATCTACATGAAAATATAGGTAATGATAGATTTCATGACATAGTTATTACTACCTTAATTGTATGATGTACAGTTTAGATGAATAATAACACAAGCAAAGTGGCAAAAATTCACAGTGTGGCAGCATTAAAATGAAAATGTTCAGCTCCCAGAATATGCTCATGACCAAGGTATGGTTGACCCCCTACTAAGAATCAATACCACGAAGCATAGACAATAAGAAATCAACATGGTATAGACATACCCAGATTATAAATAATAATCTTGGTAACTATGAACAATAAAACATTAAAATAAATCATCTCTTCACCTGGAAGAAAACACAGTTCCATCAAAACTAATATCCTGTGATGATACAAATGACTTCTTAATGTAATTGCTACAATAGAGTTCTGCCAGTACTGAGTTGATTGAAATCCAGGAAATGTGTTTTCTCACTCCAGCTGAAACAATAGTTTATTAGAAATGCCTTTCATATAAATTGCTTTCCTGTATCCATAGAGAAATAGATCATTTTCATTCTCTGAAATTGCATTAACTGTTAAGAGCTATTGGAGTTTAATTAATTTCCAAACAAATCCTTACATTGTAGGAGCTAAGAAGCAAAGGAAGAAAAATGTGTTACTGGGCATTAAGTGGTGCCCCCAAGCAAGTTGTCTTCCAGCTCTTCATGTTTTTATTAGCAGTCTCAACTATGCAGCCACACATCTAGAATGTAACTTTAACATCTTATCAGTTTGTACCTAGTCTTCTTCCCTCACTAATGGCTGCAAACACAGAAGTCATACTCTCTGACAGTTTGGTCATGACCCTGTTGCTCCATTGTACTACTTTTATTACAACCTTTAGCTAACTATATTATGAAAAAAAAAAAAAGAAAAAAAGAAAGTGTTATTCTATAGCAATCCAATGAGTAAACTGAGATTGTTACTGTTTGGGACCAAAGAAACCTCCTAAACCATCCTAGGAAACCATACAAAGAATTAGTCAGTAGCTTAAAAACTTTCAGTGTTCCTTATCAGAAAAAGTAATAATCTGTATGCATTTAGGAGTCAGGCTTTGAGAAAGACAAGCATTAAATGTAGACCTTTTCCCTTTTGTTACTATGTCTGATTTTTTTTCTTTGTACTAGAAGAAAACTCTGAAACACCAGTAGTCACCTGAAACCTCAGAGAAGAGCACTGCCTAAGCATCAATAACAACTTTTGTTAAAATTAATTTAATCTTTAATCTGGTTTAATGAAAGGTAATTAATAGGTCGCTGGCACACATATTCAAAAAAAAAGAATTATTTCATACAGTCTTGGTCAGAATGCGTCATATCAGTGAAAACTGCCCTTTTCACGTGTGTCTGCAAAACCATAAAAGCTGCAGGAAGGAAATCATGTGACATTTTATACCCATCATCTGAAAGGTACTAATAACCTTTGGGGTTATTGTGCAACCAGGGCTCATCAATCCTAATCATCTTCAGCTCTAAATGCCCCTGAGGTCTGAACTGACAAGAGCAAGGTAAGGTTGGTTCGGCAAGCAAGATCTTGCAGGGAAAGTGTCTGAATGTGTTTTTGAAGAGCAGTGCTGCGTTGGCATGCCATAGGTTATCACACAGAGAGTAAGAAATTTGCAATCGCAAGACCCAGATTTGGCACAGCCTAGAGGCACCACGTTGCAAGAATGGAGGTGGAATGGAAAGAGATCCTACTTTATGCTCACATAAAGCATGCAACTGCCACACAAAATGCCCTAAAATGGGCAACAGAGAGCTAGCTGGCAGCAGTACTTAGCTGCATCTCACAAAATAGAGAAGCATTAGGCAACTTCCCTCTGCCTAGGAGCTCTGGTAGCCTTTATTTATGTGTCTCCCTATTCAACCTCAGGCAAAATGTCTGCACAGCTCCTGAGCTCAACACAGCATAATTAAGGTCAGGATTGTAAAAGGTCGTGCTTAATAGATTTTGAAATGTGCATAGCATTCAACACTAGCGCAATTAAAAACTGTTCAGTTCTGAGATATTTCTAACTCAAAATTGAGAGGAACAATGCCAGCCAAGAGAACAAATAGGCCTAATAGATCAGGGTATTTTGTGGAACGCAAAGAGAAAAACTGGGAATGCAAAAGAAGAATTGGCTTTCAGCAGTTGTTTGCAAAAGTCATTTGCCTTCCTTTTCAACCAATAATCCTGGAAATAAAAAAAGAGAAAGAAAACATGATGCAAAGATTTTTAAGAATCTTCAATGTTTTGGACTTCTCAAAATTGCCTAACATACTTACTCTAAATTTGTTCTAAATAATTTTCATATTATGCAACATCAAAACATAAAGAAGCTCAGGCTGGCCCCAGCTTTTATCAGAATCCACCACGGTCATAAATTGGCCAACTCTACGTACTATCTTTAGAGATAGTACAGGGTGAGAAACTGAGAGGGAGTAACTGTTCTCTTTTTTTTTTTCTTAAACTGGGCAGATTCTTTTCTTTATGATGCTTTCACAATACCATGGCTCTGTTCACTTTCAGAGAGTTGTGCTAATGCTCAAATTACTCTACACAGTAGAAAATCAGTCCCATCTTCAACACAAATTGCTTGAATGGAAAGAGCCACACTCGTTTTACTTAAGAATGGCAGCCTGAAAAGGTTGCAAAGTGATAAGCCCTTCTGGCCAGTTAGAAACCACGAAATGTTTAGAAATTACTTTTCAGTTAAAGCTGGCCTGTTGGAGCTTACTGTAGTTAATGTTCATCTTGCTGAAAACTGTAACTGAGAGATCAATTTATTATTAATAATGTATCCACCGAGGTTCACCTTTTCTCCTTTTCTTTTTTTTCTTTTTTTCTTGTTCACACGCAGTCATTATCTGCACAAAAATGACAGTCTGCTCTGATTCTTTATCACTCAAAAGTGAGCGGCCATGTTTTACTTTGACATTTCTTTGGAGCCGTACAGGCCTCTTAATTGAGACTTATTTTCTGCACATGTTCTAATGCAAAGAGTATTTCAAACAGACTATAGGTGCTTGTAAATATGTAAGTCACACGCTTCTGGCTAGTTGGTTGTGCACAAGCTTGTGGCACAAGCACTTCAGTATATGCATACAAATGTACTTCTTTCCATCCATGTATGCGGGCGTAAGTGTGAGCACTTCTGTGTAATGATACAACACAAAGGTACCGTAAGGGATGGGCCTTCTTGTGAATTAGGCTATGCATAAGACAACATCAGTCAGCAGGCGTCCCCATAGCCATCCACCCACAGTATGGATGCAGTTGGGGAAAACAGGTCCAACTTCAAACCATTTCTAGATACGATACCTTCTGCATGATGCAGAAACATTTGGCTACAGCTGAGATCCAGGAAAAAGGACTGCTCTTTGTTTTGAAAATCAAAATATAGGACATACTGAGTTCCATGGCTAAGCAATTAAATGTAGCACAGAGTAATTTTTACTTCCATGTCTCTAACCAACTCATTTGACATTCAGAAGAAGAGTGTTAAAATAGAGATCATATCTGGAGGCCCTGTAAAGTCTTCATCCTGCCCTCAGGAGCACTGGCATCACAGTCCTCATACAGAACAGCGCAGCTCTCCCAACCACCCCAGCTCAGCAGTTCATCATCCATCTTGGCTGCCAGGATAACACTGATGGCTGACCCCTGTGCAAAGACACAGCGCTGATTGCATCCCTCTGCCCATTGTGATGTTTAGTAACACATTGTAAACAGATGGCATATGCTATATGGCACAATTACAGCTTCATTTCTTCCAGGTTTTTATATTTTTATTAGCTGTTCCATGACTCATTTTGCAAAAGGCAAGCATCAAGTAACTATAACAATAAGTCTTCTGGTCTTTACTACGGTCTCTAATGATCACCATATGATTTAGCTAATGCGTGTTATAACATACAAATCAGATGATAAAATACATCTGTAATATATTTAGTAAAAACACACATGAAAGCAGTTTTGTACAATTAAAAATTAGTTTCCTTAAGTAAACTTTAAAACACATGTTCATTTCAATTTCTTAGGGAACAGAGAATTTTAGGAATTATGAGTTTCACCTTTGCTTCTTGTGGTGATCGTAAGCTGATCTTGTGGAGAAATGATTGAAATTCTACTGCTGTCTTTTAATATCACATCAAAGAAACCTACGATCTTCATTAAAAAATAAAAATAAAAAAAAGAGACCACAGAAAATCAACTACCTCAAACAGATGACAGTTGCAAGGAGCACCCAACAACAAGTGCCAAGTCAAAAGAAGTCATCCACACCACAAAGAAAATAGAAAGGCTTGTCTGTAGGTGGTAAGAGCCAACATCTCTGATCCTTGCCAGCTGCCTTGCAGTTAGAGACTCCTCCAACACAAATAGCAAGGGCATGTGCTTCTATGGCCACAGCAGCATCTTCAGATAGTGCACATAGTTCTGGCAAACTCTAACCACGACGTAACACCTCTTTGAGCTTCCCTACTACACTCACCAATGTATGTAGGAAGCCAAGAGCATTTTAGCGTAAAAATAAACACTTCCCAGCACAGCACATTCAAACCTACATCTCTTGTAATTGCAGATGCAATCTATTCAGATGCCCCATTTTAATATGGCATTTCTACCCCTAAACCAAAAACTCTGCCCCAGTTTGGTCAATTGCTGTTGAAAACACAAAAGGCATAATGATACCTGAAATTTCCTGTTGCAATTTATCTTTGTACTGACGGCCAGGTTAGTTAAACTTACTTTAAAATCATTAAAACTACCTGTCTTCATGAACAAATTCACAGCAACCAGCGAATAAAAATGTTGGCATATGTACTTTTTGCATTCAGCAAGCAAAGGTATTCTTGATTAATTTAAAAACACAGTATAAATTCTCCTTTCTTTCTATATCTGAATGAAATGTTAGAAACTTTTACTTAGAGCATCAGCTATGAAAACCTCCAGCAACCACTTTCATACTGTAAGCAGTAAAAAAACCCAGCATGCTTAAACGCAATTAAACAGTACTGTGTCAATAGCTTTAAATAAAACATGGTTATTTACTGCTGTTTTGAAAGCTGTTCATTTTCTCAAGAGAAGAATGCCCCATGTGTTTATAGCAGAAGCATACATTAGAATGTTTTATGCTAAAAAGTATGTAGATTGCACTAACCAATAATCATAACTGATTTGGCAATTAGCAACTAAGTTGCTAATTATATGACACCACATTTGCATAGAAATCGTAGCTGCACTACTACAAAGACTGATTGGGCCAATTTCCCCACTCAGATTTGATACTTTCCTTCACATCACAGTGGGCACTAGTATAACACTTATAGGGTTCTATCTATCCCTATCCCTATCAGGATATGATCTGTAAAATAGAAGTAGTATTTTTACCCAAGGCTTTGTTTGATTTGTTAATTACTGTACTAATAGCTGCACCAACATTATGAATTCTAAGCAGAAGACTGATTCCCATTTCATACATGAAAAAAAGGCTGATCTATGTCTATACAAATTTGCATTTTATTTGGGGTTTTGGAATCAGCAGCGCATGTCTTTTCCTTCATTAAACCCATCCAGGGACAGCTGACACCGTAAGTGAGTCTACATGTTCTGGTTTTGTGGATATATTAAAACTTGTAACTACTCCCGATGATCTTTGAGAAGTCAGAGCAATCGTACACACACATACACACAGAGAGTTATGAAAGAACAAGCTCTTAGGAAAGTCAGTTTCTAACACTGGTTATGAACTTAGTGAATGTTTTCACACACTGAGACAATAATGAATACAGGCAGTGTGATGCAATTTATGAGCACTTTAGCTGTGTGTTTGGGGGAAACAGAATGGCCATGGCTATTTGTCTCATTAACATTTACATTACCTGTGCACGACCAGAATAACCTTCAGTTCAGGACCTGAGCCTTTTTTACATTATCAAAGCACTGTATAGAGCACTGAAACTCTTGACCTTTGGTCATCTGCAAATATTGGGCTGACACCCACCTTCACACAGTTCTGTTGATCTAATTTCTCCAGACGAGCAGAGATCAAGTGCCAGACATCAAGTTCTGAAACTCTTACAGGCATCTGCATAGACATTTTTGGAGGCCAAAGACTATTATATAGACATTCACTCACTGCTCTGTAGTAATTCAGGTATTTACAGACAGGGGAGAAGCGCAGGGTTGATACTTTTTATATTTACAGTGCTAAGATAATTATCATTCACTGTAACCTTTGGAGACAAGCCTGGCTTGTAGCAATAGTTTTGTCAGTCCAAACTAGTTTAGAAACATAGGTAGCTTTGGGGAACATAAAGTTAAGGTGATATAACTGTTTAACAATTACAGCGCAGGCAGCAACTCATGGCTTATCATAAACAACGTAAAATTAGAACACAAAGTTTTCCACAGAAGTCTTTTTTTCTAGAAAAGTCTAGCAGAGATGTTACTAGTCCTGCTGTAAACTCCATCTCTGGAGAAAAACATGCAAAAATACATATAGATATACACGTCACATACATTAGCTATTCTTGCAAGGTTTTTGTTGATAATAACATTGCAGTTGCCAAGATCACCCACTTTCTTCTTCTTTTTTTTTTTTTTAAAGCCATCCCTCTACCCTGTCAGCTTCCCTTTCTCACTTAGAGTTGATTCTGGATATCTCTCCTTACCTATGGGTCACCTCCAGCTCTGCTTGGTCTGATATTTTTATTCTTGAAATCGTGTCAGTTCGGGCACTGTCCCTTATGCTGCCCAGGTAACACCAGCTTTCACAGGCTGATACTGGGATGTTCTCAAAAGTACGTCTCAGCCTTATGGCACACTCCCAACAGCCAGGAACATTTCTGCAAACTGATGTCCCAGACTAACACTTCCTCTTCCCAGTGCCAAAATGAAACTATATTCTGCTGTGATGTGTGTAAAAATCCATTTTTATTTCTGGAGGTAGCTGAGACAGGTTCATTTTTTTTAGTGGTATGAAAAATGCTTCTCATTGGTTTGTTTTGCTGCATAGAGTTTTGTATATCATTTTGCTGGCTTAAGGCCCCACTCATCCTCTCCCACTCTCCCATTTCATTCATTTGCCACAACTTACTTAAAATTAGATTTAAATTCCTTGGACTAGCAATTTTGTCTAGCTATGTGCTCATTCAATGGACACTGAAACTTTATTTAAGCCTTTAGACATTACTGCAGTAGAAGCAAGGAAACAGCAGCGCGACATCAAAGCTCAGTTTTGTTTTCTCGCGAGAATGATTGTTAAACTGATCACGAAACTCTGAATGATTTTTGTGCCTTTCTGGCAATGTTATGAGTCATCTGTTTGTTCTCTTTTTGTCCTTTACTTTGACGACCTACCTTGGCCACTGTGTATCCAAGAGCAGTAATTCACCCCTGTGGTGAATCACCATTCAGGATTTAGATGTTTCCAATGAGTCATACTTAACCTTATAGAAAGTAGAACACTTAGACTGCATAAATTGTGCACTTTAGCTATGGTGTGTTTAGATGTCCATGACTGGAAAACAAAATTGCATATTTCAGTGGCAGAAGTAAAATAAAACGTTGAATGATAGTCCCTACTTTAAACTCTGCGTAAGCGAATCCATTTTTTTTTATTCATTTAAAAAACATTGGTCAAAGTGCCCTTACAAAATTTTTTCCATCATTGCAATCATAGGCTTAGCAATCTTAAAAGCAAATATTTCTAAGATCATGTTCCCCATCTGCAAAGGCTGATACTGTCAAAAACTCCTACCCACAAAACAACAGAATTAATATCCAGAAAGTCAGAATGAGTTAAGGATTGCATTTCAGAAATTAAGCATGCTCAGATCAGGAAAATTTATTGTATTTCTTTTCCTTTCATTTGCTCTTCTTTGCACTGTATTATCCAATGCTAAATGTCTGCCTTCTGTTACAGAAATTCCCTGTGAGGAAAAGTTATTTGTAATCAGCATTCACTCCCAAGTGCCTGCACAAACCACCTATAGTTAATGAGAAAGAAGGTTGTCCTTTTTTTGTGTTTTAATTTCCATTCTTATTCAAGAAAAGAATTAGGTCTTCAGAACAGTGTCAAAGAGACTGAAATGGGCAAATGGAACAAAATAAGGCAACAGGGTTTGCAGGCAGTATGTTGTCAAAGTAATTTGTTGTCTCCAAGGAGTGTGCTGGGGGAGATATTAAACTGAAGCTATACACATACACAGCAAATTCAGACTTGAGTCTTGATTAGTCAGCAGGAGGACTCTGCCGGTTCTAAGTGCCTCCTGAAATTTACCGTAACTGGCTCCCTGAAGAACCCTCCTTCTCCAGCAGTGAGCACAGCACCAGTGAGATTCTGCCTATATTGTCACTCATTACAGTAGAGACAGGGAAAACTACTGAAAATAGCTTAGTTTTGCCAAAGAAAGAATACAAGAAGACACAGAGTAACAGTATATCCAAATGCATCATCTGTGGGGGGCAAGTCAGTTTTAGTTTCATTGGTTATTATAAAACTTCAAACTGTATTAACGGATATTATGTAAGGTATTACTGATAACAGTGATGTGTAATGACCTTAAAATACAGTTTTCTTCCTCTAAATCTCTGTAGAGACTGAAGAGAAGCCATTGGCTTTTGTGTACAAATTGCAGAATACCTGGATTAACAACGTGCAAATTAGTAAAGCTTTAAGATATTTAAATGCTTTCAGATCAGAACTTTAAGCGTCTATCTTTGCTACATAAGATGTGTTTAACACTAGAAACTATATATTCCCTTGTTAAGACACTGACAATGAAGTGTTTATGTGCCTTAAATGCCTGGTACTTCACCTATGTGTTCAGCCTCTTAGTTTCAGCCAAAGGAAACTTAATGGGTTTATGCTGATGTAAAACTTGCAACTAAAAAATGTAACAATGGATAGAGCTTGCAGGTATGCCTGATGCAAAATACTGCTGGTGTACATATACCCTACAGATACACTTTTTTTATTTGTTTAGACTTTAAAATGTACCTGGAGAGAATAACCAGACAGCATCCTACTGAAAGCTGATGTATATATTAAGTCCTTAGTATTCAAATTCAACACTATAAACAATTTTAAACATTCAGTAGATCATCACACATGGCAGAATATGCATATTTTATTGTCAGCGCACAAGATAATGTCGTATAATACCACAATATTTCAACCTCAAACAGAATATAATCATGTCAAGGTTGCTAAAGCTCATGTTTCAAAATGGTAACTCAAGTATTGAGTTGTGTACTGTGCCTGCCATCTTAAATAGAAAGAAAGAAAATGGGAAAATTAAAAATTACCTTGGAAACTGATGCAGCAACAACTATTGGAAAATGGTCCTCTAGCAATGATCACATTTCGATTGGAGTCCTACAGAAAGGAAAACAAACATTTTCTGATAAAGAACAGTGAATTTCATCTTCATCCGCAGGCAGTGTAGAAATACTAGATAGTTATATATAACAGTGATTTTTAGGCTAAGCTTTGTAAATAAAGTGCAAGTAGATATATTTACAGACCAAAAGGATGCATGCAAGTGTCTACTTGTACAGAATTGTCTCTTACAAAAACCTTACATAGCGTATTGCTTTAACAAACTTAACTTCCTTCATAACTGGACTGCTGTTGTGGAGCGCTGTTCTCTCCCTATTTTAAATCACAAATGAAAGATAGACACAAAACAATTAGCCAGTGGCCACAGTGGGACAGTGAACTAAATGTGAGCCTTACAAGAAATTTGTTAGTGATGAAAGCTCTTAGACAACCGTTCTCAATCTGCAGGTGTGAAACACCAGCCCTAGCAATCAATCAAAAATAATTAAAAAGAAAAATAAACAGCACGTAAGTTAGAAGTGTGCTTATACTGACAGTGCTCTTTACACCATGATATAATCACACAGGAGTCATAAACTAAATAGTTTGAAAAGTATCTCCAACTACCTCCACTGTCAAACCTCTGCAAAAACAAACGGAGGTTTGTTAGTTTTCATGAAAAGTTAAAATGTTCCCCAGTATACTCATGCTTGGTCTCAGTATTTTAGCTTAATTTCCAGCTAGTAAATATAGCAAGAGTGTGACTATATAAAATTGTGAGTTATCACTAAGCACATGATAATCATTCTTTCATTATCCTCTTTCCACTTATCCTCCCCTTTTTTATTTTGACATGCTTCTGGAATGCAAACTTGGCTCTCCATCTATAGTGAATTTCTTTTCATCTCTGAAAGATGAAGGTGACCCAGAACTCAGAACTGAAAGTCATCCCAAGATCTCTCTTTCATTTTTAGAACACTTTTAGGACCAAGCAGAGGAGATAAGAAAAAGCAAATTCAATGAAATATTCCCTACAAAAATGTTCTGGCCTTGTTTGACCAGTCAAGAAAATGAAATGTCAAAAAAAATACTGTGTAAACAAAACATGTAAGTAGAGAAAATAAATAGAAACTGAACAGATGTCACGCAGCATTTCAAGTGTACTCAAAACTTCTTACATATCTAGAACATCCTGAATTTAAAATGTTCTTCACTCAAAAGACAAAAATTAGCCCAATTTTAATATCTATCTTACCATTTCAAATTATCGCAGTAGTGATTTATTTTATTTCAGTATAATACAAGAAGCTTAATGTTCTCATGACATTAATTAAAAGCAATGAGATTTGGGGAAATAGGGGAAAGACTGCTATATAAGAAAACTGTTGCTTTTTTTTTTTTTTTTTTTATCCAACACTCTCCTATCCTATGGGCAAAGGGCAAAGAAAAGGGCAAGGAAAAGCAAATGCAAAAGCTAAAGCTAAAGAACAGAAAGACTAAAAAAACCCCCAGCTTTTGTAGTCAGTTTACTTTATGATCTGTGTATCTAAAATAGCACACTAAAATAGCACGCACCTCTCTTTTTAAAAGACTTGCTGAACCTTAAAAATATATCTTGAATTATAAGTGTTTACTTCCCATAAAACTAACATAATAAGAAGATCATTTTTCTTTTAGATATACAACAAACTCCTTTTTGTCAGCAGCTGCAGACTGGTGCTACGCGCCCAGGGGCAGCCGCAGCAGCAGAACCACAATGCTCAGAGAGAAAACCTGAGGCAGCTTTGCTGAGCGGGATGGGCACAGTTGGTGGGTGGTGGTTTCTGTCCTGCAACCCTTGCACGGTCTGTGCAGACACTCTCGCCCCAGCCGTGGCCCCCGTCCCAAGGCCAGCTCCCCACAGCAGCACAGGTGGACAGCACAGGACAGGCACCCACCGGTCACCTTGTCCAAGTCCAGGCTGGTGGATGGCTTCCGTGTACCACCTTCACCTCCAGCTCTGCCTCCTGAGAGGTGCAGAAAATCCCTGGATACTATTCCCCTGTTATTATTTTCACTGTTTCTTGCTTTCTAACCAAGATGCTCCACATAAACCACCAATAGTCACCTAGCCCCAGGCCAATCTCTCTGACTTTCTCCGCATCTAAAGCCAATTAACAGTTGTTACCTGAGTTACTACTGCTTTCTGGCCTCCTGCCCCAAATGAGTTACAAAGATGTAAAGTTGTTAAAAATTCATTGTTGCTTCTCTGTTTCTTTTCCTGTCATTTTTTAATTTGTTAAACTTTAAAACAGGGCAGATAGAGTTCAGGTCTTGGTTAGCAGCACTTTCAAGTAGGTCTCTACCATGTCAACTGTCTGTGCTTCTTTATTTTTCCAGCATGTACAAGGACCATCTTATGATTGAGAGCTGGACAAATACATTTTAAGCCTGAGAGCTGCGCAAATATATTTTAAGCCTCATTCTGTCTGAAACGTTCTTTCAGCCTATGATACTTAGAAAGGTCTCAAATGATAAACTCACTCTTCTGGAGCTGGGCTAAATGCTGTGACTGAAAAATCATCTTTCTTTTCCACCACATATGCCTGCTTCTTGAGCTGTCAAATACTCTCCGATTAGTTTAATTTTGCTTCCTATATCACAAACAAATATTCTAACTGCTTGGCTGCTTTGAAAGAGGGCTTAGGCCTTAACATAGGGAAGAGTTCACAGCCATGAATCCCTTTGCTGCTGGTTGGTGACATGCCACCACTTGCGTTGATCCAAGCTGGTATTTCAGGGTCAGTGCCGCACTGTGGCAACCAGGTAGATGGCTTACAGCAGTGAAAGAGCTCAGATTCCAGCGCCCCAGAGCTTTGTGTGTCATCTTCTACTGGGCTGCATAAATATGTAAAGGGGCATGGCCTAAGGAATATGTGACACCTGTTGGTGGGTGCTTGGTTCATGCACTGAGGTCCCCCAAGTGTGCTATTAATAAAAAACCTGAAGAATGCCTTTTAAAAAGCAGCCACTGTTTAGCTTCCATTTCAAGTAAATTAATTTTAATGTTTACTCTATAAGAAAATCCTTCCACCTGTGAGTTTCACTAGCTGAAAAGATACCTAAAATTAGGTATTGTCATGCTGCTGCTGCTCATAAATTCCTTCGTGTTCCTCGTACCTTCTGTTCCCATAAGGACATAGTTCACATTAACGTGGGCTTTCATTTGTGCTGAGATTTCAAGTGCCTATAAGGAAACAATGGTTCCAGCAGCTATAGAGCTTTTCACTTAAATCATAGCCCCAGTTCTGGCTGACCAATATACGTTTACTGTTCTCTGCATGTATCACTTCTGAGTAGATGAATCTCAACATACAACTTAAAATACTGTTAGGTGAAGTGCTGATTTCTAATTGCAGCACTTAAAACAATCACAGCCAATTTGAATCCTATAATTTTACCACTGTCTACCTAAATCTTCTAAATTAAGAAGTAGCAGTTTGCAAATGATGATTAAATTCTTTTGGCTGGGTGATCCTAATGCTTAAGTTTGTGAACTCCATTAATGTTAATAAGCCAGGCAAATACAAAGGTGGTTTTGTGCATATTGTGTTTCTAATTTGAAGATTATTACTGAAAATTTTGTATATAAGGCTTTGTGATTTTACTTTCCTGAGTTTACACGAATTCTAATGCTCATAAGTTTTATCACAAGTGAACTAGAATCTCTAGTTTGTTATAAAAGATATACAAAGCCTTTTATTTTCTTGCCTATTAATGGGCCCAAGTCCTTCAGTCCCAAGTTGAGACAGGGAAACTGCTGAGCTACCATACGTATTTAGAAGTCTTAGAGCCCTAGCATGAAAAATTCTGACTGGTATCTATACTTATTGTATATAATGCCCAAGAATACATATTTTGTTGATTTCTCTTCCCAACCTTTACAGAAGAAAATCCTTTAGTACAACAGCCTACAATACCTTCTTCTACTTTCATCTTCTGTGTGTCACACTGCATCGTTTGGTTTATCAACGCTGTAGTCTACCCTTTCCTTCTTGGGATCTTCACAGCAGATTAATCGTTATCCAGCTCCAATTTCCAGTTTATCTTACTCTTCCTCCAGTGATGACATAATGCCCAAAGTTCAATTACAGAGTTTTCTCCGTACATCAAGTTCTCTTCTAAGGTTTTCTCCTCTAACGCAAGATAACAAATTCCTTGGTGACCCTCAATCAAGACAATCTGCCTGCAGCATTTTGCTTCATCTCTGCTAATTTCCAGCTTTCTGGCTGCCACATCTATCTTCTTCATGCTGGTTATGGCAGAGTCTGCCCTGCTGCTGGATTCAGAATAATGCTTGTCTAGTTCCCCAGGCCACTCTGGTCTGACTAGTAATAGTGCTTGCAATAGAGATAAGCAAGAAAAAAAGGTTGCAAAGTAAAAAGTGAACATCATGAAATGCAAGTAATGACTGCTACTTAAACCTTGGTTTGAAATAAAGCTTTGGTCAACACCATCGGTTACCAAAAAAGAACATTAAGCTGATGAAATATACAAACAATAAGCAACAATAGAGTTGGGTTCTGGAAATTACGTGAATTTCCCCTCTGAATAAAGTTAGATCCCAAACTCAAGAGCTGGAAAGCACATATTCAGGGAAGTCCAATAGGTGGCAAATGTACAACTAGCTTTATAATCACAAACATTTATATAGCAGAAATGTGAAAGACTATGAAAAAAACCACAAAAGTAGGAAGCAATATGCAATATTGCAGTATAAATAAAGCTGTTGAAATGAGATTTCATCAAAAGCAGGATTAGGACTATGGTTAATTAGCATTTTCTTTAACTAGCTTAGGGTATAAAGCTTCTCACAAATTAAATATATGTGCAGTTGCAAATAACACCAAATAAAAAACAAACAGTCTGTGAAGATTAAAAACAATGTGTTGCTACAGTCTCCAATTTGATAACTCTAGTGAGTATGTACATAAATATAAATGTGTTCTAATTAAGGCAGCAAGGCTACAGAGAAATAAAGAGCATGTTTTACTAGCTCATACGGAGGAAGGTCATTGTTTGACCAGGAATCCCCCCTGCCCCGGCCCCTGTCTGAGCCTTTCATTCCTGAGCAGTGAAATTCCAGCAGCAGCTGCATTTGCCAGAATGACCAAGAAAGTAATGGAGTCATTTTAGCTTTTTATTCCCACACCTAGGAGCCAAATTAAGGGGAAAGAAGAGTAAAATATTTACTGCAGTTCATTTTTCCATCATCAGTTGAGCTGTCCAGAAATTCCCCCACAGAATAGTTTTCCACCAGAGAATGCTGCTTCTGTAGAATTGAAATGTTTTTCAGGAAAACGTAGGTTTCATCCAAAGGTGCAGTGAATACTTGCTTTTTCACAGTACCATAGTCACTTCAGAATGAAATAATATCAGAATCTAATGCTGCTGCCTTTATCAGAGGTAAGTATTTGACCAAATAGAACATTTTGGTAGGGTCAAAAATTGGTTTTCATGCATTTTGTTTCATACTGGAAGTCAGAAACTGTCCATTCCTACTGCATTAATTGCTTAGTATTTTTCTTTACAGACAGCAAAAATCACTCATTGAGTTTGCAATATGGAATGGTAATAAAAATGGGCAATACAAACCAAGCTTTCTAAACAAAGATATATTTGTCACAGAGCAGGGACGTAATAGGCACTTTCTAGAAGCTCTAGTGCATTTGCTGTTGTGAACTATGACAAAGGTGTTGGGGGAAATGAACTGAGTTACCCCACTGAGAACAGGAAACCACTTGGAGAAGAGTGGGAAATTACGTTACCTGAAGTTGCACTAATGCTGACACTAAGCCTTCACCACACCGACCTGGTTGTATCAGGGTGTGCAAGAAAACTAAAGGAGAATAAGCAAAATTTCCTCCAGGTCAATAGAAAGCTGACTGATATGGGAAATAGCATCAATATCGAGGCACAAATCATCTGCTCTGCGCTTCTAAGGGAGAGATGAGTTCAGGGAGAGTCATCTGCCCCTTCCAACTGGAAGGATAATCTGTACCAAGGAACAATGTGCTGGAAACTCTGGAAAAAGACTGTACCTGACTTAATGGTGTTCTACACTGATTTTTTTCTCTACTAACAAAGTGTCCTTCTCTGCCAAGAGTTCAAGAGAAAGTAACACAGAAGAGACCTGGAGACTAAAATGTCCTACAAAGAACTATCAGAAGACAATGGTAAAGAAACAAATTTGAACTGGAAAGCTACAGATACTGTATAAGAAAGTAATGGTTGATTCATAAGCAAGAAGACAGTGAAGTTTTTAATTGTGAGGAATGAATCTAAATAAATTCTCATTTTCATCCTCCCACTGCTTTTTTGTCTCTGAATTACTAAGATACAGATTGTTGCAGAGGAGAAGGGAGAAGGCAGGTAGAGGACGGCATTATGCACACACTATAATAGGAAATATGTAAATAACAATCTGATGTCTCTGGAATCATTGTCATAAGACTTCGTACAGTGATAAAAGGGTGATTAGCTCAGAGGAAAAGAAGCTACCAGAGACTACAGGAAAAAGGAAAGTAGATGCAAGTGCAATAGGGGGTTAGAAAGCAGAGAGACATAAAGTCAATGCAGAAAGTAATGTCAGAGGAGTCTTTTCCTGATGAAGGGATAGGCTTACAAAGTTACACTGAAGGACAGGAGCCATTAGAAGAGCACAGGTAAATAAACTGCTTGTAGCTCATATCCTTTCATATATAATTCACATAAAGGGCTTTGGTGCAAGGACACAGCAACAAAATAATAGTGATAATATATGAAGGAGTATTCATAAAAAAATCAAATACTAATTGATTGTATTAACCTATAGGGGTAATGTGCATATGTATAATACATATAAACATAGAATTTATAAGATTTTAATTATATTTTCAATTAAATATGGAATCTGACCAAAGATGTACTCTCTTGTCATGTGTGCTCTTTGTAACTATTATACTGTTGAGTCATCTATAAATTGGTTGTGACTGGGAAGATATTGCCAAAAAGATAATTTATAATTGAACAATGATTCTTTCCTGATGCTTTCTATTGCTCACAAAAACAGGTGGGTCCAGTTTACAGACAGGTCTTGCGAATAAAAATTGTGTGTTTCCAGTCCTCTTTACAGAGTTGCTTCAACCAAGAAGCAGAAGTTAACATTTGCAAAGCTTCAGTAAGGACAAAAAGTTGGCCATAAAAATGGTCATCTCTGCAGTTTGCCATTGGTAGTGTCTCAAGGTCTGTGCTCTTGCTCTGAAGTCTTTAGTGCCCTTCAGACTATTTGGGGTTATAGTGTCTCTGGTGCTGAGTTTGAAAACAATCCAAGCCTCCAGGCTCTGATCATCTGGGTTACTCTTAACATGAATTTGTCTAAGACCCAGGGACAGCCCGAGAGAAGTTGTCGGAGTAAGGTGTTTTGCAGCTCCATAGTCCCTGCTGCTGGGGAGACTGGGAGCAGTGGAAGCCATGCCTCTGCACAGAAGACAGCTTCTGATGCCATTCAGGGTCTCTCCAGAGGTTCAGGCAGCTGACGAGAGACAGAGTCAGAGCAGGGGACAATTCCAGGTCTGCAGCTCCTCCTTGGGTCCCTAGAGACAGCCCAAACTGAAGAGGCTACCCAGTCAGGAAGATGCAAGTGCTTGCAGATTTGCTCTTCTGAAAGTCGAAAAATTAGCATGATAGGGCCTTAAAACTGAACTTACCCGTCAATCAGTGCAACCTAAACAGCCTCCTAAAGGGAGGCTCCTCATTCCCCAGAGTAAATGGAGGCTTGTCCCATGGAGACATCTGCATCCGTCCCACTCATCTAAGGCTCGTTCAGCAATCAGTGGAGATATAGCGAAGCTGATACGCAAGGTCTGGGACATGCTCATCTTAAAAGTGGCAAGTGAAATAGATCAGCTAGATTGATCTTACTTCTTTCTGTTAATTATGAAGCAAGCAATTGTGCAATGACAAGACTTTGTGTAAACATCTACGCAGCACAATTGACTTTTAGTCAGGCTGATGCTTTGAGTTCGATAAAAGGCCAATTTGTGTTACAAAAGCACCTTCATTTTTGTATCGACTGTACTGGAGATCACACAGCCAAGTATCTCAAAGAGGCTGCATACTTTTCCCAACATGATCTGTCTTTCCTCCCCCAGGGCAGACTCCTTTGTCAGTAACCCTGTACAGGGTGCTCTGCACGACTGGAGCCCTTCTGTGTATTAGAAAGCAGGGATGAGTACTTCACCCATCAACCTTACCTGTGTTCCTTAGAGCTGCTGGTCATGGTCTTTAGAGTCCTTTTTATTTTGAGGAATCATTGCTGAGCAATTATGTTTGATGTTTTTCCTGCTAATAAGCACATGCCTTGTATATGGGTGTGTCTCAACATCTCTTTGTTCTTGCTGTAGCGCATTTTTGTAAATAACTGGCATAGGTGCATATGCAAAGCCCAGGAAAATATCCATGAACTCCCTATAATCCAATTTCCAAGACAAAAGATTTGCAATATACAGTAAGAAAAAAAAAGGAAAACATAGAAAATATAAAAAACAATGTAATGCTATAAATGAAAAAAAAATAGATCTAGTTATATTCCATTATAAGCAGACTAAGGTCACACTTCAGCTGCTCTTGTTTTACCATGTAAGCTAATTAAAATTTGACTACTCCATCTTTTAATTTTTTTATCTTTTCTGCTTCAACACCAATGCAAACTTCCTGTGAAAACAAAAAGAAAATTTGCAAAGTTGTAAGAAAAAAGAAGCACCTTCTCAGTTAGTGAATAAAAGAAACTGAGCTGACCACATCATGTTGTTTAGTACTGTAACTGTAAATTTCATTTTTGGACATTCCTCAGCTATGCTTTTATATTTAGTTCTGTGTTTATGTTAATATGCTTTATAGTAAGTTCTAGAGACATATATACACATAAATATGGCACAAACATATATACATACACACATACAGCCGTATTTATAACTATGTGTATAAATGTGCATATGGGTGTTTTCTTTTCAAGTACTTAGTATGAATGTTACAGTATCATATTCAGATTTACAGAAATTCATTTCAACAGAGGTGAACGTGGCCAGTCAAGAAAACAAGTTCCTATCTTCATGTTTACTTCCCCCTCACTCCTTTCAACACCTAAGTATGGAGGAGGAGGTAATCAAGAAATGTCAGCCGTCAGCCATGCTCAGAAATCCCAACATACATACAGTTTTTTTGCTATGAACTTCAAAAATAATAAGAATCAGTTAGTTTTCAAAGGTCATATGGCTATATTTTCACCTGTCAAGTTCTAGATGTTTTCTATGGCATTTGTTGTTGAGATGCTTTAGTATTTTCCTTTCAGTCAGTTGTGGAATGAGAGTGACAGATATCTGTGACCTCTTTGTATACATTCTGTGTTAGCACATTTACTGCACAATGTGATGAGGATTTCAATTGGGTTTTATGTGTCTCAGTCTCTTATAATCCATTTTAAGCTCTACAAGAAGCACATTAATTTTTATCAATAAGTTTATATAAATCTAGATGTAAATATCTTGTATTTGTATATAGACATATATAAAAGGCTATGTGCATGTTTGTGCACACAAACACAGAGACCAGAAAGTTAAGAAAAACATTCTACCAAAGTGGTAGTGAAAACCTAGAACACGGTGCTTTTACTAGTAAACTGATTTTAACCCATGCATGTTTAGGTCCCACTGGAAAACAGAAGGCTTGTACTAGAAAAGATATAGGATTATTTCCTGCATCAAAAATCATATACTTAGTAATCATTGAAGAGGCTTCTAAATTCTGTATAATTGTATTACAGAGCCACTATAACAAATGAAACTTATTATCTCCTTAAATGAATTGATTAAGGTTTTTTATCTATGAATTAGAAGCACTTGGTATGATAATAGCTATTGACCTTAATGTGCACAGGGATGAAAACTTCTCTGAGTCCCAGGCATCCATGAATTGCAGTACAATCACTGTAAACTTCAGCTTAGAACTGGCAATCTTAGATAAAATACATGGATTTCAAGAAATTCCAAGTGTGTTTTGCTCTTCTTTGCTTAGGAAAAACCTATGTGTATAACAGCTCAGAGAAAATAACATTTTTGAAAATTATATGCTTGCTTCTACATAACTTAGGTTTTCTTTCAGTTATTTTAACATTCCTTACTTCTTAAATACTAATGATAGCAAACCTCTCCTGAAGTAACAAATAATGTTTACTTGAAGACAAAATTCCACAGCGTAAATTCTAATACCCTTTCATGCTAATAGTTATGTTTTGTGTAAATTATAGCAACATTACGTTATTGAACACTCTATTAATTTAGAGGATATATTATCATCTGAACTTATGTTTGTATTAAACGAGCAGTTCATTGGTATCTGACAAGTTTAAGCATATATTTACATCAGAAAGCCAACAGTAAATTTTCTAGTGTGCAAAGGAGGCAATTCCTTGTAATGTAACTCCTTATTAAGCAATTCCTTATAAGACAGCATTCAGGAATTTATTTTTTTTTAAATATATGCATATAAGAAGAAGATTTTGGGCTTCTGGAGTGGAATTTGACCAGCAGTAATCTTTCAGAAAATGAAGCAAATTAAAACAATGCATTTACTGAAGACTGCAGAACTTCCCATCCCTACTGGCACCATCTGGGAAATATCCAGTGAAAAGTTGCAGTACCTCCCCTCATTCCCGTCAAGGAGTTTCTGGTCTTTGTTCAAACTCTAGCTTGAAGATGCTTGGAAAGCTTCCACAGAGGCAAAGACACTGTAACTATCAAGTTGAGGAAAAAATTCACACAAACAGTCTGACTACATATGAAATATCAGATGGTTTATTCATGAGCAGAAACCACTAACATGACAACCCACGAAGGAGTTGAGCCAGTAAGAGAAGAATGGTAACAGTTCATTCCCATCCACAAAAGCTGCAGAAGGACACTTTTTCCTCTTTCCTTGAGCTTATGGAAAAGGGAGCAAGGGAGTTAAGCCTGAACTGAGCAATCAAACATACTCCCTCTTCCCAGCTTCATCATTAAAGAATTTATCAGAGTTTCTCAGCCTTACCCAAGCTCTCTTGAACAGGAAAGGTAAGAAAAAAACCCAAAAAACAGCTATGCAAAGGATCAACCTTGTAGTTGAGTTAATAGAGCTCAAACTTCAACATGCATTGCAAAGCACTGCAAAAGTGATTGGGTTTACATCTGGCTGAAGGTTTTAAATGGGACATCAAAATACTACTTCAATTTAATAAGCTAAGGCTCCTCCATTCAAGCACGTTGTCTAGACTAGATTTTTTGACAACATAGGTAAACAGGTAAAGCATGGGATTTCAAATTTTTAGTATACTTTTATGCACACCTATTCTATGAAAAAGTCAGGATCTGAGGATTAATGAAAGGATTCACTCAATGTAGCACCAGGGAGGGCAAGGGAAGCAACACTTTCCTTCCCTTAGGATCTTTTCCTTGATGTAAGTGAAGACTTGACACATCTTTTTGAGTTTTCTCCCTGTCAGGCAGCTGTCAGAGCAATATTTCCAAACCCAAGACAAATGTCCAGGAGCAGCTCTCTGCTGGGCGGTGGCCAAATGACTCCGGCACAGGCGGGCAGGAGGCTTGCCCGGGGACAGACCACGCAGCTCTGTGCCCTGGCATCTGCAAAGCTCTCCGTTGAAGTTTGCATCTTCTGCCCATACAAGGTCTTCACCCAGGAACGATTTGGGGCTGTCTCGCTGTCTCCACAGGCAGAGGGTTCCTTCCCCTCCTTAAGGAAAGGTGGAAGCTCTCTCTAGTCTGTCAGGAGATGTGCACTGGTGACAGGGAAAACTCATCACTGTTACCTACCTGCCTCTCTTAGCGTATTATTTTCTCTCCAAGGTGTATTTTCTCCCTTAAATGGAGTTTATATCTTCCTTTATTTAGTCACGCAGTAGTCTGAAATAATTTTAGGAATCAATTAAGAGTTAAATAAAATAGCAAAGGAACCTATGTATTGTGAGGCTTACAGCCTCTTACGAAGTTCAGTTTTTACCAAAAAGGGAGCAGTAAACAAAACACAAATTCCAGTCAAGTTCTATTTATACCTTTGGTAGATACCTGTATATATGTTTTGTTATAATTTGCAGATAAGACAAAAGTTATCTTCATTAACTTCATGAAACTTAATTTCTCGGTGAAAAAGCCTTGGGGAAAATGCATATTGAATGGCAATCTGTCATTTTCCAGCTGTATTCTTTTTATTGCTCTATACTAACTGATGTTACAAAGTAAGTTACTGCTTTTACTAGCATCTAAGGCATTGCATGCCTGCACATGTATAAACATTTTGCAGAGCTGGTAAAACTAACATGGCATCAGCACCCACCAGGGCCAGGCTGGGCTCTGCAGGTGCACTCTGCTGATTTCTCCAATTACACCCCTCAAAAGGCAAACTGCTTTGAAAACAGAGGTCAATACTGCCCTCCTTGCCCTGGCTTTTGAAGGAAAGCCTAAGCACATCATACCTATGCAGGTAACGTTCAGAGATGTGTTTAATAAGAGTAGCTATCCATAAAATTTTATTTATCTTTACTAATGATATATAAATTCTTTAAATTTATCTCTGGACAGAATTCCACCTTCACTTTTCAGTTACTGTGCTCAGGAATAATGTATTAACTAGCCTGTTTTCGTATTCATCATCCTCCTTGCTTTTTTGTTATTAATGTTCTTGCTAGAAGATGTTCCAACTATTCCAAGATTCAATGAAAATGGGCCAGCCAACTCTTTCAGAGTATCTTGCAAATCGGTCAGTCTTGGTGAAATAAAAATTTGGTTGATGTAGATCTGAAGTACACACAGTTCAATGACTTACAGGTTATTAGAGAGCTAAAAGTACATCACTGATGTATTCTGATTCTTCTTTTTCTTACATCTTACAAAAGACATATTCACTGAAAACTTTTGCCTTTTTTGCTGAGCACCCTAAGAGCACAAAACTGGTCATGCTGTCTGAGCTTATCAAATCCAATCCCATTATTAAGGCACATACATCACAATCTTATGTAACGGTTTTTCCACACTGTTGCCCAGAATATTTGTAGATGTTTACAGTTCCTGATGTTTCTTTTGACCTTCTCCATTTCTTTTGTCCTTCTCCATTTCTTTTCTTCTTTCCTTCTTTGCTTCTTCCTTGGCCTCTGATCTTTTCCTATTTTGATGGCCGTTTTCTCTGGAAGCTTCAGCCTCCCTCTTCCTTACTTCTTTACAGCCACCTCACTTGTTCTTCCTGGTTTCTATCCCACTTGATGCTTTACTTCCCTCCATAATACGAGAGTCTTTGACTTTTTCCCTGGCAAATGCTCACAAGGGTTTGGGGATTTCATGCCCTTCCTGTTCATAGGGCGATAAAAGAGAGACTCTGCCTGAATACCTGATGTCTCCATGAAAGCAATCCCAATAAAAACAAACAAGCAAAAATATGAACACAGAATCTTTAGTTGCTCCCAAGTAACATATTTCTCATGCATGAAGGAAGTGATACCACATCAAACCTTGTTACTTAAAATATATGCATTGTACATCCTTTAATAGCAATTAGTTTTCCCTTTTGCTGAAGATTTTGGAGGTTCTGTATTATTATTCGTCATATTTGTAGTCTGAGCACTGTTTCACATTAATTAATCTGCTTAATTTCATTCTTACATAATTGTACCCTGAAAGAATATAAATATTAAAACATTAATAAATACTGTCTAGCTGGTGTTATTAAAGAAATTTCACATCTATCTTTTCTCTTTTTTGTTTGGGAGTAGGCAGGCCATGAAGGTTTAGCTCTCAAGTCTTTCATATTTCTGATAATGTAAAATGACAGAGTCTTTCATAGTCCTGCCAAAACGTAAATTCTTTAGTCTATTAAAGACTGGAAGTTGCATCTGTATAAAAATGACAAAATATATCACACTGAAATTGACAGAATGGCTATAATGCAAAAGAGATGTGGCTTAATTAGAGCTCCCTCCCTAGATAGACTGAGCTTGCCAATGTAATTTTAATTATTTCTGTCTATTAAATCTACAATCACCTATTACTATTGCTATACATCACATCAAAAAAGTACTCCCTTCAGGAATGCATTGCCTTTTTTAACAAGAAAATATTACCATCTCGCCATGCATTCCCTTATCATCAGAATTGCTGCCAATAAGTTAAATCAAAAAACTGTTACCCTGCAAAACACTGCAAATCAGGAATGGTTAAGGTAAGGAATATGGAAATATCTATTTACTAACTTCTAGAAGTGACATGCCAGACTCTCTGTAGTCCAGGGAAGCTTATGGTGTTTCCTTTACTTAAACCAACAAAGTGCCTGCCTACGTTTTTTTTCCTGACTCATCTTTTCTCAATTGTCATATGGAGGCTGATACCACTTCATTCATTTCTTTTTATGTCAATTTAGTGTTCCGATTTCAAAATCCATTTGCTTGTTTTTTGTAAGCTTCTGCTTCAAACTACAAATATTCATATGATATTAAACTTGATGCATACAACCAGTCCCAATGATCATAGTATGCAGTCAGACTAATTTCAAATGAATACAGCTCATAGAGGACTGAGGTAATTCACTTATGTTTGAGAATTCTATGGCTCGCTTTGGGTCCAGTAAGAAAACAATGCTTAAGTGTAGTTTCAGACTTACATTTATACAGTCATCTGGATACCTCTGCCTTTTTTCAAGTTGCAGTTGTTTTGTCAAAAATGAAGAAGAATATGTAAAAAAAAAATAATAAAATAAATCAAGAAGTCCTTGTTTGGTATCTAATTGTGGTAGTCCATAACAGTTTCCATCATCAATCTGTGTAACTGTCAAACAGCAGCTGCCTCTTAAGCTTTATAAGAGCTATAGCAACTGCCTGAAAACTTCTCTTTCAACATCCTTGCCATGATGCCTACTGAAAACAGGCAAAAGTCACTCTGCTGGTACACAAAAAACACTTGTCAACAAAACATTTGATATAGTCAGCTAATTCTTTATGCATCCACCTGTGCACGCTATCTCTTTCTTCAATGGTAATTTCTTTGGGACAGGAGTCAGCTTTCTGCCCCAGATTTGGAGACGCTACGGTCTAACATTGTTGTTTCTAAGTAGTACAGAGAATAATAGCATAATAATAGCAACAATTTACATTGTGAGCCCAACCTCAGAGACCATATGTCCTGTTATAAATGAATGTTTCAAGCTAGACAGAGAGGAGTATAAATTACAGAACAACATAATGAGCTGTACTGTAAGCTGAGATCTGTGAAAGTAGCAGAAAATAATTGCCACTACAAGTCAGATAAAACTACTCAGAAAAAATGCATAAAAATAACAAGAAATTTTTCATTCATTAATCCTTATGAAATATATTCCCTTCCAACTCCAACCATTCTGAATCTATGATTCTATATGACAGGAATGAGAAGCTGTGATCACAAAAAGAGAGCAGAAAAGGGACATTACCATGGAGTTCCCCACTCCATGATCGTATTTACTCAGCAAGGGAGATAACACAAGAATGAGAAACACAAAAAAAATGTGGGGAGGAAAAACATTACAAAAATATACCATCTATGGTGCTGTGAGATCACCTAGCACCGGACTCACTGAGCTTATTGTATAGCTCAGAGGATTTTTTGGAAACAGCATGGGTGAATGCCTCTGAAAACACAGAGGATGGTCATCATGTTCTTAACAAGATCTTGTCACCTTTACCTACCACATCTTCCTGTATCATCCTGGCTTCCTGTATCCATGCTGGAGATTCCAGGGAAGAGAGGGGGAAACAACGTCATGCATTCCCAGGTGCTCACACACATACAGGCAATGCACTCACGTTAGAGCTGTTCCTCTGTGGAGTCCTCCAGGAGAGCACCCACGGGTCCCCTTTCTGCTCCTTCAGTGGCAGCACGAAGGTGAGAGGCATTTGCTTTTTCAAATTGTATTCTTTGCTCAAACATTTCTCCTCCCAAGAAAAGACATAGGCCTGATCTCAGGTGTTTTGTGGGCTGTGTTCGACACACATACAGACAGCGAGGCCGTGTTAAGCTGGTTTAATCAAATGTCAGAGAGATTCTTTATAAAGTTCAACCACTGATGAAGAAGGGGGTTTCATATAAATTTTTAAATGGAAGGCTTATTAAATATTAAAACATAGCTTGTGTCAGAATGTTTCAATCAAAGCAATTAATGCTTTAGATACTGTCAGACTTTCTTTGTTGCTCAATAATGAAATGAAAAACCATGTTTGTTGCATTGATTATGAATGTCAAAAAAAAATGAAATGGTTTGACAGATGCTGTTCAGGCATCATTGAGTGTGAGATTATCAGTGATTTGATAAAAGAGATAATTTTAAGCTTTTGTAGGTACAAAAAATATAGTCTTAGTACACATTAACAATAAAACTTGAATAATAAGCAATCATCGTTTGTCTTGAGGGAACTGTATAAAATCTCAAGGAATGATGCAAAGTAAATAAACAGAGACCAGTGAGACTTTTGCTAATACACTTTTTGTAACAATATTTGCATTGTACGCACATACATTTCATTTTTGTTTTGAATTAGATTACCTTGCAACATGTCTGACAGTACAACCAGGAGTCTAAACCAATTCCCAACATTAAACAATGCCAAGACAAATAAAACCAAAAATGGCTATAGCCTGATACAGAAATATTTACACTACTTAATGGATAATAAATAGGAGTTCTGGCATGCAACTTTCACAGGTTAAACGAATAGATTTTTCAGAGACTATCAACATTCAGTATTAGCAATGGAAATAATAACCGAAGTTATCAATAAACAGGGTTTACACTACGAGGCTTGAGTGTTTTTTACCCAGTGAAAGAGAGATAACATCATGCATCTCACACTTCACTTACAGTGACCACGGTCTGTAATTATTTTTCCAAATTAAAGTCCGTTTTATCACAGAATGCATTTCCCATACCTAAGATTCTGCGGGGAGATAGGGAGGGTTATTATTTGTTTTCCAGATAAGCCAATAATTTTAGGCACTGTATCACCACCGTGCAACTATCAATGTTCCTATTGAAATTGTTCCATTTTGTGCGAACAAATCATATATTGAAGTTCAAATATAAGGTAAGAACCCTAATCAACTTTTTTATTATTCTTTAACTCTCAAAGTCAACCAATATTTCAAAACCCTAGAGGGAGGGGGGAGGAATGGAGGAGCTAAAAGAATGGAATTGATGATTTTTTCCCAATAGTAGTTATTCAGATCTATCCTAAGAGCTAAAAGAGTGGAACTGCCCTTAGACTGAGGAGGAAATTGGATCCAGGTTTCCTTCATCTTCTGTGAGTAACTTAATGCAACAATTAATAAAGGAACACCTCTTCTAGAGTTTTGCAATTCCAGCTTTAATTTGTATTTTCAAGCCAAAGTTGTTTTTAAAACCAGTTTCTATTCAAATAGAGTACTGCAATCAAGACTGCGGGTTTGGAAATGTTGCTACTTTTTTTGCAAATTCACCTAGTTAAATCAGAAACTGGAAATAGATCATACGACACAAAAAACATGTTCATTCTGATAAGACTTCATCACAATAATTCATAAATGCCACAGTGAAACTGTGTCCTTCTGCAGCCAATAACACTGAGAAAGCAGATTTTTTTTCAATTTTTTTTTTTTAAAGAAGTGTGAATGCTTTGAGGATGCCTGTAAGAAAGCAACCAAGATAGAAAAATAGCTGTTAAAAAAGCACTGGTGTCCAGCACAACAAAAATCCTTCAAATAAGGCAGAGCTGGACAGAACATTGGCAGATTTGGCCAGAATCCTGCCCTCACTATTTTATTATGCCATGACATGTAACTTTGTATTGTGTCATTTTATTATGTGTATGCTACAATTGTAATTACATCCAGCATATGTTTTATATTCTCCACTGTAACAAAGGCACATCTGGAGCTGAAGCTACCAAGCTCTTACCAACAAGGTGCTGGCAGTTCTGGAGACCCACGAGCAGCCAGCACTGGGGAGGCTACCATTGCCTCACGAAGACCAGCAGGAGACGGGTAATAATGCTCAGCTCTCCTGGCCAAAACTGTCCTGATGTATCTGTTGCTTCCCAACAGATGGGGGGGACACAACTTTCCAGCCTGCCACAAGTGACATCAATAAGCAGCAACCTCCACCAGGGTCATATAACGTGCATCTGCAATGTCTTTTCTACAAAAACAGCCCACATGCTTGCGCTGAGATGTGCTCCAGAGTTATAGCAGTAGTCAATCCATAATGTGCAAATCTCAGCAGCAGCGTGCTGGATCTCCGCTGTCTGCTGTGTCCTGGTTTGAGGTAAAACAGAACCAACTTTCTTTCTCTAATTCTACTTCTTAGCTAGGCCTCTTCTAACTCTCTGGAATTAACTGCATGTTGTGCCAAAAACAGTCCATTCTCAGAGTGGTAAGACCAATGTTTACAGTTTATGCCAAGGAATGGTATGCAGAGAGACTCTTGCTTATACTTACGGCTATAACAACCAAGGTCAGCTAATTTTGTTATTTGCCCCACTGGAGGGTCAGAAATGGAAAAGCATAGAGGGGTCCCATCTGCAGGGGGCATGACAGGCAACCCAAAACTGACCAAGAGGGGTATTCCATCCCGTCTGCCCCATGCTCTGTATAAAAACTGAGGGATCAAAGGGTCAACTCTCTTTCTTCAATGGCCAACGTCTGAGGAGGACCCCGTCTGTTCATCTGCCTTTGATCCTGATCTGTGGGTTCCTGACTGCAGCTCTGGAATCCAGTTCCCACTCGTCACTGAGTCCAGTCTGGGACTTCCCCAGCGCCTGAAGGTGACATCATCCTGGGAGCTTAGTACGGTTTTGTATATACTGTATCTATTTCATTATTTTCCTTTTTATTTTATTATTAATATTTCATTAAAGTAGTTTAGTTTCTTCTGAACTCGTAAATCTCTCTTTATCTCTCCTCCTCCTCTCTGTGTACGAGAGGTGGGGGAGATCATGTGTCGCTGTCCATTGGCCAATTTGGCCAAAACCACGACACTGCTGTCATGGTATGGCCTGTGGGACATCCCTGGGGCAGGGCATGGGCATACTTTTAGCAGATGGTGAACAGGCTCAGGGAGTTTGACCCTAAGATTACTCCTGAGCACAGTCAGCAACATGGTAGCTACTTGACCAATAATGCACCTTAACGTTGAGTATACATACTTTGCAATCATCTTTACCTTAAAAAGAAGCACTTTACATTAGATGAGGCCTTTTAAATTTATCTTTAAAAAACAAAAGTACTACTCCAAATATATGTTATAAATATTATTAAAAATACTACAAAACAGTAGCAGTAAGTACATATTATTTTTAAAGGAGGCTGAGCAGACTAAACAGTTAATTTTTTAAGAATATTACAAAGACTCTACTAAAACTCTATTAAAACATGAAAACTCTACTAATATAATCCACACGCTTTTTTGAGTATTCATCTTTTCCCAGTGGTATTTTGCACTTATCATATTACAAAATGTTTTAGCACAAAGGATAGGTAGGGTTTAGATACACATACAGCATCAAATAATAACCATCATCTTATTATTTCAAGTCCACTAAATTCCATGTGGAAAGTAAAAAAAATTCATAGATTGCTTAAATTGTTGATCCATGTTACTTTAGGCACTTTTCACTGTTATTACTCTGTAACGTGAAACCCCTCAGGAGTAGAGAAATCTGATAGATGTAATGAAAAAGACTATTTAGTCAACGACATCATATTATTAAATTGCAGGAAAATTCAGCAAGCACAGTTTAATCTTTTCAGGTGTTTTAAAATCCAGACTCATTTCAAGACAAACTAAGGGAGCAAGCTGTACTTTTTGCCCCCAACTTCTTCACTGCGGTGGGGAGGTGGGGAAAAGAGGACAGAAAAAGCAACTAATATTCCAGACCTGAGAAGTATACAAAAGACCAGGAAGGAAGCCATTATATAGTGAAATGCAAGTAATATTTGCAGATAGAAGTTCATCACTTCTAACTGCTATATCTGGATTTCTGTGAAGGCCTAAATAGAATTTAGATGCAGAAATTTACAGCTGGGAACATAACAGTATTTCTGAAAGCAGAGACATCTGAATTTCACTGACTAATGCTAATTTTGAAAATTTCCACTATGGATCCTCCTATGCCTTTAAATCTGCAGCTATTACCCAGAGAGAGCAAGTACTAGTAGAAGACAATGAAACACAGGGAAAAAAAAAAAAAAGCAACAGAACTTAAAACAGAGAAGTAAAATAGCAATGCCATTAAACTTGATGACTAAACCCTGTTCAGAGCATCACAGCCAGCACTTGCATTCATAAAATGCTCCTTCTGCTGTTGTGCAAAATTGTATCTTACAGACACAGGGCTGGCTATTATTTACAAAAAAACACACATTAGTAGCTGATACAGTGCAGTCAGTTCTTTTTCCAAATAACTAAAAACTAACTGAGTCTTGGGGTGCTTTCTCTGTGCTTTGTGAGCATGTGTATTTTCACACATAGTTGAACCATTATTTGCAGCATAAATTGTTCTTTTCCCTTATCAAGGACTTTTTTTTCTCCCAAACAGCTTCTGGTCAGTATAAGAATAAATCCTGTGATCTGGCAGAGCTAACACAGGAGGCTTGAGATCCACAAAGAGATCTGAATTGGCTTGTTTTCCCTGTCCTACACAGCGGCACTGCTCAAAAACCAGGGGAACTACCAGCAGCCTGAGACATCGTTATATTGCTATTCTTTTGAATAATTATGAACTTGCTAACCTAGTTTTACATGTGTAAAGCTTTATGTCCCTTTTGATCCCTCTGTCTGTGACCCCCGCTTACATGTCTTCTCTCCAATATTAGTCCTAGGTGATTACAGGACACGGGTTCCAGAGGTTTGGAGATGGTGTTATGCTGTGTCAAGTGGAGATCTGAGGGCATCTCTAGCACACAAAAAGCTTCCTGGGACTAAGCAATGAACTTTTTTCCTGGGGAAGCTACTTTACAAACCTTCAGACATATAGGAAGATTGATAATTTAATTATACTCTGGTACATTTTTAAAGCCTGCTCGCATACATCCAGAGGTAGCTTTACACAGAAATAAGGCAGAGACAAAAAATAAGGCACAATCATTAAAACCAGAACCCTCTGGTATATCAGCTCACACAAAAAGACCTCTGCAGGACCTTGCTGAATCCTTTCTGAGTGTAATTATTTCATTTGCAGCTGCCTACTCTACCTTAAGTTTAATGAAATAAATTTAATTAATAGTTGAATTAACAACACGTTCCTTGAGATTTTCTTATTACATTCACAGTGTCTCAGAAGTTGTCCAGATTATTTCATGAATGTCAAATATGAATTGTACAGATACATACTCCACTTTATACATAACAGCCAGTGGGGAAACTAGCCCAGAAAAGAAGATAGCTTGAAAGAGTATAAACTGCTATTTCTGATTTTTAGACATTCGATCTAATAAGAGAGAATTAACAAAACCATATATTCTGGGTAGCTAACTTCTAAACTTAAATACAGACTACTATTAGGTCATATTTTACAAAATATATCCACGCACAGATCAACAGTGATACTTTATGACAAATAAAAAATAACAAATGCTATAAATACCACATTTATATGACCATAAGTAATTGGGATCAGAAAGCCACAGACACACAGAAATAATGGCCAGTTACCTATTTTTCTACTTAGCAAATATTGTACAATTATTCTTTAGTATGCAAAAAAAAGATACATTAAATTCTTTGTTAACATTCAAAACTATTCTACAAACTAACTGTAATATTATTCATTTGTGATATGGTCAATGGTGGTTTGAAGGTACCTATTTAAGACAGCGTAGTCATAGAAACATTGAGAATGTTAACTTCAATTTTTTTGCGTGTATGTTTTGAAATTGTGCTACTTAGCTACTCACTTTTCCCAAGCAGGTATAACTGGTTGTGCTTTTGATTAACATATTTCTAAAACTTCATTTTTGCTAGAAGGGCAGAACTGCACCATTATTAATCTCATTAATATCAGCATGAGCTGTATTGTCAGAGAGGTGGCATAAACTCTCAGAAAGTAATGATATGATAAATTATGTAGGTGAAACAGTAGTTCCATCTTCCCACATATTTACATTAAACAATTAGTTGTATCTCATAGCCATTTCACCTGTAACAATACAAAAAACATTTCATTAAATCACATCTGTATGTGTGCTGTGTGGGAATTACAATACTTCAGCTGCTTATGTTATTTGTACTTGTCAGATATGGTCAGAAATTGCCTTAATTTTAAAAATGGTTGAAATGGCAGTATATCTCTGGGGTGTGATTCTGATGTCAGGTACAAATGGTAATAAATATTGGAACTAAGATCATCTGAGAATCATGCCCAGGAGTTCACCCAGAACAAATGTATTGAGATCAGAACTCCATCTGGGTCCAGGTATCACAGCCAGTTGTTCTCAACTTTTGGAACAGGAAACACTGAACCACTTGGCGTCACATTCTGGTTTATCTTTCTTTTTATATACATAATATACCGTAAATTCAAATTGACTTTAAAATTTTCCAGGTCTGCTTCATCTGGAGTACTCATTGGCATTTCCCAATTGTCAGAGATAATTGCAGGTATCAATATATAATCACAATTCTTTTGGGTTTGATTTTTTAAATCACCACCTCATCACCTGTGTCATCCAGAGCTGAGCATTTTCCAAGTGAGAACTCAAAGTATTTGCAGACATTGTAGTTTACAAAGGCAAAAAAATTATCTGCTCCTATATCACATACTAGCACCAGTAACCAAGTAAGCATAGCTGTTAAAATTGTAAATTTAATGCTGGCAGCTGGCTGACAGCAGTTACTGATAATGTAACACATACTGTTGCCGTTAGATCCTCAAAGCAAGGAAACAGGTTCCACCAAACATGATAATACGGGAGAGTAGAAAAACAGTAAAAATTAACAAGCATTGTGAAATATGTAGTAAATCCCTGCGGGCCACAACTTGCAAGGGAATTACTGTAAGAGGAATGGAGAAGACACAAACAAGCTGAAGGCAGAGCTACTGCCTTTGCATAGGCTGCCCTGCGCAGTGAGTACGAGCAGCACGCCCAACGCTGGATGCAGGGGATGCTCGGCATACACACCATCTGCATGAACGGGGACGAGTGTGCAGGGCCACCGAGAGTGTTGTGAAGCACCAGTTCACCAAGGTAAAAATAGCATGTGCTGCCAGCCACCTTCACCACCAACACTGCGCAACAC
Organism: Larus michahellis; assembly: GCF_964199755.1. Taxonomy (NCBI): domain Eukaryota; kingdom Metazoa; phylum Chordata; class Aves; order Charadriiformes; family Laridae; genus Larus; species Larus michahellis. Next base: position 68,690,821 of record NC_133930.1, read on the forward strand.
CGAGGTTTTTGGCCACCTTAATCCCTTCTCTTTGAGCTCCCAGTCACAAGATTGAAACAAATACTGTTTCCTATCTGCAGAGTCTACTAGTATAATCCTACCAGTTTGGTCGCTGCACTTGGCATCACATATGGATATCACAGATATGGATGAACTGCTCCTAAAACCCATTTCTGCCTACCAGACTGCTCAGAAAGTTGACAATGCGAAAGAAGGCATTCCTAGGAATCAAGGGGATTTTGTACAATTTCTGAAGTACAGCATACTTACTTTTGTCAGTCTGAAGAATGGTAACAATTCTTGGTGTGATATATCTATTGAAATTGTACAATGGCAAATGAACATCATCGATTCACCCATCAGCTTGTTTACATAGTATTAGCAGCAGGCAGAGGTTATAACTGTGTGGTGATAATTACACTACGCCAGACAGCAAAGGTTCAAAAAAGACTAAGAAGCTGACAGATACTTGACCAGAGTGGCTGGCCTTCACTATTGACACCCCTTTCTTACTGTCTATACCTGGATTTGAAAAGTCTATTTCATTTTATGCTTGAAAGCTGCTCACAAAGGTTGGTAATCTATTTTCCTTCTCATCATCTCAACCTGATTTTTCAGGGTCTGCTGCTGTTATACATTTACTCTGCACAGTTAATAAGGCACCCTTGTGCTGCTACGTAAATTTGAAGACTTCCTTGGCCTGCCACATGATTCCTACATTTGGTGACATGCAAACAATATTTCTGGGGGTGCTAACCGACAGCAGTGTTATAAATACTGGTTTAGTCTCTTGTTTTAATTTAAGGGCTAAAGAGTTAGCTTTGAAGAAATATCTCCTTTTTTCTCACTTTGTCAGCTTTGTAGCTGACTCCTTCCCCAAGTGCAGACCTGATCCTTCATGCTGTAGCTGCATGACCACAACAAAACAGAACAGTAAATCTGTAAACCCTCTACTGTAGAGGAAGAATGAGGGGAGAAATTGCCCTGAATTGTGTTACTGGCTTGAGTTCAACTGGCAAGAACGAACTGGGAAGGTGTTCATTTTACAGAGATTAAAGGAAATTAAAACAGAAAACAGCAGAACATTTGTGAAGTCCACTAAAGCCAGGAAGAAAATAGTATATATTCTCTAGTAATCTGATTTGTACATGGGTGTACATAGGCACACCAGCTGAAGAGGAAAGAAGTCACATAAAAATTCAGTACTGAAATTGAAGTCCAAGTAGTAGACAAGGCCAGAGGAGGTTACCTGAGGAGAGGTATTAATGACCCAGCCCCTCTCAGTCCCCGTTTGACAAATTTTTTTACATACAGCTTTTTGTAGCACTTTGCAATTTTGTTCATTCCTTCTTCTTTTAACTCAATGTTTAATGAGTAGATATGTCAGGAAAATGGATTAATACTTCTGAAAATATTGGGGCAATCCACTTCACATCCACAGCAATATTGATGACACCAGTGGAAATTTTCCCAGGCATGTACATAATGGGCAGAGCTGGAATTAGTGTAAACTGGTGAAACTCTACTGAAGGCGTTGAAGCTAACCTGACTTGAGAATAGACAGAAAGCTGGTTTTGCAGTCTTCCTTTGACACTTGCAACAAGACCTGGCACAACAGGTGTACTGTGTTACCTACATATGGCACAATCCTGTCTCCTGATAGTACTGGACAGAAAATATAGGGTTTATAAAAGGACTTTCAGCCTATTCTCAGGTTCTGAAGGTCAGAAATCACTAATTTCTGACATATACATAGTCACAAAAGCTGGCTATCAATAGGCTCTATTTCCTTTCCCTCTGCACAGTACCTTGCGAATTCCAGCATTACAGAAAATTATGTTAGTCCCCCTCTATTTAACTTTTTAAACATGAAAAGTCCTGGTGCTAGTACAGATATAGCAATCATTTATTCCAGTGGCATGTTCGAGATGCCAGATGTCAGTGCACCTGATTTGCAGGCGGTGATCTGGTTGTTCTTCTCCCTCTAACAGTTCTGAGAACATACCCAGACTGTAGGGTACTTTATATAGCTTATTCTCGCAAGGATTCTACCTTTTCTCGTAACTAAATTCTGCAAATACACAAAGATGTTGTTTTAAACAAACAGCCATCTTGCTTCTGACTAAAATTTAAAGCTCTGCTATTTCAGGCAATAGCAGAGGTAGGCTTATTATTCTTTTCCGATGAACAATAAAAACATAAATAATACATTACCACAAATTTGATCAGAATAGCTTTAAATAATTGAAAGTGACAAGAATGTGTATCTCATTGCATACATTATCACAAGGTAAACAGTGTAGCACCTTGGCTAAAATCAGTGATGAGCTGTTTCATTTCAGCCCTGGGGCAGAGGATATTTTCCAGCTCATTTTTAAAGCTACCACTCCTGAAAGGCAAAAAATGGACATTTCTTCAACACTGACATACAACATTCAATCAATTATTATCAACTGTATAGGGAAGCAATGTCTAAGTTCCCAGGTCATCAGAAGCAACCATACTTTCTGACTTAGAATATCGCCAAGGACAGGAAACTGTAGGACACCTATTGATGAAGCATTACTTAAAAATAAAGGCAAGAATAATGATTGTATTTGGTATCTATAATTTAGTATCATATTTGGTATCTAGAATTATTTGCATTTAGAGGCCACGTTTTCTTTGTATCTTTGTGAATAAATACATACATATACGTATATGTGTGTGTATATATATATGTATACACACACACACACACTTGACACCTGATTTTAAGGGAAAACTCATCTTTCCAGCACAGACATTCTTCAGTGCAATTCTTGGTGTCAAGGTTTAGCCTCAGCTGGCAACAAAGAACTGCGTGGCCACTCTCTCGCTTAACCCCCTCCTGATGGGATGAGGAGGAGAATCAGAAGAAAAAGGAAAAACTAGTGGCTGGAATAAGGACAGTTTAACAGAAGAGCAAAGGAAGAGAAAAAAAAAAAAACCAACAATAATACTGACAAAAGAATATACAGAAACAATTAAAGCACAAACGCCCATGCACAGGATCCCAAAATGCTCGGCCTACTCCCAATCAGGGATTGGGTCAGCCGCCCCAGTTGTGTCCTGTCCCAGCTTCTTGTGAAAATTAACCCTCTCCCCACAGGAACCAGGACACTTGGCTATAAATTCTTTCTTGTCTCGAAGTTATCAGAGGCTGCTAATACTTTCCATCCCAAAAGAAATCTGGTAAAGGAATTTCAGATCTTCTGTACTGCCAGAGCAATTATTGCAGCTTTGTGCTAATCAGCAATGTTCCAGGTAAAAAAGCTGTCATTTCACTGAAGAATTCTGGTGACATAACATAACGCAAGGCAACCATTTCATTGGAGAACATCTCCACAATTCCATCTACTCAAGCTGTCAATTAAAACATTGTTTTACTGCATAACTGACACCAAATTCATAGCAAAAGAACTGTCTGACTTCAGAGTCATTGTATAAAAAAAATTACCAGGTGACACCTTAACAAAAGAAACATTCTAGTGCCTGTAAATTATCATATTCAATATCAAATTACATAATACTTCCACAAAGGTGCTGACAAGTTCTTGGTCACAATAATAAAAACTCAAGAGCTGCTGCCTGCTAAGTTTAGATGAGATTCTAGTGCTCAATAAACATAATTGTGCTTAAATACGGCTTGAAAGCCCACAGTCAATACCTGACTTCCTCACAAGAAACAACCAGGCTGGGAAATCATTAGGCTAATCCTGCTCCAAATTATACATACCTCTTGTGTGATTTCTCTCTGGATGAGGAATGCCTTGGTAAGTTGAGCAATGGCTTTGCCCTTGGTTTAACACTTGTATTGAATGTGTGGGGAGCTCTTTGCAGTTTTGTTAGGTGGCTCCCCAGCCACCTCACTGTGAATGCCAATAATTTTGTCACATAAGATTTGTCTTACGCACACAATTTCAGAAAAGCATTGACCAGGAAAAAGGATTCAGTAAATTATATCTAATTTTCATGTTTTCTCTTGTACATACACACAGCAAGTATTATTTCCCTCCCCGAAAAAAATCAGATATGAATTAAGTAATTATACACTAAACCACAAAATAAAGTCTACATTTTAAAACATCAGTTAAATTTCATCTTATCTCCCACATAACTTTAAAAAATTTTGACGTAAGAACCTGTACAATTTTCAGCTAAACAGCAAAAATGTGGGGGGGTCGTCTCTTAAAAATTATAAAAGTAATCTTAACATAAAATTAGGGTATTAATATAGAGACACTTTTCATTTTCTTTCCAATTATTGTAATTAAATATTTTTTCCAAGTAGACCTAACCCTACATCACAGAAACAAACTGTAAAAGGTTATGTTGTAGAACGTCTCTATATGGTAGTGGTTTGGCAAAAAGAATAGTTTCCAGTCTATATATTACCAATATATCCAACTCTCTTGAGGCATATATCCTGATGAGCTGCAAAGGAAACTAGTTCATAGGAATGCATATTCCATTTTTCATCTGTCCACCTTAATGTTTTTTAAAACATGCCTTCCTAAATAAACTGCCTTTCTCATGGAATAAAAATAAGTTAAGAAGTGTTATATTTGTTTTCAAAAACACACTGGAAAGTCTGAAAAGTTACATATATTTTTATACATCACAAAATAATTATTTTCATTAAGATTCTAATTAAAGAGTCCAAAACAGTTTTTTTATGGAAGTTTGATGCATCTTAGCTTGTTAGTAAGATTTTGTCCAAGTACCTTAAGCTCATTAATGACCAGTGATGAAGACATTAACACGCATGGAAAATCAGTATTTTAGAGTGTGTACCTACCCTGAATTGAGAGTATACTGCAAAAACACACTTCCAAAAAATTATCTTTAGGAAAAAAAAAATAATAAATCTAAAACTAACCTAATGCATGCAAGCACAAAAGAGACAGTTTAGCTAATTTGAACCTGTGCTGCTCTGGTGAAAGCTCTCTGGTGAAAGCCCAGTCAGCAGGAAAAAAAATATTCCCTAAAACCAACAAGATTTTGATCTAAACTATGATGAGGAACATCCAAATTCATCACTTATTTCAGCTCCTATTTTACTCCCAGAGATAAACACACAACAGCCGCAGAAGGATGAGACCTATGAAATTTATCCAGAAGAAATAAGAAAATTACTTTTATTACAAGTCAATAAATTTATTATGCAAGATGGATGCTACATGTGCCTCAAAGTAGAAACACTACCACTAAACTAAATGCACGTGAACAAAGAAGTCTTTCAGGATGGAAAGTCATGAGCAAATCCAGTCAATCCAACTTCAATTTCAAAAAGGGGAAAATGCTTTCTGGAACATAATCCACTTGTGTTTTCCAATAAGAAGCCCAAATGAATTTAAAAGGCGCCTGTAACATGCATGAACATCCAGACACTGCTAATTGAAAACAATGTTACATAAACAAGAAACAAAAAGTTTTCCTTCTCTGTCTCGTATGTCTATACTAGAGAGAAATTAATTTTCTTGACACAAGTATATTGATGCAATTGATAAAAGGTTTAGCTGGCATATTTCTCCATATGTGTAACTTGGAATCGATGCAGTTCCACTGTAATAAAACAATAAAAGCTACATTCTGCCAGGATTGGAGTGTGTTGGCAAATTCTAGGGCACTCTGCAGAGTTCCTTTGCTCAATCTCTGTGCACTTGTGAGCCCAAAATTCACATACTAATACAGTGTTTCTTCTGAGCTATGCCAGCAAACAGAGCTCACAATACCCAACAAAGAACGAGGGAACATCCTAATCTCACTTCTGAGGCATTAAGACCAATGAGTGGGGATAGAAATCATCCTACAGTGAACTCCTCATACAATTTAGAAAAATATTAATTCAAGAACTGCAACAAAACACTACAATGGCTGCTGGCAGATTCAAAGTCCCCTGCATGGTCATTTCAAGATAGCAGGCTGTCTTCTATACAGCGATCAGTTCCTCGCCCTCCCTACTCAAGTTGCAGAACTTCACACATGGCTCTTGTGGAGCAGCCAGTTCTCAGTCAACCTTCTTGCCAGCTAGCAGTTTCTACTTGACCATCCCCACCTTCAACATGTATGGACACTATGTCCTCACCACCCTATACACTCACTTAATTATGCAACATTATTGTGATGATCATTAGCAAAGGTAGGAAAACAAGTAAAGACAAACTTGAACAGTACAATAGATGAAGTAGACACTGTGCAGGTCATTACCGGTTTGTACTCCATGACTGAATTCTGTACAGACTGAAAAATACCAGTCAGTCTACTGACGATAACTAATTACTCATCACAGAAAAAGTACTGAAAAAACTCAATCCAGTTCTCTTGAATTCACAGAAAATGTTCATATAGCCCTTAAATTGCTATGTAACTGCAAAAACTGAATACAGTTTTCTAGAGTCTTCCCCCTTTCTTAAATCCTTCAGATTGCCACACCAGCTCCTCAATGTTTTGCTTCAAGTCCTAATCTCTCCAGAGTTGGGACCCATCACATTCAAGGCAGCTGAGCACTAGCCACTGGCAGACCTCAGTTTTGGGGAGGACGGATTTTGAGTAAATCCATAATGTGAATGGTAAGAACCCACTACTGAAACTTTTCCCTTGGTGTCTGTGGTCTCTTGGCCTTATCCGTTGCAGTCTCAATTAAAAAGGGTGACCTCAACATTTCTACTTCCTTCCAGCAAGCTATTGCCTTACTACCTCCTCTCTTCACTTTGCAGAGTATGCAACAGCATTTACATATTAAGTGATGAATACAACAGCGTCCCCCTCCAATTTAGCTTAGTGGATTACACAGCACCCTAGAAAGCCTCTCTGGTAGTCTGACTTAAAAAAAAAATAAAAAAATTAGTAGTGTCCCTGTTTGTATTTTGAATTAAAGACCACTTGCAACTCCACTAGCTTCTATCAGTCACAGCCAATAACAAAACGTTGCTGTATTATTAAAAACAATTACCATCTCTTAGCTCTGAGAATCCCAATAAGGTATTAACAGCACTGTAGTCATGGAAACGCACTGTTGTACATATTTAAAGACATTAATCTGTTTCAGTTTTAAACAAGAGAATGAATATCTATTTCAAGGAATTTACATAACTTCTCAAGAAAATAAATAACTCAGGTCCAGCAGAACATGTCAACAAGGCAGTCAGCTAAGGATGAGTCAAATATCTACTAGTCATATTCGTATCTCGTGACGTTCCTGACAACATAACAGCTGCCAAAAATGTATTGTACTTTGTACCAACCATATTTCCACATGTAGACAGCTATGATGCATTCAGAAGATAACATAACGATGAAGACGACGTCAAATGCAATAAATGTCTAGAAGTTTTGCTTGACTAGCAAATTAAGCAAAACTGCATCAGCTTTTCTCAAATATTAAAATGCATACTCATGGTTATGAAAAGGTTTCTCTACTCTGAATAAAGAATCAGAAAAATTTCTAAGACAAAAAATTAAACCTGGTGCTTCACTAAAGTTGGTAAAATTCTGTTTAATCACACATTGATTTTGATACTGTTATTTATGTGGAATCAATGCCAAGCATAGAGAAATATATTTAAAACAATAGGGCAGAACTTAAAAACAAATAAGACAGAACTTAAAAATAAAATTTTTCTAAGTATTTAATCGAAACTGAACCACATTTTAATTTTCACTATATCCTATGAATTTGAGTATCATTTTTAGTGGGATACTTACACAAGGGCTACAGTGTGTAGGAAGATGCAGTTTCATGGTTGTCATTCAAAAGCAAATGCTGTACAGTTCACATCTCAGCAAGTATTCTGGGTGATCTATTGGTACCCAAAGGAGCGCTTTGTAACTTCAACGGCACCTCCCTATCTCTCCCTCCATACAGCTTAGCCCTGCTTCACTGCTAATGGCTGGTGGAGGGAGAGGACAGGAAAGAAGAGCTCCACACGCTATGCCTAATCTCAGACCCTTTTCCTCACAACATTGTCAAAGGTGGGCTCAGCAGCTCCAGGACCTTCCTAAATTCAAGCGCTGAGACTCTGGTCAGCCCATGGTGCAGACTAGAGAGGTAAGTAGCCTCCCAATGAAACAAAGAATTCCACTGCACGTTATTTTTCTAGTGCCCAAGGTAGCTTTGATGGGAACAGAGCAAAAAAATCTCTAGAAAATGATTAGAACAGTAGAAAATGGGGGGAAAAGATATTTGCCTGAGACTTCATACTTTCCCTCTTTGGTTCTGTTAAGCTTGATCTGACATATTCTAATTTTGTTTTCCTTATCTGATACTGCTTCTGTAAAGATAAGCCTGAAGTAAAGTAAATTACTGTTTTCTTGGACTAGATAAGAATGTTAGAATAACTGTACTGAATCGGAGTAAAGACGCATTTAGCCCCTCTCTTTAAAAGTGGATGCATGAAGAAGATAACTAGAACAGGACAATCTTATTTTTCCCAGACTCCAGTACTTTGAAGTTTTTGGGCTTCCTGAGCCAATACTCACATAGCATTGTCTTTAACAGCTCTCAGTGGACTGATCTTCCTTTGTAAATCAGCACAACACAGCATCCTGATCTTGCAGAATACCTGCAAAATTTATTCTCACACTCCATCCCAGGGTTTTTTCATACTTAACACTTCCATTTCTTTTCTGTTGTGTTCTGTTGAATGGTTTAATATTGAGTTTGTACAAAAACTGAGCCATCAGTAACACACGACCAAAAAAACAAGGTGCAAATTCAGTGGCAACCCATGACATTGTAGTGGGCTGCCCCATCTATCAGCCAAGCACCCACACAGCCTCTTACTCACTGCTCCAAGTAGGAAAGGGACAAAATAAGGAACAGGAGAAAAAGTCTCATGGGTTTTACTGTCACAGGCAGAACCAGACTCAACAATGGAGATGTAACTTAATTTAAAACATTTAATTAGTGATTGAGTACTGAGAAACAAAAAGACAACCATGTAAACATCCAAGGAAGACACCTTTCCTCCACTTTTCCCAGGCTCAGCTTCACTCCAGACACCTTCTTCCCTCATTCCCATTCTCCACACCCCCAGCTATAACTGTAGATTATGATCAGTCCCTTCTGTGAGGCCACAGGCGGTGCAGGAGGTTGGAGTCATGGCAAAGCAGTTTCTGTGTGCCACTCCTTGTTTCTCCCTTTTTTTTCCTGCTGCTTCTTCCCTCGTACCCACTTTTTCTGCTCCAACACGAGTCCCCCACAGGCCACAGTACCTTCAGGTGTGCCTGCTCCACCATGGAGCACCTCCCTCTCCTCTGGTCTTGATGTTCCTTTCTCTTGGTGTTTATCACGATTTCTTAAATGTGTTTTCACAGAGCCACCACACGCTTACTTGGCTGATGGGCTAAGCTGTGTCCTGTGGTAGTTCTGCTGTGGTCCAGCTGGAACCATCTGTGTAACAAACATAATGGCCTTGAGGAAGGACATTTCAAAAATAATGACCAGAACTTCTAAATTATTGATTCACCTGCTCACACAGGAATATAGATGGTATTATGGTTACAGTGGACCATAAGTCTATTTGATTTATAAAAAAAGGAATCATATTCCCAGTAATTTCTCTTCATATTTTTATAACAATTTTTAATGACATACTTGAATTCAGAGAATGGTTGAGGTTGGAAAGGACCTCTGGAGGTCATGTGGTCCAACTTGCCTGCTCAAGCAGGGTCACCTACAGTGGGTTGCCCAGGACCGTGTCCAGGCAGTTTTTAAGTAACTCCAAGGATGGACACTCCACAGACTCTCCGGGCAACCTGTGCCAGTGCTCAGACTTCCACATTATTCAGAGATTATTTTTTTTTCTCCATGAAACCCCTAGAATTTTATTTATAATATTATCTCTTCCAAAAATTCTAGAATGTATAAATTCAGCATTCATTGTGATAGACTTCTGCTTCCCGTATCTGCAGCAGCAACAAATTTCAGCTCCACAGATCAGAGCCTGCAGCTCCATGGGCCAAGAATAAACCTATACTTCTACCCACTTGTTTTTCCCCCACCTCTCGTTCCACCAACTGACCTGAAAAGACACACTTACGTTTGGTTCTTTATACAGCACACCTGTTCATCAGGTCTATCTAAAGTGCCCTGACCTCTACAGGATGCACTAGTAGAGTCTTTCTAAGTGTATTATATTTTTTAACTTTGAACAGGTCATTACATAATAACAAGAAGATGGATGAATCATATGTTGTCTAACATTTGCAAGCCTCTGAAGAGGGTTAGGTGCAATGACATGTCCTATGCTCCCCCATGACATATAACACTTGGACTGTCATCAGAATGATGAAATATTTCTATGCATCTTTCATTTGTATCAGTATCTGTTCATTATCACCACTAATTCTTTTTGACCTTTGTATTTGCTTCCTTGTGGCTGCCTCCCTGGAAACCATATGTACTTTTAATGCAAGTACGCCAAAAGGTTTTGCGGCCACTCAGTTTAACATGATATACTTTATCACCTCAAACTGAGATTTTACACTGGATTAACACAATATCTTAACCACGTTATATTAAGAACCAGGAGAAACATTTTCTATATCATAAAGTTTTCTTTTCATTATCCAGGAGATATGCTGATTTAGCAATGTTAGCAAGTAAAAGTAGACAGAAGGCAGTGTAATTAATTGTGGCTGCCACTACCGAAAAAAGAAAGTCTTCTGAGCAGAGTGTATATTAATTTTACACAATAGGGCCTATTTATCTCATAAAGCCACTAAAAGAAACATATCGAAACACACTGGTGCCTTGATACTATGCCAAACAAATTTGAATATCTTTCTCAATCTCTTCTATGATATTAGTATAGAAATTAGTATTTATTGGGGTCATATCTTTGTCTAGGCAATTCCTTGAGAGAAAAATCACACCTAGTTTACTCGAGGCTGGACAGGAGATTTTTCCAGTATGTTTGCATTTTAGCTAAGAGTCTTCACATCAAAAATTCTGAGCCACATCAGTAACTCCTCTTGTGTCAGGCTTACTGTCCCAAGTAGTCCTCACGAAAATTATGAAAATATTCTCACTAATACTACCTTTTTTTCTCCATAGCCATATATTGCAAATGAACACAAAGAAAACAGCAGTGGAAGTAATGATACACCCTTCACAACTATCATCCACATGATAGTATAGCTTTTTAGGCATGGAAACAGAGAACATACAATACACAGAAGATTAGTGATGAAGAAAAAAATAAACAAAATTACATAAACACATGCTTCATCAAAATATTTCAGCAAATGCTGACTTCTCGTGCAAGTCAGCACGAGATGATGTCGGTTAGACTGGATTGACTGTCAGATTCCCAACATGCATGCTTTCCACTCTGTCTATAAAGATGTGCACAGAACGACCACATTTTACTACTTGGCGTTTCTTGGATCTTTCAAGTTCACTTCATCGTACTAGCATTCACTTTCATCAATTCAGATTATTAAACAGGTAACAAATTGGTATCTGATGCATCAATAACACCTGACCTGTTAATAGCTAATCTTAAATGTCTTGGTCTCAGGACATAAGGAACAAATTATTGAAGGCCCCTTTTGTGGACTGAAGTTGGAGAACAATATTTTGAAGCACAGTTTGATACTCTTCAATGAAACAAATTGAGAGTAATGTGCTTCTGAGTTGCTTTTGAAGGAACTGGGTCGTTATTAGTGAAAGATTACTACAGTCCAGTGTTGTTTTACACTGCAACATCCTTACTTGCCATGATAATCACTAACTGGTATTTGCATGACTCAGTATAGAATCTTTAGATAATAACTGTTATTATATGCTTTTTCACACAGTCCTTATCTCCTGGGGGAAATGCAGCCTGTTGTGAGCCTCCTCCCCTCAAAGATGATTCATCTCTAAAGTAAAAAACTGATTAGAATTGTATCAACTGCTGCCACATATTCTAGTATATTTTTTTACCCTTTTTTTTATATATTATTCTAATCATTTCTTGCCCTATACAGCTCAGAGCTGAAGCCAAATTGACTGTATTGTTACAGTATAAGAAGGCTTTGGCATAAGACAATGGGGGCCTTCTATGTTCCTAAGAATGCAGTGAAATATATTACCTGTTTTAAATGAAATAATTACTGTCCCAGAAATAAGTAGTAATCCTAGTGTTGGCTTATCAAAATTTAACCACAGCAGAAACATTGTTGTAAGAAAATTATAAATATGTATGGTAAAAAATTTAAAAGACAGATTGCTGACAGTTTCTTTTACGATTTTTAAATTAAAATTTAAATCTAGTTAAATTTTCTGATAGGTTATAAGGGTTTTAAGTGTATGTAGGCATTTGAGCACTGGAATGAGAGGTCTTTCCCTTTTTCTGAAGCAAATTTTCCTAGTCTGGTAAATAATTTAACAAAGCAGCACTAGACATAACAAGCCAAAATGTATTTATGGCTTGTAAGGTGTCCAGGTTAGTGGAATGATATAAATATTCATCAGAACTAACAAATTACAGAACAAAAAAATAAATCAATCCAAAATAATTATTTAAAAATAACCTATTCATCGTCGGGAAATTCCTTAACGTTGAGCAGTGTGCAAAATCTCATGTCTTGCAGGGGCTGGTTTTGGAAACGATGGCAAATGCATGCATCTTGCTTACTCACTGCAGGGATTATTCAAGTAACAGAACATACGCAATTTTGTATCATGCAGTTGTCACCATAGTAACATGCCTATCTTTATAACAAACAAAGTTCTTAAAGTGTTTACATTTATCAAAAACTGAGCTCCATGAACCTAATCTTACATGATGACATCTCCCATCTCCATATTTGCTATTCAAATCTTTTTTTAATGTGAAATCAGAACCTATTTTGACTACATATCTCTTTGCCTACAACAAGCCTTAGTAACTTTTAGAATATAAAATTGATTATTTTATTCTTGTGGCACTGGGAGCATGCTGGATACTCGCAGGCTAGAACATTGGGCCATCATTTTCAATCATTTAAAGATTGCTCTGAAGTTAAGTAACTATTCTTTTCCCCTCCAATAATAAGTCATAACAAGGATGTCTTAAGCATGCACATAATCTAACATTCAAAACAGTACTCTAATCTTCCAGCTGGTATCTTCATGAGCCCCTTTTGATCATGTTCTATTTTCAAACAAATCCGGAGTTGTTTAAACCTGCACACAAAACACCCAAATCCAGAGGCTTGAGGAAGTAGGAAGTTGAAAATTATATCCAAGTAACTTAGAAAAATGCATCAAAAATGAGATGATTTACTTTTTAAAATCAAGATCTTTCCAACAAGGGGCTTTCACTTTTTTGCTATTTTTTAAAGTACTTAACTTGGTGTCCAGACACTTCAATCTCTCAAAGCAAAAAATATCCTTCCACCTTCTGTTCAGACGTCTTTCCTCTCCCTTACGTTACAATATACTTCAGCCTCCCAGATTCTTTTTAGTTTGCATCACATTCCTTCACAACCCCATCCAATGAAAGAGGACATGAAGGTTCAGTCTCAAATTGTGCATTGAAAGGAGCAGTGTGTATTCTGGGTCAGGGTTTTTTTTGTGTTGCTTTGAACATTTTTGCTGTTTTGGTCAACCAAAAATGTAAAGATATGTATATTTTTGCAAAGATAAATGTTATTCTGTTTTAGGTTGCAAAATAAACCTGAAATGGAAAATGAAATGCAATGACAAGGGGAACAAACAAAAATAGCTGGGAAAAAAATTAGATTTTTCATTTTGAAAGTGCTAGCATTATCTTTTTTAGGTAAATAAAATATAGAGAGATGTACAGATATAGGTATTTGTATGTATAATCTATATAATTTAGTTACTACCTGATTTTTTGCCCAGTTCTTGTAGATTTCTCAAAGATATTAGCCATCACATCTTCATTTTCCTCTTTCCATTTCAACAACATCTTTAATTTTAAATGGGTGAAAACTCTTTCACAATGACTTTTTTTTCATCAACTTCTTAAATCTTTAATTAGAACAAATAAAAAAGAGGAACTGCTGACATCCTAAAGTTTTACAAAAGGTTTATGAAACCAAACTTCACACTTGAAAGTTAGCTTTTGCTGTTATACCATAAGAAACACAGTCTTAAATGGAAGTTAGTGGGTGAAATGCTAAAGAGGAAACAGACCAATTATATTCATAATACATTTCATGTTCTCACAGAAAACCAAGTTATTCTGAAAAACATGAAACATGCCAAGAAAGAAAATGAATTATTGCTTTATCACAGTTCATTAAGATCTGGCCTTCAGAGGTCATTACAAGAAATGCAATAGAAAGCGAAGGTAATTTTCTAGAATTAAATACTCTTTTTGCAAAATATGATCAAATATGTACCAGTGATTTCCAAATGTTTAATTTCACAGGCTAAAAATCTCAGATTGAATTGCTCTGCATTGCTTTTGATGCAAGAAGGCCTGAGAAAATATACAGCATTGAGTTCTATTGTTTCATTACCAATGATGAACTATCTTTAGACGATATGCAATATTTTATTTACATCAGTTACACTAAAAGCTTACATCTACATCAGTAATTGGATGCAAGAGCTTCTCTGATTTCGTAAGTGTCGGTAATCTACAAATACATGACGGAAAGACATATAAACAGTTTGAAATTATGACAGTGTTCCTACAAAGAAAATACATAAAAAGATTAAGAAAAGTTCACAGCTGTTCATGCCGTCTTCATGTCATACTAACTTGCTGAATGTAATGGATGCCTACAAAGTTAGACCTTCAGAAATCTTACAGAATCTTTCTGTATTTATTTCACCGTATCCTCAGTCCACACAATTTACCTAAACAAATGATACTTTTTTATGGAGTAAAACCTTTTCAGATGACTACTAAGTCATGCCTACAAGATGCCTTTCTCCTTCATTATGCTTGTAATAAAGCCTTTTCTTTTCTGTCAACTTCCCTGCCAATGCTTTAACCTAAATGCAAATATTGATGGTATTTTACCATCATTTTGTTAATCTGTATCACAAGCCAACCTATTACAAGCAATTGCTTTAGTAAATTCACCTTTTCAAAGCAATATTTACATGTTCATTTGGTCTAGAAGTGGCCAAAGAAGTTCGGCAAGAGGCAAGAGTCTGGGGATCTTCAAAGACATTGAGCTCTACAAAAAGTGATTTGTCATTGTTTTTGCCCTAGAGCTCTGTGTTAGACTGTAGGGCTCTGCTACACAGTAAAGGGTGAGAGCAAGGCCAAAACGTTGTGTTAGGTGTTGCATTAGCTAGAAATGTTACGACTCTTATGTCTACTGTGGATTCACCATCTCAGACCTTTCCACAGAGACAGGCAAGGAATTTTATTGCATGCATCCTAAAATGTTTTTGAAATTCTTTTAACTTGTCTTAATTGCCAGTCCCATTCAATATATTCATTAATGACCTGGATGAGGGGACAGAGTGCACCCTCAGGAAGTTTGCTGATGACACAAAACTGGAAGGGATGGTTGACACACCAGAAGGCTGTGCTGTCATACAGCGAGACCTGGACCAGCTGGCAAGTTGGGCAGAGAGGAACCTTATGAAATTCAACAAGGGCAAGTGTAGGGTCCTGCCCCTGGGGAGGTTATGGGTTATGCCCCATAACCCCCATAACCAGTACAGGTTATGGGCTGAGCTGCTGGAGAGCAGCTCTGTGGAAAGAGACCTGGGAGTCCTGGTGGACAACAGGCTGACCATGAGACCATGAGCCAGCAATGTGCCCTTGTGGCCAAAAAGGCCAACAGCATCCTGGGGTGCATCAAGAAGAGTGTGGAAAGCAAATCGAGGGAGGTCATCCTCCCCCTCTCCTCTGCCCTGGTGAGGCCGCATGTCGAGTGCTGGGTCCAGGTCTGGAGGTCAAAGGTCTCTATCTCTTCCAATCCATGCCAGATTTTAAAATCCTGAATTTTTTTCCAAATGTTTGTCTTTGAACTTGTGTAACCCAAACACAAATAACCCTGAATATGCCCCTCACAGTACCCACACAAATTTGCTGGGATATACAGAGTACATCTTACAAAATTCGTATGGTTTGCTTTAATATTAGTCTGTATGCTCATTAAGTAGCAATGACTTAGAGATGGAAAGAGGTTGTTTTATTCAAAAATGTATTGGTTTATTGAAAGACTGGGATTCCAAATAATCAAGACCACAGAGCACATTTTTCAGATTTTAACCAAATTTATTCTTCTATCTGCGGCTTATTTTTAAATTCTGTTTATATTTGAGATTAGAGAAGAAATTGAATATTAAGGGTATTTGTGCATCTTTGAGTAAGTAGTAAATATGCTATGAAAATTTTTCATATGTGTATAAGCAAGAAGAATATATGTGTACAGAGCAATACAAGTTTGTAAATTTATATCATCTATAAGATCTTAATCTTTTAGGAAAAGCAAATCCTATGCTTAGTACAAAAAAGATGTGAATCAGATATTAAGACTAAAATAATGGATAAGACATCTGAATTAAATCATTACATGTTGAAAGCCACCAGAAGGAAACACAAAGTCAGGGGCTGCAGAAGGCATTTTTCTCATATCTAAATTTTTCAGCTTGGGTGACATAGACTTTGTTCACAAGGGGATGCAATAATACAGCCAATAAACTTTCAGCTGCATGCCTGTCTCTATTTTCATTTGCTTGTAAATAAACCAAAGGAAAGCACAGTAAACTAAACAAAGAAACATATAAAGTTAAAGCGCATCAGCAGAAAAAGAAGAAAATAGACCTTGAAGTGGTCAGATAAATTAATCTCTTTTGGAGAAGCTAATTACCCACGTTGATTTCAATTCCATTCCCATATACAGAAATATGTCGTTTCCAAATTTACATTATTTAGACTTAATCAGCCTATCTTATTGAACTCTGTATTAGACTTATATAAGACTTACATATGCTGAAGAGCTTTGAAGTATGCATGTTTTACCAATGTAAGTGTCCTAAAAATTTAGGATGATCTCCCCAGCCCATGGAAGAGAGCATAAATGGAAAATGTGACAGTTATCAATCAAGACAAGAGCTTTTCCACCTTGCATTACTTGAACTCCAAGGACTTTTCCGGTATTACTGCTCTAACATATTTTGCTTAGGTGTAACAGTGGCATAGAATCATAGAATCATTTTGGTTGGAAGAGCCCTTTAAGATAAATTCCAACCAATAACCTAATACTGCCTAATACTATTTATATATATGGTAACAAGCACAGTAAACAGATTCCAGAAGGGGGCCAAAGCATCCCAGAGGGGAGGACAAACAAAACTGACTCCAGAAGTGGGCCCAGAGAGGGGCAAACAAATAACAAAGTCTCACTTCAAGATGGTCTGCATCATGGAGTTTGGAGTGAGCCAGGCACCCCTAGCAATGGTCCAAAATCTCATAGAAATATCATGCATAGAGCTCAACACATTTAGGAGCAGGAATGCTACATGCACTATAGGAAGGTGTCAGAGAGAGAAGCTCCATTTTGGATAAAAATTAAGTTCTTTTAATATCATGGAGACATAAGAGGGTCTCCACCATTTAAAGCACCCAATAGATGTTAATTTCACCTGGGACAGCCAACAGATAATGCTGTTTTCTATCCTCTCAGATCAGTTTTTAATTTTCCAGACTGTTTTTCTGTTCTTGCAGTTAGAACAGCCAATGGCAGCCACTGATTCTTAATTTCTCAGGATGTTTCCACCTTTTCAGGTGATAAGTAGCTGTTACAGTTCCTTGGTTTAGTGCTTACCAGAGGTGTTTCAGGATGTGTCCAGTTTCCAGGTGCCCAGCTGCATTTCAAAATTCCAGCTGCACTTCTCAAGGATGCTTCACAGGCCTGGTTCCCAGGCTAATAATTCCCAAGCTAGCAGGCATTTTCTCTGACACTATTTCAGCAGACTTTTTCTTCCGTTCCTTAGTTTTCCCTTCTAACCAGGTCTCCTTTCTGGCTGCTCACATTACCTCCCTGCAGGACAGCTTAAGCCCCCAGCCATACCCTGAGGCAATAGCCTTGCTGATGTACAAACAACACCTTCGTCTTCAGACAGTAGGCATAATTGATGGAAACCCACAAACAGCACAAAATTGTTGGTGAGGTACAAGATGGGCTGGAATCCAACTTATTTCTCCCGGCTGTGCTCACTCTGCCTTGTTAGGTAGAGCAAATGCAGCATTTCTTCCTTCTATAACTGAAGTCAGCAGATATGTCACTGAATACACAAAAGGACACATTTGTTGAATAATAAAGTCTCTCTCTTATAATCACTTTTCACAGTAGTGCCACATGTTAAGCACAGACACAGAACGTAAAGAGGTTTCTAGTGAAAGTCAGCTGTGAAGGGCACTGAACTTGAAGGATGGACTTACAAATTCAAAGTCAGAACATACAGGACTTGGGAATAGTCTGGGACTTTTAGATCTGAACCCAAAGCAAAACTGGGCTTTTCATATTTCTCTTTCATCTATACCTCTTATTTGTGTTTTCTCATATAAATGAGTGCCACTAAAAGCATGTTAACTCTCGACATGGAAATCTTCTGGATGGGCCATAGAATATATAATTCTCTTTTTCCACAGCAAGTTCTTGTTACAGAAATACAACAGTGAAAAAATGCTTTTCTTCTGGAAAAGGACTAATATATAAAGGAGTGACTAGAAAGCTAGAAAAGGTCAGCTGTGCTGAAAGAATGAGACCGTATCAGTAAAATGACCAACAATAAATCAATGGCAGGTGCTGCAAATGGATTAAAACCCCAGCTCTCTATGCAATCTGTCAAAAAACAGAGAGCCAAAGTTGGCAGCTGTGGCATGAGGGAATCTCATAAATGTGCCAGTTCCATATCAAAGTACCAAATCTTACATGTCAGGCAAACGTTAAGAGAAATGTTTCCTACTGTGAAGCCCCTGTTTAGTGTTTCCGCCTCTTAACTGCAACAATCTGCTGCCTGAACGTAGTTCTGGTTGTGAAGATTTCTAGACTTCACATTTTTAGTGTTCAGAATAATGAAAAGGTTTTGCCATTGTACAAGCAGAGTAACGAGGAAACCATCTGGATATAGTTAGAGTCAAACAACCTGTTTGTGAAAACGACAGACAGCTATATGCAGTGCCTAGAAGATTATACATAATTCTGTTCAGTTTGCTTTCTACAATACTGAACACAGTGGTCAGCATTAAGGATAATTTAAAGACTATTATCTAATTCTTATTCACTGCTGTCTTAATGGCATGCTGCAGAGAACATAGTCCTCCAGAGACATTACAGTAAATGTGCATATATTCTCGGGGGTGGGGGAATTGGGAATTAATAGCACTCAGCTTCTTCCATCCCCCAAGATTTTAAACACAGCATTGTCTGTCAGTGCAGACCAGTGCCACGGCATAAACAGGAAAGGGAGAAAGGAAGCTTACATATAGTCCAGGCTATCACAGCTCCTCTGTACTCATTTCCTCCATTTCATTTGTGTTGCATGTAAGCAGGCAATAAGGTAAATAGAGACATGGAGGTCACTTTAAGACTGACCAAAATCACAAGATTTAATTGGAGCTGCTTTACACTATTTTTGCAGTTTGAGGAGAACTGACTCCAGGTTTTAGGAGCTACTAATGTTCTTGTTCCCAAGCTGCAAAGCCAAGCATGGCTTGAGCCTGTAAAGAGATACTCTGGGTGTAGAAGATGAACAAAAATAAATTACTGCATAAGATAGGAAAAGTTCATTGTTGTCTTCCACTAATGCTACAGAGAGCGAAGGAAAGCACCTGTTGTCATACAACCCTATCAATAGCTTTTTCTTCTTTTGTACATACCACCAAAAAAAATCAATTCAGCATTTGAAACTGTCAAAATCACTGTAGCTGGTAGAAGCAGAGCTATCTGACTGGCTGATAA
Source organism: Larus michahellis (assembly GCF_964199755.1). NCBI lineage: Eukaryota > Metazoa > Chordata > Aves > Charadriiformes > Laridae > Larus > Larus michahellis. The sequence goes on from NC_133930.1 coordinate 68,710,717, forward strand.
AGCCCATTTGTTATTGTCATGCAAAGGAAGAGGCATAATTAACTGCCTCTTGAAGATCCATGGAGCACCTTGCAGAGCTTCATGGCTGACAGCTAACCTCAGCAGTTGGTAGCAATATGCTGCAATGAGTGGCGACACATAAAAGCACCTCACAAAATGGCCAGTGGCTGAGAGAAGAGGCACCCAGGAGTGTGTTGTCCCTGATCCGATCCTTTTGGAACCCCTGACTTCCTCCACCAGGGGATTTCAGGCAGGCTTAGGATCTGAAGTGCAATGTCATTCCCACCAAGGACATGTCCATTGGCAAGGCGGTTTTTGGTCTCAGCAGAAGTCAATGGTTATAGCTGGGAGCTCAGAAAAGCTTCTTGCACAAAGCCCCAAGAAGAATTTAAAAACAAATACAATTACTTGGTGCCTGCCTTCAGGGTTAGTGCAAATTATTTGAATGTCACACAAAATTACTGTATGCACTCTCTTTAAACTTCTGTGATTTACTCAGTATTTAATTGAAAAAAATTCACAAGGATCAATTGAGCTTTAAATATATTCAGATTAATTCCCCCTACACCTAATTTCCCTTAACTGATTCAGGGAAAAGTAGAATTTAGGAAAGAAAAACCATACTTACGACAGATGAAACAGGGTTAGAGATTCAGCAAAATTCTAGTAAAAGTGCTGTAGAAATAAAAATACAGTCTCTTCCTCTGCAAAGCTACCAAGCGTAAAATCAATAGAGAAATACTATGACAATGCATCTCCCCTCCTGTAATTATATATCTTGAGAATATTTTCACTGTCATAAAATAACAATTCCTATATGTCCCCTAAATTAATACTTTTAGGTCATGTGATCTAATCAATTAATCTCACAGTTTAAAAGAAAACTACTTCCATAGCCTTAGCTGTTGCTCAGACGCATTTTTTTCCATATTACTATGTATCTAGAGGTATCATATATCAACATCCATACATAATAAACTGACAGTTAGGTCTGTAGTGTGAAATATAACAAAAAGCTCAAATGTTCATAATTCATTGCTTATAATCCATAAGAAAGGTGCTTTCAGGCTCTTTATGTAAGAAAGGACATTTTAGTACAAATGAAATGTCTTTCCTTATCTATGGAGACAATCAAAATAATTGATATTGCATATGAAAGAAAACAGGTAAGCCATTTGAACTCATTTCCCATAGAGTCATACCTTTTTCTGCCTGCAGATTTAAAGACATTTTGCTTATGCAACGAAGAACAGACCTCTCTTGCAGCTAAAATTTGGTATTAAATCCTAGCAAGAACTTGGGATTTTTTTGCATACCCATGTTCTTATGGGTCCCTATTCTGGGGGAGAAAAAAAAAATCGTGTTTGCTACCAATTTAATTCAAATAGCAGAAGTCAATAATTACGCTGTTCTTGAATTTATTCCAATAATTTCCTCCACAAACTTTTATTTGCCTATTTTACCTCTTACCACAGCTGACTGGCAAAACATTGTTTAAATGCTAATCTGGTTATTCAGACACTTCACAGACTTCCTACTTCCACGAGCCTTCCATTTTAATAAACAGAAAAAAAAACAACCAACCAAGCAACAAACCGAACAAAAACTTTCTTATTTTTTGCTGCATTTTACCATTTTCCATGATGACAACTTGGGAAACCTTTGTCATTAGCTTCTTATTTCAACAAAGATAATAAATTAAATAACAAATACATTTTTATGTGGAAATGGCTATGGATAAAACCAACTAAACTGGAATTTAAGCAGAGATTATGAGAATTTAAGGCAATTGTCAAGGGAATCTGGCAGTCATTTAAGTACATATTCTGTTTCCCTAAAATAGTTGATCTGTTTCTCAGGGCAGTGAAGCAAAGCAACTGCTGCCAGTAAGCTTATGTTTTAGCCTCCTGGGGAGGAAAAAGAAAAAAATATTTTCCAACACAATAGATTTTACTCATGCTGCAAATTTAGGATCCACCCTTACAGACTTTGGTTTCCCTCTTCCACTTAGTTATGTACAAAACTGAAATAAAAATATTTGCCTTTTATATCTTTATCAAATTTCTGTACCCCACTGGAAATTCAGTGGTCAGCTGTCACTTGAAGAAAGTCCATCTTCCTATTGTACTGTAACGCTATAAACGCTTTTAGATCACTGTCCACCAACACAACTCAAACAAAATAAAATCAGTCACTGCTACAGAATGTCATTGGTGTGCTTCAAAATCACCACCCATCATGTGAGAAAGAAAGCAAAGAACAAGGAGATTATGTATGGAAACAAGAAAGAAAATTTCAGAAAGCTAGAGATTAAAGAAGCAAACTAAAACAAAAAAGATACTTTAATATACCAAAAACAAATATTATTTAATTTAATAGCAAAGGGAAACTGCCTTGGCTAAACCTTTTGTCAGTATCAATTATTCATCAATAAAATTATTGGATTTTTAATGATGAATTCTATTTAAAAGAATCAGTTAGTGAGGACACAGTGATTGCTACTAAAAGTTTTTAATAAGTCAACAGCTACTGTCCATACTTTCCAAGGAAGAACTTACTGTGCCCTGGATGCAGATGGATTAACAGCACATCAGTGACTTCATACCACCACCAATATATGGTCATCCTTACGACCAGTAAGTTACTTTGCTCCCACACTGGAAACTTTCTGACACTGCACTTAGATTCGGAGCATTCACACCATAGACCAAAATTCACATTTTCACTGCAAGAGTGGTATCTTTCCTGTTTAGGCATACCACAACTATGGGAAATGACTGCTGCATCTCAGCTGCCGCTGTGCTTCCAAATGGCAGACTGGAGATGATAGCATGGCTGTGATTGTTTCCCTGTTGCTTTCAATATTCAGTGTGCAAACAGACTACGTCAAAACCTGCAATAGAGACAAACAACTTCCAAAGACATAACTGAGATATTTTCTTTTTTTAATATTTTCTTCAGTTCTGCAAATGGGTTATTGTAGAAAAGAATAACTATAAAATTATAGGAAAAAAATATGTTTATCATATCAAAGGAATAGTGAAAAAGTGAAGAACTGATAATTACAGGCAAGTTGCCAACATATAAATTGTACAATTGCAGTTTTCTACTAGATGAATTTCTAACTGTACAGATTACCTTAATGTGGATTAAACAAAAATCAAGAGTGGAAGGGGTACTGTTTTGGCATAACTATGATAATCAACAAAAAAAATTTTAAAAGCTAACACAAGTTGAAATGTTAAGACAAATAACACAAAAGTTCAAGACACAGCAGTGAATTTTAAATAAACATATGTAAAAAAGGTCATTTCACTTATCAAAGAGGAATAGAATTTCAAGGAGAAAATACAGAAAGTGTTAAGATGCAAAATATTCCTTTATTTTTCTTTCTTCTTTTTTTTTTCCCCCCATAAGGCAGTGAATTGCAGCCTAGGCTTTTGTAAACAGAGTCAGGTTTACAATAATGAAAGCTGAGTACTTAGGAAACATTGACATCACACCTATGAATGTTTTTGAAAGGTTAGGGAACATTACACTTTATAAGGTTTCAAAACCAGACAACATAAAATCAAGAGTGCTAAATGCCACAGGAGCTTTGTGGACATTAACAGATATTTCACTACGTAGTGAGATCTTTGGTAGTGAGATCTCCAAGGAGTACTAAGAAGATACCATTTGCCTTTGCTTCTTCTGCCCTGTCTGAATGTTTCTGCTCCAGGAAATGAGACTTAGGAATTTAGCCAGTCTGTATTGATTAGTCAGTCAGTTTTAAGCTCTGTTAAAAATCATGATTGAGAGAGCAAATAAAAAGCTGGAGAAAACTTAACTTGATTGATAACCAAAATGAATTCCAAAAAAAAGTTGTATTTTATATTAATCAGGTATATCCATGTGGGCACTTAATATATGTAATACAAAATCCTACATTTTTTGGTCACCTGGCATACCGATTGTCTTTATTTTTACTTTATGAATTAGATAAAACTAATTTGGCATATGTCCAGTTCTACATTTCCTAATCCTTAACATTTCCTACATTTTCTAACATAGTTTTCTAACTAAAAAAAATGCCAACCTTATTTGTGGAAGACTAAAAAGAAAAATGAACACTTTATCATGCCACAGCAAACCAAGAGAGGCATAACCCTGGTTGTTCTTCCCTCATTTAACGCGAGGATGTCCTAACACTACTCTACCCAAGCTGAAATAAAGAATTGTTGGGGCAAGGAAATTTGTCCAGACTTGACTGCACTGAAGGCTTGGCTAGGTAAACAGGCAACACTTAAAAACACAGCTATGCATAGGCACCGCAATATTGTTAAGTATTTCAGAAACGTGAGCAAGCAAATAAGTGTCTGGATGCTGATGTATTTTCCTATATCTGAAGGATTAAACGACTTCTCTATGACACAGTTATCACATCAACACAGATCTCACAAAGTCAGGAAAATGTTACTTGCTGTGCCTGAAGAAGCTCCAGGGTCTAACACCATTTTGCTCTCTACCTGTCTCTGGGATATCACCTGGGATAACAGGAGCTTATTTTATGCTTTTGTGCTTCTTTATGAGCACTGGCTGAGCTGGTTGGATTTTATAAATCATCAGCTGATGGTGTCCTTCCACTCTTCATCCTGCACTAACAAAAAAACGTGCATTTTCCAGGATATAGCAATTTTCTAGTCTAGCAGCAATAAAGACGTGGTTAGCTGCAGTTGAGTCCACACTGGGGAGAGCTGCTGCAAACTGCTTCACAAATGAAAGTGGAA